>NC_137684.1:24148385-24160885 GCF_963989245.1 Nansenia antarctica | reverse complement strand
GCCTCATGTTGTCTGCAAATGGGTAACCAGACACATGATTCTGTGCTGTTGGTTGGTACTTTCCTGGAGAGCTGTACCCTAAGCCCCCTGATCTCTGGTGACAGCGGCAGGCTGTTGACGCGTGTGTTGTGTGGCGTGGCCGTGCCGCGTGACGCAAGCTGTGTGTGATGATAGCGATGGAGAGAAGACGCAGGGCCGTGTCAGGAAATGCCTTGTGTTTGTTGTCTGCCTGCCCCCTTCCACCAGTAGCAGGCTAGGCCATCTCTCTCTCCCCCCTTTCTCTCTCTCTCTCTCTCTCTCTCTCTCTCTCTCTCTGAAAACACTGACCCACATGTTGAACCCGCCCCCATCGTGAATGGGGGTCAGAGTAGAGTTCAGGAAGCGGGGCTCTTGTTTGTAGTCCTTGCCAGAGGCAAACTGCAAGTCAGCAGCCTTGGGCAAAGGGCAGAAGCGGCTGCTCCGCTTCTAAGCGGAGATGGAAATAATGACGCTGTGAGCGTGAAAGATGCTGGTTTATAAGTGTCTGGGAACACATCAAAATGTGTAACTCTTGGATCGTGGGATTAGAGATGTGAAGCCAGTTAGGGGCTTTTGCCTTTCTGACTTTCTGTCGAAAAAGATGATGCACTGTAATTGTAATGTGAATTACATCACGATCACATCCATAATTCATTGTTTCTATTTTGACTCCTCGGTGACATTTGTGCTCAGTCGCTGTGTGAGGAGGGAAGACAGAGGAGTTTCTCAGTGTGTGTGTGTGCCTGATGATATCCGAGGAATGCTGCGCTTCTTGCTCTTTTCACTCGCTTGCATTCTTGAATAATGAATATAAATCTTGTTTCCCAATATCTCTCAAATTTAAAACACTCGCTCTATACAAGTCAATTCGCGATGATTGATACCATGCCGTAATCCGAGTCATCATCACTCTGTTCCATTTCCCCATGACATAGTAAGGCCTACTAAGGGAGCACAGTACAACACAGGCAGTACTGTAGATATAGTGCTGGAGTATTGTGCTGTTGGTATGGAGATTGTCTGTCTGTCTTGTTGTTCTATCTACTGTATGTAAAGGGGATTATTTCTTGGTTAGTGATTGGGTCATTCTCAGTCAGTTTTCAGTCATCAGACTAGGATCAAGAGTGCCAACCCCCCCCCACTCATCTACGTACTGTATGAGGATGGAAATCTAACTTTCCAGTCACCTCTCCTTTCACTTCTATGTCTACTCCTACAGCGCCACCTCTTCTTTTAACTCCTTCATTGACTGTCAGATTGAAAACAAACTCAATCAAATTAAAATAAATATTTAGATCAAATGGAGGTAAGTGTAGTGTACCCTCTCAAGACCTGTCGTCAATCACCCCTCACGTTTCCACCCGTGAACGAATGTACCTGCAATACTTAAACCGTTACTAAAAATGGGCCACAATAACGTAGATGCAAGTGCAACCGTGTTTGATACAGTACACCTCCGTTATGTTGTAGGTGTGTAAGAGTTCCCGTAGATAATATTTTGTTGTATTTACTCAAGTGCAACATATTCGAGTCAATGATTTTATGATATGATAACCATTGTAAAACGTTAATCAAAGATCTTGTAGCTTCTTGACAGCTGTGGCTTTTCTGTGGAAACAGGAAGTAGCGCTAGGTGTGTCTGTTGTCAAGCCGGTTCCCTTTAATTAATGTTCAGTAGAAGACAGTTCCTCTCACCTTTTAGTTTAATGTTTGCGTAGTATCATATCATATACAGTTTACATAGTTTCAAACCTCCAAATCTCCTCTAACTGGTCCGGCAGGCAGGCGATGGGAAGGAAATGACTTCAGCATGGGAGAACCTGTTATCACTTTTTTCCAGGACATCCTTCATACAGTATGCCACCCAGTTACATGACTGGGAGATAAGATTCCACAGCGGACAGCCGACATGTTTCTCTAATCAGAGAGACAGAACAGCGTTCGCTGTGCTGCTCAGGAAAGCACCTTGGAGAGGGGGGGGGGTAGTGGTGGTCTAGTGGATAGTGCGTTGGACTTGTGGTCGGAAGGTTGTGAGTTCAAATCCCACCTGAAACCACACCGCTACTAGTGTGCCCTTGAGTAAGGCACTTAGCCCTCAGTTACGTTTACCTCCAATAAGGCTCACACGTACATGTAGGTGATGTTAGATGTTAGAACAATATGTCTCTTTGTGTCACATCGTTTCCTGTGACATGACTGTGGCATACCATGCATTGTCTGCAAACCCCCAAGCAGGAATTAAGATACTAGGTTCACACAGATGTCAAGAGCCGTTCCAGTTGTGAAACCAGCCATTGTGATGATTTATGGGAGATATCCATCCCACTTTATACATGCGCCGAGGGTGCGTCCACAGCGGGAATGAGATGTCTTGAAGACAGTCCTGAGGAATTCCATCTCAAATGATGCAAGATAGAAAACAACACATCTTCGCATCTTCATGGTGAAGAGAACACAGGGTGGTTTGTATCGGATTCGGCGTGGTTGGTAACCCAGTGGTGTTCCCAGTGGTATAGGGCTTGATGCAGTTCATCCCAGCACCTTTGCCTGTTGTTAGTGTTGGTTGGAGTGTTGGTGGTGGTTGGAGTGTTGGTGGAGGTTGGAGTGTTAGTGGAGGTTGGAGGGTTAGTGGAGGTTGGAGGGTTAGTGGAGGTTGGAGGGTTAGTGGAGGTTGGAGTGTTAGTGGAGGTTGGAGTGTTAGTGGAGGTTGGAGGGTTGGTGGTGGTTGGAGGGTTAGTGGAGGTTGGAGTGTTAGTGGAGGTTGGAGTGTTAGTGGTGGTTGGAGTGTTGGTGGTGGTTGGAGGGTTGGTGGTGGTTGGAGGGTTGGTGGTGGTTGGAGGTTTTGCCCAGTCAGTCTCCTTTGTTATAGTACAGTACATATACACATAACAGTTCACTGGTGAGTTATCTCATCTATGGAACTACAGTGGTACTACTGTACATTGATGCTAAATGGACTGATTATGTGTGGGTTTATAGCAACATTCTACCTAAAGACGTAAGGGTTTTCCTGGATACTACGACTCCGGCTCCAGTAACAGTCTAATTCAAACCAAAAGGTGGCAGAAACTTGAGACAGTACGACTTCCAGACATTGTGTGTGTGGGTGGGTGTGTGTGTCGTCTGTGTCTGTGTCTGTGTCTGTGTGTATGAGGCTTTCTGCTCTGCAAGGCTTATCCGGCGGCCCCCTAGTTTGGAGGGGGGCCTTACACAGACCCCACTGAGGGGTAAACCCAGACGCAGATGGTACCTGTTACAGACACAGGCCCGCTTGTTTTCCTTTGTTTGAGTTGAACCCCGGCTGGTAGCGGGAGGAAGCGGAGAGCAGAGGTGTGGGGCTGGGCCCCGCCGTGGGGGCCGCGGTAGTCTGGGGGCCGAGGCTCCGTGGAAGCTACTGGAGCGGTCATGAAGTGAAGGCTCACATTGAGGGGGAAGACTACATGTCGACCTATCAGCACTGAGGATCTGTTGCTTCAATATCCGGCTTGTCCAAAGTTACTGTTGAGTATTGGTGTTACTTTTCAGGGGTGGTTTGGGAATTTAATACCTAACGCTCTGCTCTCCCCGGCACGAGAGAGAGAGGGAGAGAGAGAGAGAAAGGGAGAGAGAGAGAGAGAGAGGGAGAGAGAGAGAGAGAGAGAGAGAGAGAGAGAGAGAGAGAGAGAGAGAGAGAGAGAGAGAGAGTGGGAGAGAGAGAGAGAGAGAGGGAGAGAGAGAGAAAGAGAGAGAGAGAGAGAGAGAGAGAGAGAGAGAGAGAGAGAGAGAGAGAGAGAGAGAGAGAGAGAGAGAGAGAGAGAGAGAGACCCCTTTAACGTTTGGTTTGGTTGGTAGGTTCGTTGACAGAGGTTGGGGGCTAGGTAGAGCTTTTATAATGTATGGTCTGTGCGTGAGGATGGATGGGAAAGCATGCCTTGGGGAAGCAGGAATGTCAGAGACATGGACACTTGAGACACTTGATACGAGACCCCACTGTTAGGGCCTTCTCTCTACCTGCCCTCACCATATTAAAACTGGGCCCCCGACGCAGCTTTCCCAAGACCTTTGAAGTAAAAGCTTCGTTCATGTATTGTACGATTACGATGTGATAAATCTGTATTCTAGAAATATTTACAGTTTGCATGATCAATCTGTTTACAAAAAGCATCAATTTGATACTCTTTGACTGCTACGATTCTAGTACAGAGACAGGGAGGGAGAAGCCAATACTGTATTTTGTAGGTTCTCACCCTCTACCTACTGTACATAGCTGTACTGTACCAGGGCTATTGTTTGACAGTAACATCAGGCCAGTCTTGGTGATACATTCCAGGCTGCCGCCAAACGGAGGGGGGGAGTTTGTTTGCGGTTTTATTATTTTTTTCATTTTGGCGGTCACGTTCCAGTTTGAAGCACTTTATTCACACTGATAAGTGCCCCGCCCCCCCCCCCCAGCTGTGGGCTGTGGAGTGTTGGAGTGGCCATTCCTAAGCAAACAGCCGTGTTAAAGGGTGCCAGCGGAAATAACACCAACGCTCCGGCTGATAAGATTAGACGCCCGTCACCTCTATCTGGCCTGCCTGGCCCAGCCAGCGCTGAGCCCCGGGGGGCAGAGGACACAGCCTCCAGTCTGCGACCTTTAACCTCAAGCCTCCAACTCCACCACCACCACATGGGCTACTGCCCCCTGCCCCCTACCCCCAGCCTCCCTCCCTTAGCCCCAAGCCTCCCAGCCTCCCTCCCTTAGCCCCAAGCCTCCCTCCCTTAGCCCCAAGCCCCCAGCCTCCCTCCCTTAGCCCCAAGCCTCCCTCCCTTAGCCCCCTTCCCCCAGCCTCCCTCCCTTAGCCCCAAGCCCCCCAGCCTCCCTCCCTTAGCCCCCAGCCCCCCAGCCTCCCTCCCTTAGCCCCAAGCCCCCCAGCCTCCCTCCCTTAGCCCCAAGCCCCCCAGCCTCCCTCCCTTAGCCCCAAGCCCCCCAGCCTCCCTCCCTTAGCCCCAAGCCCCCCAGCCTCCCTCCCTTAGCCCCAGCCCTCCCAGCCTCCCTCCCTTAGCCCCCAGCCCCCCAGCCTCCCTCCCTTAACCCCCAGCCCCCCAGCCTGACCACCACATCAGTCGTAGTCTGCCGAGAACCAAGCCTTCAGCTCTCGTGTGAGAACTATTATTAGAGGTGGAGAGGAAGGAGAGATATTAAAGGGGTTCGAGAGAGACTAATGAGAGTATCTTACACTGCACGCCACGGTAAATTTCACACAGTCCTGACGCAATGTACAGTACACTGCACAAGCAGACCTGATGGTAGCTCTCACACTGGCCGTCGCCACAGAGCCCCCCTCTCCCTCCACTTCAATGTTTGTTCGTTTTCCAGAGCAATGGAGAAAAATGGTGCTGGCTATGAAGTCGCAATAAATTGTAGCCATAGCTATATGTGAGTTTGTAATGATCATGACCATTTTTGCTAGATGTATCAAAAAAGGCAGCCCCAAGGCACATCTTACACTGTATGAGTAGAAAAGAGCCACAAACCACAAAATTCAGACATGTCAGAATTCATCATCGGACGTGATAATTTTGTTGACCAACTCACACTGTGCAAGTTAAGGCATCAAGTTCATTTTGTCGTGGGAATATGGCTGGTGGCGAATTTGTGGCTGACTGGGAGAATATAGAAGTATATTCATATGAGAGAGAGAGAAAGAGAGAGGGTGGGGACTGAGTAGACATGTGGATATGAGTTTCAATTTCCATGTTCTAAATGGGAGGTCTATTTTGTTGACCATGGGAGGATCATTTTGTTGACCGACGCACACTGTGTGAGTTAAGGCATCCAGTTCATTTTCTCGTGAGAATATGGCTGGTGGCGGATATGTGGCTGAGTGAGAATATGGAAGTATATTCATATGAGAGAGAGAAAGAGAGAGAGAGAGAGAGGGGGGGGGTAGACATGTGGATGTGAGTTTCAATTTCCATGTTCTAAATGGGAGGTCTATTTGACTCAAAGTATGGATTTCCAATCGAATGTTTAAAGAATTGTGGCAGAGATCAGTTTCAGATTGCAACTGAAGTACTGACAGCTGCTGGATCCTTTTTATGACAGTATTTTATTCGATCTCTCTGTCTTGAGAACAATAGTTGATCGCTTAAGTTATTTTGAATGGAAACAAGTTGTTCATTGCTGAACCACAGGATTTGTGACTCTTTCAAGATGTATTATAGTCTGGGTTAGACTATAACTGACTATAAATACATTTCTCATAATACTATTTGTGGGCTCAGTGATAAAACTATATCCCTCATGGTTTCCCTCGGATGATCTTCATGCATAAACAATTACACTTGAATGAACATTAGGTTTCATTATAAGTCATTGTGTTACTTTCCCCACCTACAGTGCTTTATTTTACTTTATATGTATCCCCTTATGAGGTGATTTGTCATTTATACAGTTTGTATCATGTTCTATTTTAATTCAATATACATTAGTCTTTGTATGTTGCAGACTGCTGTTTTTTTGGTTACAACAAACCAGTAAACTGGCAATTTACCTTTTGACCTTTTACTTCAACCATAAATGTTGAGGAGAACAGGTTTTTCTCATAAATGGCCACAGTGAAAACAGTGCAATGACAGCAGCCAGGACATGACTGTATGCAAGGTAAAAGAGGGTTGACAGGGGGCTGCCGTATACACTACACCTCAGAATGTGACATGCAATATCTGTGGTACATACAGTTGAAGTCGGAAGTTTACATACACCTTAGCCAAATACATTTAAACTCAGTTTTTCACAATTTCTTCACAGTTTTTCACAATTTCTTCACAGTTTTTCACAATTTCTGACATGTTGTCCTAGTAAACATTCCCCGTCTTGAGCCTCCTACACACTGTGATGTTTTTGCAATCTTATAAGTTTATTACAAGCCACACTGTGCGACATGGACACTTCTACACGACTCCACCGAATTCGCGAGCTGAGACGGAGACAAGACGATAATGCTGGGAGGGTGTTTCCGTATCGTTTTTGGAGTCGTGTGGTTGGCGATTGGGTGCGTTTTTCGATAAAGTTGATGCGGACACCCACAAATGTATTGGTTTACTTAATACTGTTCAGCACTTGAGGTTACATTCAATGCATGACTTGTGCTATATAGGCTAAATAAAATTATGAAAGCGGCAAGTAACAAGTGTGCGTCTAGGCATTAGGCACGTAACATCCATATGCCGTATAAATAATGATTGATTGATGTATGTGCGCATTGGCTACAGATTCATTTTTCACACAACGACAAACATGTGATACATGTTCCAGTTTTATTCTTTGAACAACAGAATAGCAAACATTAAATTACACAGATGAATAACGTTTACATGCCATATCTTGGATGAAGACGTAATGTAAGTGGACAGGAGATTGATCAGGACTGCGGGAGTTTCCATTATTAACGAATGCATCGGCTCTTTTTATACAACCTAAATTTACACAGATTAATAACGTATACATGCCATATCTTGGATGCAGACCTAATGTAGGTGGAGAGAAGATTGATCGGGAGTTGACAATACTACCGAATGAATGAAAATGTATGAATTTCTATTATTTGACGTTACTGTCTCAATTATATTTGAATCATTTTCTGGGTCCACCAGTACACACATGCCTAGTTCATTCAATTGAATGGGGAAGTGTGTCCAAACTGTATCCACATAATTTTCCTTCCTCATGATGCCATCTATGGTGAAGTGCACCAGTCCCCCCTGCAGCAAAGCTCCCCACAACATGATGCTGCCACCCCCGCTTCAGCTTCACAGATGGGATGTGTTCTTCCGCTTGCAAAACACAACGATGGTCATTATGGCCAAACAGTTCTTTTTTTGTTTCATCAGACCAGAGGACATTTCTCCAAAAAGTAAGATCTTTGTCCCCATATGCAGTTGCAAAACTTAGTCTGGCTTTTTTCTTATTCTTGCTGAGCGGCTTTTGGACTTGTTTTTACTGTGGATATAGATGCTTTAGTACCTGTTTCCTCCAGCATCATCACAAGGTCCTTTGCTGTTGTTCTGGGATAAATTTGCAATTACAAAAAAAAAAAAAAAAAATACGTTCATCTCATCTCTATTCAGATGCAGAAATTAAAGTGTTTCAAAATGTTTACGTTTGAGTAAAAATGAATTATGATCATGATTTTTTTATTATGAACTCAAATCCCTTCCTGAATTGACTGAATTGCAATTGAATAACCCTATTTCATTATGACGCAATCATGTAAACAGAATCATATTTGGTGTGCATACGAGGGAGGTCAATGACCATCAACTCTTAAGAGAGTTTGTGATTTTTAGTGAGTGAAAAAAAAAACTAAGCAAGTAGTAATGAGTTGCTGGGATAATAATCATTTAGAATTGTAACCATACTGCATTGGGACGGTAAAGAATAGATATTGACTATGTAAATGTGTTTTACAGATAGCTAAATGTGATGTTGTAATTTTGGACCCCGGGGGCCTTACATACATAAAGACACAGTCCACTTAGTTTATGTAAACTTCTGACCCACTGGAATTGTGATATAGTGAATTATAAGTGAAATTATCTGGCTGTAAACAATTGTTGGAAAAATGTAACTATAGTTTGTTAACATGAAATGTGGAGTGGTTAAAAAATCAGTTTTAATGACTTCAACCTAAGTGTATGTAAACTTCCGACTTGAACTGTACCATATCTGGTCTATGCAGCCTAACTACCCCTACGTACACTTTATGTATACACACACACACACACACACACACACACACACACACACACACACACACACACGTTTGTGGAAACATACACAGACACTTACCCACCCACACCCACACATGAATATTGCTGATCTATGCCTGGGCAAAGTTCCATACTGCATAAACTATTGAATCCAATGGTCATGACAAGGAGGGTGGCATTTGTGACAGCCTCTGGTGAAACCGGGAACAAGTCACCAACCAATCAAAATGTTCAGACTTTCATTCTGAAAATGTTTAATAAATGTCAACGTTGTTGAAAATCAATGACACACTCACTAGTCAAGCCAAAACATTGCAATGCAATGCAAACTACTACCTAGTTAACTATAACACTACTTTACATTGTTAGCAGGCTCACAAAACAAGCTGTCTTAGTCGACTAGCCACTGTATCATTGATTTTCAACAATTACATTTTTTTCCAGAATAAAAGTCTGAACATTAAATTGGCTGCCGACTTGTTCCCAGTTTCATCAGCTGTTGTCACATTTGTAAAACGTTATTGCCAGTGGTTAATATCTCTAACCCAAAGGGCTGTGTGCACTAACTTGTATCCAAGCCAACAGCCTTTTCTGCACACCTAGCTATAGTACTACTGTGCATTCATGGCACAGTATGGCACAAACAAACTTGCTGTCATCTCTCATCTCAAGAGCACCCGCCCCCCCCCGCCCAATATAAACGTCATATATATCCATGTATATATTGTAATCAGACGTGTATTCCTCTGTGAATGTATGGGTGGGTACAGTAAGGGAGCTGAACAGCTGTTCCAGGGGCAGCACTGCTGCTGATGTTGATGCTGCCACTGGTGGTGGTGCTCTGTCCAGCAGCCTCCTCTAACCCTAAACCCTAAACCCTGCCTCCCATAGAGGGCGCAAGCAGCAGCTGCAGACAGATGCAGGAGAGGGAGAGGAGAGAGAGAATGAGAGAGAGAGAGAGAGAGGGAGAGAGAGAGAGAGAGAGAGAGAGGGGGGGGGGGAGAGAGGGAGAGACAGAGAGAGAGAGAGGGAGAGAAAGAGAAAGAGACAGACGCAGAGAGAGAGAAAAAGAAAGAGACAGACACAGAGAGAGAGAGAGAGAGAGGGAGAGAGAGAGAGAGAGAGAGAGAAAGAGAAAGAGACAGACGCAGAGAGAGAGAAAAAGAAAGAGACAGACACAGAGAGAGAGAGAGAGAGAGAGAGAGAGAGAGAGAGAGAGAGAGAGAGAGAGAGAAACACAGACAGAGAGAGAGGACCGTATAACTATAGACTGTTTAGAGACTGCTGCTGGGGTTAGGGTTAGGGTAACAGAGAGATGGTGCTGAGTCAGAGAAGGACAGAGAGACAGACAGGCTTAGGGGACAGGACACGGTGCTGCTGTGTGGTTCATCCTGAGATGTTCAACCCTTCTCGGGGCAGTTCCGAAAAAGTGGTTAAGATTGATATGGTAATTCGAGGTGTTCGAGGTGAATCTGGATAGGAGGGTTCCGGAAGACTTCATGTTCAGGTTTCGCTGAGTCAGAGAAAAGCTGCTGCTGCAGCTCAGCCGCTGCAGGGAGCGTTGCATCGTTGCATGAGGCAGGACAGGGGTGCAGCTCACACCTTACCTCAATGCTTTAGTCCTCACCTTTCACATCCTCACCGAAACATCCTGTTTGCGAGAACAGAAAGCATTGTATGACATGTCATGATGTACTATATATATATTATAAGATGGATTTATCATCACCATAGAGACCTGTATCTATTTATATTTGATATGATCATCTCCTCCCTTTGAGTACTTTGCTGTATTAGGAACAGGCAGTATGCGGTAGTAAAACGACCTACTCCATAACTGTTGTTTCTCTAATGTACAGCTATGAGAGGACATAAAGTGTAGTTAAAAAATAAATTCTGTACCCATAAACTTCGACGTGAATCATGTATTCGAGGTCAAAACGAGACCGCTGTCAATCAATTACGTCATTTTTACCTTTCCCTCTCTGTGATTACCTCTCTGTGGAGGCTGGCACAGGTTTCAAAGAATATTTCCATCATTCCAAAACATGGGAATTATCAACCAATCACATGGAAATCAGTCCTCCTGTCATGTGCACTTATTTTTTTTTACCCAGCAACAGTTAAAGTCTAGTGAGCTCTAGCCAGGGAGGGTGGCTGGAATGAGAGTGGAGCTTTGCTCTAAGCAGGGAACTTCCACTCACACTACTCACAGGCTTTTTTCAGGCTAAATGAAGGGAAATCAGGCAAATACCTCCTCTAAAATAGAAGCAGGGAGCAGAAACTTCAAGGCGTAAGAGAGGTGACGTCGGAATTAGCTCTAATCAGAGAGTCATTCTGAGAATGCCGTCTCTTTGTGCCAATGAGTTAATCCGCCTTGGTATTACAGGGGAAAACATCTTTTTAATTTAACTACCTCTTGCTCTGGGCCCAGACTCAATTAGTAATTACATTATGGCTCAAACATTTAAGGTCTTAGATGTTTCTAAAAGTGGAATGTTTTTAGGGGAACAGATTGTTGCAGCATCAGTTGCTAGGCTAGCTAACATGGCCATTTTGGTGCATTTCTTAACTTAACTTCCCCTTTTAAATTAGTTCCCTATGTTCTCGGAACTAGAACATGAATGAGTGATATGTGAAAGTACATCCATGACCAAAACCTCAAGTCCATTCATCAGTGTCTAGAGACCTAGTTCTCCTTTATCACACTCAGGCTAGGACGGTGGCCATGATGGATCACATGTATCTTGAAACTAATGCGGTCCGAATACAATGTGAGGTAATATCACATGATTTAAACATCCTGGTCTCTAGATCAAGTCAATAGATATGATCTATTTGTGTGTTTGAAAAATCCTTTGAGAATTGCACAAGTCTGCATTGCAATGAAACATTGTTTTTGTTTTTGGGAGCCTATCGTTATGCTAAGAGTAAAAACTGAATATGTCCGGTACCAAGTATCTGAGTGCAACATCCGAATATACTGTTCATTGAGAGGGAGTTTCAGAAATATTTCTAGTCTGCTGACCGGTGTAACAGCTAATTGAAGCACTAAAAATAGCCATGTATCCCAGCGAGGAAGGGAAAGTCTCCAGTCACCAGTTCATATGGGATGTTCTAAACACCCTGCAGCAGTAGGCTTCATGGTGAATGGTCACCAGTGTGAAACAACTGGGAATGCGTGTGTGTGGGTAATTGTGGTAGACCTTTGCTCTCACAGTGTGTGTGTGTGTGTGTGTGTGTGTGTGTGTGTGTGTGTGTGTGTGTGTGTGTGCGTGCCGGCCTGCCTGCCTGCCTGCCTGCCTGTCTGCCTGCCCTTCTGCCCTTCTGCCTGCCTGTCTGTCTGTCTGTCTGTGTCTGTCTGTATGTCTGTCTGTGCCTGCCTGCCTGTCTGTCTGTCTGTCTGTGTCCATCTGTCTGTCTGTCTGTCTGTCTGTCTATGTCTGCCTGCCTGCCTGTCTGTCTGTCTGTCTGTCACCAAGAGGGAGCAGGTGCCAGGTGTTTTATGTATCAGCATATCTTCTCAGGTCATTTGCATACACAGATGTGTCAGGTTCTGGTCTGACCTGATCATCTGTCCTGCAAAATCCCCTAAGTATCACACTCCAGGACCACACCCCTCACCCTTTATTGGAATGTTACTGCAGTGTGTGTGTGTGTGTGTGTGTGTGTGTGTGTGTGTGTGTGTGTGTGTGTATGTGTGTGTGTGTGTGTGTGTGTGTGTGTGTGTGTGTGTTCATATTGAAACT
>NC_137684.1:24123385-24140885 GCF_963989245.1 Nansenia antarctica | reverse complement strand
GCCGATACGGCGTGTTCAACCTCTATCCTGGCCGATACGGCGTGTGAGAACTAATGTACTTTGCCAAGTGCTCAGGTTTCGAAGACATCGCTGAATAATAGAAGACATTTAAAAAGAGAACTCAAACAATGAATGGACTTAAGTCCTAGATGTCCTCCGCATCATTTATCTTATCCCGTTTCCTGACTTCTGAAGTGAAGCAGGCAGCTCCACTTTAGACCTTCCTCCATTCAACCACTTTGTATTCCCATTCTATATTCACTTTGTTCAGAAAATATGTGTTTTGACAACTTCACATCTCACTGGCTTTCAGGATACAGTGCCCATCCCTCCCTCCCTCCTTCCCCCTTCCCCCCTCTCCCTCCCTCCCTCCCTCCTCTCCCTCCCTCCCTCCCTCCCTCCCTCCCTCTCTCCTCCCTCCAACTCCTCTCCTACTGCTTGCATTCCTTCCAAGTGAATTGAACCATGTCTTACTTAAGCATTATCACACGAGAGGGAGTGCTGTTATACTGAATATCAGCACGGCTGTGATTGGGTCGTAGGTACTTCTTAGCGAGCTTTCAGACCTGCGAAACACATTCGTCCTCTTCTGATGACCATTCATAATTTAACTCAAATGTTATATTTGGAAATATATCCATCTTTGTTTGAAACCAACACACTGATAGATAATCTGATAGATAACGACCGTTAATGCAGTCTAATCAACGGTCATTTAATAGAACACCTGTGTAGCAGAGTGATACATAGTTAAAAGTCCCAGTGCTGTTATTCTGTATATCGGCACTCATGGAATGCCTCTTGTCCAATCAAATGACTTGGTCGGAACTAACTGTTTATAATGTTAAATGAAGCTGCTCCGCCTCTGCAGAGCGGTTTCACTTTCGGAGGTAAACGTGCTGCAGCTCTCTGACCTGTTTTGTTTTGAGGTCCTGGGCTCTCGCTGGCCCATATAAGCTGATCTCTGTGGGTAAAGCTTTAGAAATAGACTTGATATAGGAAAAGAGTTAGCTACCACCACATATCCACATGTCGTGAGCTCAGAATTATAAGGTTCTATCTCCGTTTAGGGTAGTTCAGAGATATTGAGCGTCAAAGTTTTTACATTCCATTATGTTCTGTGAGATGGAACCTTTGTATTTTATTAATTTCTAACTAAAACATTTCAACATTTTAAAAATAACACCACACAGGCATTAATAAACAGCTAATGGATCAGATTATGTAAAAAACTCAATTTCGATATTTTTTTTTAGATAGAACCTTATAATTCTAACGTCATGATGTGTGTGTTCACCGTCTGAGTATTTTCTCCCTCTCTTATTCATATGATTGTGAATGATAACAGATAGATTAGTCTGTGAAGAAGCTACTGTATGAATTGGCGGGTTTGAGTTGAACATGAGCATCCAGCAATATCAGATGTACAATTACAGAGGATCAATCAGCACCATTCCTTAGATCCATACAGAAAGTAATATGCACAGGGTTCCCACGGGTCCTTGAAATCCTTGAATGTTTGAGAAAAAAAATGGAGAAAAAAAACTCAAGGTCTTAAAGGTTTCTGAAAATAGAAATGGGTTATTGAAAGTGCTTGAATTCCCCCTTCTCCCTCTCTCTCTCTCTCTAAAAAAATATATATATATATATTCAAAAAAGCTTGTCAACTAGTAAATAAGTCTCTGTATTGCTTAACTTTACACATATTTCACAATATATTGTTTTGCTGTGCTGTGGTAGAGAAGGTAAGAGACCATACTAGTGTTCACACATTCGAGCCTCTCTTTTGAATTGTTGTCTGTGAGCGGATACTTCCTATTACATAAACTCTCATCTAGATCTCAAACTATGCCGTGTTGGGTCCTTGAATTTGAGGGAATTGAGTCTCGAAAGTCCTTGAAAGGTGCTTGAATTTGATGTTTCAGAAGGTGTGGGAACCCTTCTGAAATGGGAATGTAGTTTGTGTTTATACAGAGATAGCCTAGCGGTAAGTCACCCACACAAGGGATTTCAATGTATGATGAAGTATGATGACGCTGTAGGATAAGTGAATTGTGATTCTTTTCATTACAGAAATGTCAGTAGACTGTGAAGTTGAATTCCAACACAAAAGATTGATTTGATTGAAGATTAATTGGACTTTCAGATTGAAGAGTAATTTGATTAAAGAGTAATTTGATTAAAGAGTAATAACTTTCTTTCTTTTCACATCAGAGTGAGCAGTTTTGGGGATTGTTGAAATGTTTTCAAACTAGCTGAGAGTTTCAGAACCATGCATGATTTGAATGTATAGTGTGGCTATCGATCACTCTAATCATTGCACCTTTGTTTTGGTTTGTTTGTAGGAGTCTGAACTTGGCAGGGATGGTCTTGGATGTGTCTAAGCTCAGGTAAGGCTGACCACAGGACCTTCATCTGCTGTGTGTGCTTTGGCCCATTTTCCCTTCAGTTAAGACTCTAACATATTAGTGCTTGGGCGATTTGACGCAGATTGTGTTTTGGATGATGCATTGTCAGGTGGATGTCATGGGGACATGAGATACATATCATGACCTCAGATAATTGTTCATCTGAGACACAGAGCATCCTGAAATAAATATTATTACACTGCCCTATACGGGAGGAACGTATCAATGATGTGTTTGGGTGTGTGTGTGTGTGTGTGTGTGTGTGTGTGTGTATGTGTGTGTGTGTGTGTCTGTCTTATATGAGCTGTCCGAAACGCTTGTGATTATAAAACAGGTACCTATACTGAAAACTGAAGGGAATTCCCTTTTTTACAATAGTACCTCGTGTCTGACTGTTATTCGGTTTCATTGAGATTTTCTCACAAGAGTAAGGTATTTTTGGCTAAATCTCTACTGCATGGTTACAACTGTGTTTGTGCAATCTACTGAATGTGATGAGCTTGGTAATGTAATGTGCTTGTTCTGAAGTTAGTGCAAGAATGATATTTCAAATGCGTGTGGGAAAATGTGCTGATATTCAATTGTGAACATGGTAACGCCTTGAACATTTCAGATACACTTCAGTGATAGTTTCTATGGACCAGTCACAGTAGGCAGACAGCCAACAAGTGCATTGTGGGTCAGAGCAGTCCAGACAGCCTCGCCGCCCAGTCCTGCTATCAATCAATCAATCAATCAATCAATCAATCAAATGTATTTATATAGCACATTTAAACATGACACTTGTCAACCAAAGTGCTTTACAGTAAAAGTACACCTAAAGTGTAAATAAACAGAAAATAAACCACCAACAGAAACAACAGAGGAACAGAACAACACGTCAAGACCAACAAGGCAAGAGTCAGAGTTAGTCAGGGAACGCTAAAGAATACAAGTGGGTTTTGAGCTTAGATTTAAAGGACTCGATAGAAAGGGGCAAATCTGATGGACATGGGGAGGTCAGAGGTCAGAGGTCAGGGGCTGCATGTATCCTTCCCAGTGTCCTACTGGAGGAAGGGTGTACCTGACCATCTTTTAGGTAAAGGTCATATGAAAATCTATTAGTGGTCACATTTGTTACTGTCATTTTCAGTATCACAAATGATCTGATACCAGGACTGTGTCTTTCTTCGCCACCGAAACTCTACAGGCTTGAATTCCTGTAAATGGTGGTGGGTAGGTGGTTTCTGTCCCATCCAGTGTCACTGTCACGACCTATAATGAATAAGTATTATTAATAATAATAATAATAATAATAATACATTAGACTTATATAGCGCTTTTCTAGACACTCAAAGACGCTTTACAAACTGAGAAGATCGAGTAGTAATAATAAAAAGAAACAAAAAATAAATAAAAGAAAGTATAGGGATCTAATACATTTTTAGATTACTAAATCTAAATCTAAGTGTCTTTGTAGGACAATCTACTCTGTATACTGCAATTACACCTAGATTTCGAACAAGCAACGCCAGCGTCCTCTCTCGACCGGCATGTTTTGAAAAGCTCAAATTTGTATCAGGTATATTCATTTGCATGAAGACTTTTTTTTAAACCGTAACGGGACAGTACTTGAAATAAATAAATCCCTCTCTGTACCGCGGGCCATGAAAATGTACCTATTTTACGTATTGTCCTTGGAACTAAAACTTGTCTTTTGATCATTCCATAACATTTTAAAAAAAAAAAACATCTTTCTACTCCCACACCTTTCCAGGAGGGCTTTTTCCCCCTAATTGGTCCCAGTTAGAGGAGGCCGTCGGAGGCACGACCTCAGCCTCCGCCTCAGCCTCAGTCTCGGCCACAGCAGCCCAATGTGTCAATGCATTCCTGAGTGAAGTGGCTCTGCTGAGAGTGACTCGACACTTTTAACATGTGCTAGCACACTTGCGCTCTCAGATAGGCTATGTTTCGTTTTTTGGATTAGCCTCTGCAGCTGCCTCTCCACAGCTGACCGGGGCTGGAGAACAGAGGTGCCTGAACCCCCCCCTCACCCCCCCCCACCTCTCTGTCCCACAGCTGACCAGGGCTGGATGCATGAAACCCCCCCCCCTCGGCCCCCACCACCCCCCCACCCAGCCCCCCATCCAACAGCAGCCATCCCTCGTCCAGCTCGTCCCCTCTGAGCCTTGGTCTTATTCATGTATGTTCAAGTGCCCACTGGCCCTGACTACCGGTACTGTATTGTATTTACATACTAGCCTGACATCATTCAGTATATTACTACTAAATAAAATAAATAAAATGGATGTCGTTTCTCCTGAAATGCCATGAGGTCAGGTAGGGGACCTAGTAGTAAGTGGGCAGCGTGGTGATATGATGATATGAACCTCAGTAATAAAACATGAGTATGTTGTGTTGTAACTTCCTGTCGTGGACGGCTTCCAGTGCGAGGGCCCCCACTGCCTCACTGCAGCCATCCGCTGCTGCACCCTGGGAACACGTCATCAACGAGAGAGAGAGACAGAGAGAGAGAGAGAGAGAGGGAGAGAGAGAGAGAGACCGAGAGAGAGAGAGAGAGAGAAGAGAGAGAGAGAGAGAGAGAGGGAGAGAGAGACAGAGAGAGAGAGGTAGAGAGAGAGAGAGGGAGAGAGAGAGACAGAGAGAGAGAGAGAGAGAGAGAGGGAGAGAGAGACAGAGAGAGAGAGGTAGAGAGAGAGAGACAGAGAGAGAGAGACAGAGAGAGAGAGAGAGAGAGAGAGAGAGAGGGAGGGAGGGAGAGAGAGAGAGAGAGAGAGAGAGACAGAGAGAGAGAGAGAGAGAGAGAGACAGAGAGAGAGAGAGAGAGAGAGAGAGAGAGAGAGAGACAGAGAGAGAGAGAGAGAGAGAGAGAGAGAGAGAGAGAGAGAGAGACAGTCTGCCAGGGTTGTATCCCCGGTTTGTCTGAGCTTGGTGGCTGAATAAAGGAAACATCTGCTCCACTGCAGTGCTGGCTGCACCAGATCAAGACAGGCAGGCAGGCAGGCGGGCAGGCCAGGGCCGGGGCCGGGGGGCTGTGGAGGCCTGAAAGAGGAAGAGTTTGCTAGCTTGCTGTGCGCTGAGCTGAGCTGAGCTGAGCTCTCTGGAGCAACTGTTACTGTCTCCCCCTGTCTCATCCCGCCTCAACCACCACCACCACCACCAGTATACTACCACTACCAGCAGCAGCCAACAGCAGCCAGCAGCACATAGCTACCACAACAGCTGCCCCCTGGATCAATGAAGAAACTCTCTCTCTCTCTCTCTCTTTCTCTCTCTCGCTAGCGAGCGAGCTAGCTAGCATGCTTTCTTTCATTCAAAGATGTGCATCTGCGCATACATGCACTCGGGTCCAAGCAGTTGTGCTCACTCAGTTTTTGTATGTGTGTGTGTGTGCGTGTGTGTTAGGGGAGGGGGGGGGGGGGGTCCCGTTGTACTCAGGGGGGGGGCCTGACAGTGGAAATCCCCCATTAGGTGCTGTTGGAGTGTTGAAAGTGACGGATGGGTCACGCATGACTCAGCCCCATTATGACAGGCGCCACCCCGGAACCCTGGACAACACTGGGGAGACGCAGGTACTGAAAATGATGTTCTGACATGTGATACACACATGGCACGGGACTATTAGAAGGGGTCATTGGAAACGGTTTAACTTAGGACGGCCCAACCCCAAGGCTGTGAAATCCGGACGAATTTATTCCGATGTATTCCGGAAATTGTTGGAACAGATCTATAACAAATCTAATAACCACACAGGTGTGTGATCTGGGCGATGCGCCATATTATGTATGTAGGGCACTGTGCTGCTATATGCAGTACATTCAACAGTATCACCGCCGGGGTATGGAGCAGAGAGGCGGTGACTGAGTGAGTATGCTCCCCAGGGAAGAGGTCCCAATCCTGGGAAGAAGTGGCAGGGAGAGTAGCTTGTCTCTGGTGCTAGCCGGTCTTGGACTCTCTCTCTCCAATGCTGTCCCCCCCCCACCCGGACACCAAAATAGACTTGCGTGGGCTCTCTCTCTCTCTCTCTCTCTCTCTCTCTCTCTCTCTCTCTCTCTCTCTCTCTCTCTCTCTCTCTCTCTCTATCTCTCTCTCTCTCTCTCTGTCTCTGTCTCTCTCTCTCTCTCGTCTCTCTCTCTCTCTCTCTCTCTCTCTCTCTCTCTCTCTCTCTCTCAAACACACATACTTTAAAATAAGAACCTTGTCACAAAGGGAAAAGAAAGATCTGCCCTTCCCAGAGATTGTGATGGTGGGAAGAATCGATGACTTCCTCCGATGTTTTCTCCCGGGACAAGGGGACGGAGGGGACGGAGTCTCTAGTATAAATAGTCGCTTTTGATCAGTCGTTTAACGGTGTCAGAAGAACATCTTGTTTTGTGAGAACCTCTTCTTCCAAAGAATCTGAGATTATTATATGGAAATAAGATTGAGAATTTATGGAAAATAGGTTTTCCTTTTCTTATGGATCGTATGGATAATGCATCTCCCGTTGACAGTACAATAAGAATGTAAATTGTTCTGTCAGACCCGGTATCCCCAATAAATCCCGGCTGGCCACGTGTCGAAGTGTCCTTGAGCGAGACACTGAACCCCCAAAGGCTCTGACCCCTCGCCTAGAGCATAGAGACATTTCCTTGTACTCGTTGTGCAATGACAAAGCTTGAATCCCTTTCCCTAAACTTTGAACTTGAACTAGAACTTGAATGAGACATGTGTTTCTGTGTTCAGCACAGTGTACTGTCACTGGTAGAAGACTTTGCATTGACAATGTGTGTCACTTGAGTTACCATACTGTATCACCCTAACCCCTTCTGTTGGACTGTGACATCATACACAGAACTGGACTGTGACATCATACACAGAACTGGACTGTGACATCATACACAGAACTGGACTGTGACATCATACACAGAACTGGACTGTGACATCATACACAGAACTGGACTGTGACATCATACACAGAACTGGACTGTGACATCATACACAGAACTGGACTGTGACATCATACACAGAACTGGACTGTGACATCATACACAGAACCTGCTGCTGCTGCTTCTGCCCCATAGTCACACACTCCCAGCGAGGGTGAGGTGTCTTCTGCATTGAAGCGGCTGTACTGTACATCAGCTGTACACTTGAGTATGGTTGCTGTCTTCAGAGCAGTTATTGCTCTGATACACGGGTCACAAAAGGAACTGTTGCCACAAGCCTTCTGTTATTTGATTGGCCTATTGTGTCTGACTGCACAGGAAATGAAATGTATCAGTAATGCTCCACATGTTGTTGGTTGAACATTTGATTAAAAATAGAACATGAGTTTGATTATAATGACCGCTATGAAACCTATCAGAGGAAGTGGGGCACCATTGTGTACTGTAGCTTTAAAAGTCTTTAAAACTCCCCAAAATCGGCCTATTCAGTATTGCCTTTGCTGAGGACTGATTTACACCAGAGAAAGTGACCTTTTATCTCAGCTTTTCTAAGAGGCTTTTCTCAGCTGATTTGATAGGCTGCCTCAAATAGGTTCCCTTGAAAAGCGACCATGGGAAAAAATAACTGTCGTTGAGAGACGCTGGGAAAGTACTGAGTTCTCTTTAGTCCGTGGCTGCCGGAGCAAAGCATTGTGGGATACGGGGACTGAGACTGTTTCGGTCCTCATTGTGATGAGCCTGCGAAGAGGTAAACATGGAGGCATGATTGAAAAATAAAAGATTAAAACCCAACTGGGACCAGCTGTGTTCCCTAAGAGTCGACTTGTGTTGTGTTTGCTCGATCCCCTTCAAAGATGAGATGAGAAGTACTGTAGTGGTGGTGGTGGTTGTTGCTGGTGGTGGTGTGGCACGGCTGCGTTCGTTCAGCCCCGGGAACGGGTCAGACTCAGAGAGAGAGAGAGTCCCTTGACATGGGCGAAGGAGCGCCCAGCCCCAGCTTTTTGCATACCGACATACCAGGCTGATGGTGGCCGGTCCCAGAGCGAGGGCCAAGCGGGGAGGCCACCCAGTGCAGCAGACCCTCCCCTCCCTCACCTTCCGCGTTCCTGCCCGGCCCGGCTCAGGATCAAGGCCCGGCCATGCATCGGGGGACGGGGCCTAATGATCGCCTGGACCATGCCATCCCTTTCATGCCTCTGCCCCAGAGTCCAATTTCAGCTAACGCTATTTCCTGTAGATAAGCGCAAACATGCTCCTTTTACTTTTTTCTAAATGGTTTGGGAAGAGGAAGGAGAGGCAGGGGGCGGGGGGGTCGGGGGTGTCTGAATACGTGATTGAATCCCAGTAAGATTGCTGTATTCCTTCATTACCTGATCTGGTGTTTTACCGTGGTCTTGGAGCCATCTTACAGGGACTGATAGGAGATCTAATCGTTCGGTTTTTCTACCACTAGATTATTACTGTAAATGTGCCTGGCTGCTTCACAGAGTTCCACTGTTAGAAGCCAAAACTTCACTGCCCCAATTGGACCTCCATCTCTCTGTCCCTAAGTGGCTTAATCAGGCCTGTATTACACGATTACTTTACTCACCCAAGACCTTCCAAAATTGTTTCCAGCTTACAGGGTGGGAGATCAGTTGAGATATTCCGCTGGCTGGATGGGAATGGGCCCGTTGGCAATGTTGAGAGAGTGCAGCACACAGCACTTTGTATGAAATCGCCCCTTATACCTGTGTAATAACCCTGTCATTACTGTAGTGGCAACGTTGTATTAACATGCCGTAACATTGCACAACGGAGTTCAGTGGTTTGTGTTATTTCACAAGTGGAATAAGAAACAGTCCCACTGTTCGCTTGTGTAATTACATCGACCTCTCAACTCTGTTCTACAATCTAACAATCAATGTTGTTACTCGAGGAATGACAAGATGAGCACGCAGGTATAGAGGGGACTTCATGCGCTGTGTGTGACCGACGTCAACACTAGAACAGAAGAGACGCAAGAAACGAAAATGACTTCTTCTTTCAAGAATGTACGTCATCAGACATGCCAAGTGGGTTCAGTGAGTGCAGGCTTTGTAGGACTGATGTCCTCCTTCTCTCTCTCTCTTCCTGCCTCTCTCTCTCTCTCTCTCCTTCTCCTTTTCGGAGGATAACACACAGTGTCGTCGTCGAGGAGAACAGGGCAACCAGAGGCAGAGCGGGGGTCATGCACATCCGCCCACGTGCCTCCGCGATCCCAATCATTCATAAAATCCACTGGCAGCAGACATCAGACATGTGAGGGAGATTCATATCGTCATCAGCCCGCCGTCGCCTGTTATCATCTCGCTCCCTCCCTCCCTCCATCCCTCCGTCCATCCCTTCTTCCGTCTCTTTTCCCCTTGTCTTCGCCATTACGCAGGAATGAGAGAGATCCATATGAAGATGTCGTCAGTCACACCCCTCTGGGACCAGTCAGCACCTTGTAACTCTGACAGCTCATCCTTCCTCTCTCTCTCTCTCTCTCTCTCTCTCTCTCTCTCTCTCTCTCTCTCTCTCTCTTGTCCGTGTGTTTATGTGTTTCTCTCTTTTATTTCAGTCTCACCGGTTCTCTATTTCTCGGCATTTTTACTTCTGTTTCTCTTTTTCTCTCCCCCCCCCCCCGCCCCCCTCCTCCCCACACACACACACCACCACTACCTCTCTCTCTCTCTCTTTCCCTTTCTCCCCTCTTCCTCTTTGGATAGAGCCGAGCAGCAGTGAAATTCCCCCTCAGTCATCTACTGTAGCAGCAGATTCCACATCTCAGCAGGGACGCCACTTCTGCAGCCCTAACTCACCAGAATGTAAATAGAGCAGAGTTTTTCACATTACTTCACCGCTTATTTTTAGTCGCCAGAACAAGAGCAGCACAGGCCTGGGTGTTGCCTTAGCAAAGCCCTCGTCCTTATCAGCAGAAAATACCCCCCCCCCCAAAAAAATAAATAAATAAATAAAACCACAACAATAATGCCCCCCAATATAGGAAGTTATGTGTTGATTTACAGTCTCACTGTAACTGTAAACTGGCAGACAGGGAAAGGCTTTTCCCCTCCTAGAGAAGGGAAATAATTGTGTGTGTGTGTGTGTGTCTCTCTCTCTCTCTCTTTCTCTTTCTCTCTCTCTCTCTCTCCCTTTCTCTCTCTCTCTCTCTCTCTCTCTCTCCCTTTCTCTCTCTCTCTCCCTTTCTCTCTCTCTCTCTCTCTCCCTTTCTCTCTCTCTCTTACATCATCATGTAATGCTATCTCAATGTACCCTCTTGCTCTGAGGCTGTGGCTACAGCTATCCCAGCTAGCACTGGGCCAGGGAGAGGGCAAGGGAAGAGGCCAGACACTGCATCCCCGGGGGGGGCTCCCTCCAACAGGGATCATCTTTAGCTGCAGACACCCATGCCTATGGCAGTGGGGGGGGCCGGGGAGGGCTTACTGCAGACCCTTGCAGACACCCATGCCTATGGCAGGGGGGGGGGGGCGGGGAGGCTGAGCTGCGTGGACCTGGGCCGAGCATGCGTCTGTCTGTCTGTCTGTCTGGCAGCCAGCAGTACTCTGCCTCCCCTCTGCTTTAACCAGGAAACGCCTTTTTCCAGCTCATTCTCCAATGTACTTACTCATCTGTGCACTTCAGACAAGCAAAGCCAAAGGAAAAACGAGAGATCAATTCCTTGCCATAATCAGCTTTTTCTTTCTCCCTTTTTACTTTTTTTTGCAGAAGTGGTGGAGGATTGTGGGTGGACTCAACCCCGCTTTTGTTGAATGTGTTACTTTTACTTTCGAGCTGAAACTCGGTCGGAAATACCGATCGGTTTAGACAGGACAGCACTTGTGACCTGGGGTGGTCCCGTGGTCTAGAACCATCCATGGCCTACAGCGGACACATTTTGTCCGGGCGAGACAGAGACTCCCAAAAAAAATACCTTAAAAAACCCCCCCAAAAAACAGGACAGCACGTAATCGGGCCGGGTTCACAGACAAGCCTAATCCTGGACTAAATCACACTGTCAATGTAAAATCTCCATTGAAGATGCTTTCTTAGGCTCGGATTAGGCTTAAGCCTCGTCTGTGAAACTTGGCCCATTAAGTATGATTGGTTTTGTCAAGTGGTTGAGTGATGTGATGTATACATTCAGTTTTCTTTACTTACCTCATCACTTCAGAGTCTGCAAGCAAGCAGCCTAGTTAGACATTGTGTGTACGTGTGTGTACGTGTGTGTGTGTGTGTGTGTGTGTACGCACGTATGTATGTACATATGTGTGTGTGTGGGAGGTGTGTGACGGGGACGAGTGTGACGATGGCGGTGGTGGAGGCGGCGGTAAACTGTCCCGTTTCAATGCAACACATTCAATCTGTGGTGACTCAGTGAAATTTCCACTGAGGTAAGCTGTCACTTGCCTGCTCAGCCCCTGAACTTATGGAGCCCTGCTGTAACTCTAACAGCCACAGAAACAGTGACTCAGACACTCACTTTACCTAGAACAACAATACATTCAATGTTACACAAACGACACCGCTAATTCCACGGTGTTAACGACGCATAATCCCTTTACAGTATCCCTGTTTTCTAAAGAGTTCTCTCTCTCTCTCTGTGCTCTGAACTGTTGTTGTGGGGGGGGTTTCTTGGGGTTGAGCCACACACACACACACACACACACACATACACACACACACACACACACACACACACATCTCCTGCCTTGGCGTTCCCTGTCGAAACAGTCCCTCTATAGTGAGAGGCTCCAATGGTGTGGATCAACTCCAGCTAAGACACCCTGTCTCACTTCCTCCCTGATGGCTGGAGGGGGGTTGGGGGGGGGTTGGGGGTGGAGAGGCTTCCTTCCCCTTGATACAGGGACAGCCCCAGGGGCCCCAGGGGCGGCGGATGTGCCCGGGACGGGACAGGACATGGGGATGCTGCTACTGTACAAAAGGCAAGAAGGGACGACCGGCCGACAACAAGACCGCTCTGCTTTCTTTCCTCCAGGAACCGGAGGGGGATGACATCATGCTCTCTGTGATAGGGAGGGAGGGAGGGAGGAGGATGTACACACATAGAGAGAGGGAGGGAGGGAGGGAGGGAGGGAGAGAGGGAGGGAGGAGGATGTACACACATAGAGAGAGAGAGGGGGGGGTAGAAGAGAGGAAGAGAGAGATACATACTGTACACACACGCACACACACAGAGGGGAGGAAGAGAGAGGGAGACACGTGCGGTATGCACACATACACACACACGCACACACACACACACACACACACACAGGGCCGTAACCTCCTCGGAGGTGCGCTCGGTCGGTCCAGCCCCAGGCTTGCAGGAGGCTTTGATCAGCCCTGGCCGGCGCACTGCTTCCAGTAGGGCACGGAAATATCCTCTATTTTTTGGGGGGAGGGGGGCGGGCGGGGGGGAACATACATGATTTTTTTCCCCTCCACTTCAGAATCTAATAAAGCAATGAAACTAATAAAGTGAATTAGGACTTGAGCTGAATCCGCCTCACAAGAGCCCTTTATATCTGCCTGGAATATGGGAGCGCGGGGTTAGGCTAGCATGCAAGTGGGCTGGCTGGGCTGCACACAGGAAGCTCTCCTCCTCCAGCAATGCGAACCAGCCTCTCTGGCGTTCCTGAGTGCCTGGTGCTGCTGCGCTACCTGCAAGCGATCCATATACCTTTTTACTCGGAGCTTTGATGTTAAGCGCTTTTCAATGCACTTTCATCTCCGAGGCAAAGACATCCATTTCCTCCCCTCCTGGTTCTCTGGAGGTATATGCATACGGGAGAAGGGGAGAAATGCTGCTTGCTGAGGAGGAGGAGGAGGAGGAGGAGGTGGAGGGAGAGAGAGTAGAAAGAGGAAGAAAAAAGAAAAATGCCTGGCTGAGAACTGTCTGTCTGAGGAGGGAGAGCGAGAGAGAGAGAGAGTGATCTCACAGAGAGAAAGAGAGAGAGAGGAGGAATCTCTATCCTTCTCTTCTCCTTTTTTTTTGGGGGGGGGGGGGGGAGAGGATACAGTGAGGGGCCCCCGCTAGCTATACTGTACTCTACAGTACTCCAGCATCCCCCGTGCACTCTGTCCTCCCCATTGAACTGCCAGCAAGTAATCAATTACGGGCCCTGTCACAGCAGCTGGCTGCAAGGAAGCCCCGGGTTCCACAGCCGCCCTCTCCCGACCAATCAGCTGCCTCCAGCTGTCCGACAGCAGCACCCTCGCCCATTCACAGTTCAGCGGTGGCGGCGGCGGTGGACGTTGCTGCTGCTGCTGCTGCTGCTGATCTCACGCGGCCAGCGTCTGCTGACTGGAGTTCCTCCACCGGAACTTTCTTTTTCAGTTCTTCCTTCCTAAATGTTCAACTGCGCAGACACATCCGCCCCCGGGGCTGTGACCGCCTCCGCGTTCCTCCTCCTCCTCCTCCTCCTCCTCCTCCTCCTCCTCCTCCTCCTCCTCCTCCTCCCTAAAGCGGCCTGCTGCCTCCTCTCTGGTGTCGGTTCCCCCCCCCACCCCCCTCTTCCCTGTATTTCCTCTTTCTGTGTCTCTTTTTTATCCTTTTAACCTTTCCTCCACCTCCTCCTCCATGTCCCTCGCTCCCCCCCCGCCTCTCTGTTTTGTTGGACGTTCTCCCTTTCTCTCTCTTTCTCTCTTTCTCCTTTGTCGCTCATTATGTCAGATTATCTCAGATTATCTCTCCTCATTTCTCTCGCTTCCCCCCCTCTCCCTCCCTCCATCTCCCTCTCTCATTCTTTCTCTTCCCCGACTGTTTCCGACTCCTCATTCTTCTCCTCTCCTCCACGTTTTCGTGTTGTTTTACAACCTTACCGTCGCAGGAACCCCCAACATCGGTCTCTGAAGTCACTTCTTTTCAGGGCCCTTGTAGCTTGTGTATTTTTTCCACAGGTGTCTGCTAGGAGGGGATTTACATTTTCTCAGGACACCCAGCCCGTGGAGAGAGAGGGCCTGCTGGCAGATCAAAGGCCCCTGCCTGTAAAACGATCTGAAAGAGTCCGCCATTAGCATCCATCAGGGTACCTTGAAAGCTCCCTGGTCAGCAGCGGAGGGAGGCTGAGGCCCCCCAAAGTGAAAGGCCAGTCTGGAGGGAGGGGGGGGAGGGAGGGAGGGAGGGAGGGAGGGAGAGACAGACAGAGAGAGAGAGAGAGGAGGAGAAGGAGGGAGGGAGAGAGAGAGAGAATGAATAACAGGCGACTCGGCAAACTGAGGACATACAGGAAATATTTTAGGAAGGGAGGAAAATTCCCACAACACACTGTGGTCGTTTTCTTTTTTTTTTCTTTCTTTCTTTCTTTCCCGGTTCACCCCCTTCTTCTTCTTCTTTCTTTTTTCGTTCCTTTCTTCGATTTCTTCTTTACGGTGTTGAGTCTGTAAGGGGAGAACATCTCCATCTGTGCACCATCTCCACTCTCCTGCTCCCCCGTCCAGACTTTTACTGCTCCACCCTGCAGTCTGTACACACAGGGTCATGTCTGTCTCAACACACACACACATACACACACACATGCATGCACACACACACACACACACACACACACACACACACACACATACACACATGCATGCACACATGCACACACGCACACACACACACACACACACACACACATACACACACATGCATGCACATGCACACATGCACACATGCACACACACACACACACACACACACACACACACACACACACACACACACACACACACTGTTCCTGGTCTGTCTGTCTGTTCCTGGTGACAAGGGAGAGGATTGCATTTGCTCACACGACAACATCATTATGTCCCTTCATGTAGTGGAGGAGGATGTCTACTGGGTCTAATGGCAGATGCTTGAGTCTTCAACATGTGAGACACCGGGATTGCACGCGGTCCGTCGTATTTGTAGGAGACATACAGTATGTGGAGAGTGATGAAAGTCTCGTCTCACACAATTCAAAGGTCTTAAAAAAAAAGACAGTAATAGGTAGCTTGTGTTGCTGCCTGCCTGCCTTCCTTAGATGTCGGCATGTTTGAGACAGATCTAGATTAGGACTGCATTCCACTGGGGTTCCAGAGACTTAACATCCATTTCCTTATTCAATTAGCAAAAACCCCCCTGTACATTGCATAAAGTGGGATTAACTAATGCTATAACTAATGCAATTTTTCCCATGCTCTATATCTGGGTTCCTCGACATCTATTGGTAAACAACAACAAAAACACTTCGAAAGTAAACGACGGTCATGCGTCATCCAAATTAGCTCTTTGATGACGTATATCGTGACATGGCAATTGGTTACGATCCATAGATCATAGCGAACCCTTGACATACCAAACTGTGCTGCGTTAGACAGTATTATCTTGTCGTTGTACACTCTACCCAGAATTGCTTGTATTCTGCTAGCATTCTGCTCATATGAATTTGCTATGGCGGAGGAGTGGGCTATCGGTCTGAAGATGGAGAGATTGGATGAAAGAGAGAGTTACCCCCGTGTGTGGAACAGTGCAGGGGGCCCCCGCCGCTGCATATGTAACCCTGAGACCCTCACAGGTTACACACACACACCGCACATGCACACACACACACACACACACACACACACACACACACAGATTTACACTCTCACTCACTTTCTCTCACACACACACGCACACACACACACACACATTTGGAGTGGGCACACTGTTTGTCTGTCTGTCCCGCCGTGCAGACGTGCTGACATGTGTGGTGGATCGGGCCGGGCTGTGTGCATGGCCGCACGCCACTGTCCCAGTAACGGATGGACGTCCCGTTTTGTTGCACAACGCTCTGCTGGGCTGCTGGGCTGTCCCACGGAGGATGAGTTCCTCCACTGTTTAGGGAAAAGGATATGATCTCATCCGTTAAAAATCCAACCTATGTCGCTTGCTGCTCATGACTTAATCCAGGCTTCTCCTTTGTGCAGAGAGAACCCTCCTCTCTCTCTTCTTCGTCTCTCCCCCCCCTCTTCCCTCTTTCTCTCTCTCTCTCTCTCTCTCTCTCTCTCTCTCTCTCTCTCTCTCTCTCCCTCTCCCTCCTGCTCTCCCTGTGTTCCTGGTTCCTGACTGTACTGTTGGAGGAAATAGAGAACAGCAGTGTTACAGTACAGTACAGTAGAGGAACTCACATACAGTTTTTTTTTTTTTTTGGGTGGGTTTCTGAACAAATGCTTTAGGGGGCATGGGGGGTGTGTCGTAGGGGTGCAGAGCAGAGTCTCTCTGTCTATTATATAGACTACACTGAATCTCAGTCAACTTCACGTTTGTGTACAGTGAGGTGTTCATACGTTGTATGTCATGTATGAAATTGGATGTTTTTATATAAAGGTTATATGTCACAGAGCAGTGGTTCTCAAACTGTGTGCTGTCGCATACTGGTGTGCCTTGGGAGCTTATTTATGATGATTTACATATTTAATCATACGTAAAGGTGTGCCTTGGAAATACTTGTTTTAATATATATGGTGTGCCTTTGTGACCGAAACGTTTGAGAACCAAACGTTATAGAGGAACATCTCAATGCTTTTCCTTTGACCTCCACCAACCCAGCTGTGTTGTAAGAGAGGCAAACCGTGAGACCCTGCGTATCCGATTGAGTAACAGCGGTAATAACGTCCGGAGAGAAGGTGACCCTTCATCGCCGTAGTTGTTTTCAGACACGCAAACTTACAAAACAAACTCATCTCTGACTGATGACATCTGTTGTTGTTATTATGCAAGACGTCCCACATCTGCAGAGAACTTTGGCGTTTGAAAAAAACGCCGGCTTATGTTTCTCGTTCGGCGCAGGCCACGCTACGCAACGCTACAAGGTCACGGGGTCATTTACCCAGTGTGTCGACGCTAACTAGAAGTGAACATATGGGACCGCTCTGAGCGCCAAAACAAAAGGACTGTTGAAAGGACCCAGTAATGAGTGGTCAGTAATCTTTTTTCATGGTTAACAGGTTTGTGGTTGTTTTTACAGACTTAACAAACAGCCTGTCTGCTTTTCTTTTGGCTCCCCTCTCCTGGTCCTCCTCCGGACAAGCAGCAGCCATCTCTTCATACACTGGCTCACTTGTCACCAATTGTCAGGGCAGCTGTCTGGGAAAGGCAAATGATAGTGGCACATCATAACTCAAGCCACAAAGAGAGAAAGAGGGAACGTGAGA
>NC_137684.1:24116058-24123185 GCF_963989245.1 Nansenia antarctica | reverse complement strand
GAGGGAACGTGAGAGAGAGAGAGAGAGAGAGAGAGAGAGAGGGAGAGAGAGAGAGAGAGAGAGAGCGAGGGTGTACGCCAGCTTGTGTTCCCTGGCTTAGGGGGGCGAAGGGGGTCTGTCAGTCCGTGTGGGTCACAGATATGGGGCAGCAGATCCTGTCAATCCAATCCAACTCAGCTACAGTATGCGCAGCACACACACACACCTTGCTCAATCCCCACAGCCCATCCTAGACCTTAGACTAGTGTTACAGTGTTACTCTGTTACAGAATGTCAGAAGAGACATTTTTACAAGGATACGCTGCCAGTGGTGCAGGATATGTTTTAGGGGGGTGGGGGGGTGGGGGGGGGAGGGCATTGAGATAAAGAAAGTCATAGGATCCGAGGGGGACTTGAGGGATTGGAGGTACGTCTGATGTAAGGTTGAGGTTGTCCTCCAATCCTGTGGACGGATAGAGAGCTTTGAATTTGCATCTGGAGCTGTGGGGCAAACTGTCAAGAGATACAGTAGGACAGAGGTAGGATATCCCCAGGCCCCACACTCTCTCCAGGATGCCCTCCGCTGCATACCTGCATACAGAATGCAAATGGCCTTCTTAAAACTGGACAAACAGGAGGGTCTGAGTGTCTCAATATGCTGTGCTTTCTGGGTAAATAGCCCTTTGAAGAAATGGTGTTAAGGTCTGGTGGGTAGCTTTTTTTCTGGGCCAGGCTTCCATGTTAGTTTGACAGTTTGACATTTTGCTTAATTATCTGAAAATAAAGAGATTGTCTGTAATATTATGCATGCACCCAGAGACCTTGTAATCAGTTTCATCGTTGTCGCAAGCGTTTACTTTACTTTACGTTGGATTAATGGAGTTGGTTGGTACGTTGGTACGTTGGTTAATGGAGTTGAGCATTTTGTGTTTTTACGCAAGTGGAATACGGAACAATTATTATTATTATTATTATTATTATTATTATTACACAAGTGGAATAAGAAACAATTATTATTATTATTATTATTATTATTATTATTACACAAGTGGAATAAGAAACAATTATTATTATTACATAAGTGGAATACGGAACAATTATTATTATACTTGGGTAATAACGCAAACTACTCCTTCGCTTTATTACTATGCAATTACTAGTGTACTAACTAACGTGTTAATAGCATAGATAGAATAACATGAATCAGTGTCAGTGTCACTGTATGTCAAGTCAAACTTTGGTGTAGTTCTTTTCCTACAGCGTCAGTTCACAGAAGGATGTCATTTATTTGTATATCATCCGTGGAGGAATGTGTCTCACCATCAATCTTATCTAGTGTTTTGTCTGTGGAGCCTCCATCCAGTCCCACACTTACAAAACATACATATGCCTTGAATCCGGGGCTGGAAAAGGAGGCTTGCCATTACGTCTCATAACAACCCTGCGGACTAGCCCCTCCCTGCAGCCCTGAGCTCCACTCTGATTGGATGAAAGCACCTTGAGCTACTCTTTGATTGGAGGGAAGCACTTAAAGGCAGCACCTCCATGGCAGAGCTCAGTCGGGCTCAGTCACACAGCGGATGTCATTACCTTGTTCCCAGACTCCTGTTCCTCCTCCCCTTTTCCCATAACTTCCTATTGATTTATTCCTGATTGTTAGAAGTTGTGACCGAGTGCGGCGGCTGGATTAGGTCCATATGAGGACGCTGCTGAGAGGTCATCTGACTATAACAGTAGTTTCCAGCGGGCTCATTATTCTCAGCCCCAACAAACCCAAAAGAGCCAATTTCCTACCCGGCTGTTCATAAAGGTGACAGATGGCGAAAACCTGGGAAAGCTTTCTTATAATTGTTACGCCACTGACATGCTGAATACAATACTCTATAACTACCCTGCTCTCTCTCTTTCTCTCTCTCTCCCTCCCTCCCTCTCTCTCCCACTCTCTATTTTGTTCTTTTTTTTTCAAGGTGAAGAATGTGAAGGGAAAAAAGTAAAGTGTGTTGAATAGCTTGAGGCCATATTCCACAAAGTTCAGTTTTCCCCCCCGCTTGATGTGGCCCGGGAAGTGAATTCAATACACAAATATTTGCCAGGTAGTTTGTCTCTCTTTAGGGCGCGCTCTACCTGAACTAGGACGCCACTTAAAGCCACACTTAGACAGCCCCCTGGACAAGGTCCCCTTTCATCCCCGGGTCCTGCCTCTCCCCCCTCCGCCATTTAGGGTCGCCTGGCTGCTTGACGGATCTGCTGCCCATGACTAACTGTGAAAGTCTTTTCTTGGTTGGGGGGGAAATGCCGTTATGATAAATGTATGGGCTCGGAAGAACCATCGAATTTGAATTTAGAGAAGAAACATTGCCATGCAAATAATAATAATAATAATAATAATACCTTGTTGTAGTTCCTTTTGGCTGTACCTACCGGTGACTGTCGCCTATGATGTTTTGGCCAAACTGTCACGGCCTGAGGGGACTTTGTCCGTTTCTATTGTATGTTCTATTTCTATGGGAACAACAGCTGAGGCAGGACTTGGCCCACAGCATCCTGACTGTTTCAGTCAGACGCAAGAGCAGTTTCCTCATATCTTGGCTCTTTGTCAACAATGACCTCTTTCAGTTGTGTTTTTTTTTTCTTCCAATAATAACTGAACTCCTCTACTCAGCATTTAAAAAAAAAAAACACTCATTTTTCCTGTTCATTTTTTTTCTTCTTATTATTTATTTCCACTCCTGTATTTCTGGCTAGGCAGACTGCAAGCTCATAAGTGTAACTCAATCTCCTGGCGGGTGGACCGGTGGACCTCTTTTTTTTTCGGTGGCGGGGGGGGGGGGCGGGGGTAGGGGAGGGGGGGGGGAGCGCAGACCATGCGTGGGCGAGTGGGTGGGCGGGGGCGGCGTCTGGAGAGACCCAGAAGGGGTGTCCAAAGAACACCTCACAGCCAATTAGCTTTTCCGTTCACCTCAAAGACAATGACTGCCATTCCCTTTCTGAGGATTTTTTTTCCCCTTGTGGATTTGTTTATTTTCTCATTTTTCTTTGAAGAGACGTTGCCTTATTAGAAATAGATCAGTGGTACTGACAAAGCTGTCACTTCTTGCATAACTCCCGGGAAAGTTGCAATAAGCTGTAATTAAACTCTGTCGCAACACAAACACAATCAGACAATATGAATGTTTTTTTAGCTAAATAAAATTCCCAATCTAGATCATTTCTAGCCACCTGTTACTCAACCACCAGCATCTTCTGTTTGCATTTGTCATTGTTTGCAGCATTCTCACTGATCAGTAGACTAATTCTCATTGGGTTAGGGTTAGGGTTCCATTCTCATTGACTCATACAAGACGGCCACCAATTCATCTTCTCAGAGGGGCCTAACCCCCATCCCTAACCCCCATCCCTAACCCCCATCCCTCCATCCCTCCCGACTGTCTTTCATCCTGCTCTGACCCTCCCATACGAGCCTCTAATCTCTCCCTTGTGTCTCTGAAATGTCAAAGCTATACGCCACAGAGGAGGAGAGGAGAGGAGACGAGCGAGCATGTACTTGCTCGCTATGGATTTCCCATGGAATGCACATTTTCGGTTCAGCCTGTGTTGCGTGTTTTGATAGGCAGTGATTATGGAGTATTTATTTTCTCTACTGGGTGTGGGAACCCAACCTGTTGGTACACTACCATTGTTGGTAGTGTCAGGCTGTTTGGTTCAGCCCACCCGAGGTGGATTTTAATGGCGGGGGAAACTGTGACTCATACTGTACTCCTGTAGATTAGATTTCATATTAACAAATAAAATAATAAAATAGAATAGAATAGAATAGACTTTATTGTCCTTGTACAGTTGCCTATACAATGAAATTGTAGTGGTTCTTCTGAAGGTGCAAAAACAGAAAAACATATTCACATATTCACAAACATATACACATAACATATCACAAATATTACACACTAGACAAATTAAAAAGCGAAAATGCTATAAAACAAGCTAAGAGACAATGAGGTCCGTGGTGTCCAGTGCAAATAAAGACAACAATCATAACAATAATCATACTCACCTTAAGGCGATGGTACAGTATATGATTTTTTGAAAGTTATATTTTCAGCCACTAGTTCTAAAATGAGCACTCACAAGTCAAAAACTTGGTCCTTGAAATAGAAAAGAAAATTGTTGAGAAACTACCTGATTGGACAGAGAGGGGCACGCCTCCCCACTAACCATGAGCAAAAGAAGCCACAGGTAAAAACGTTTGTTAAGTAAAGTAAGTAAAACTTTATTTCTATAGCGCCCTTCACAGCACGGATGCACAGGGTGCTTTACATCAAAAATAAGAAAAGTGCAATCAAAACATTAATCATTATAAACAAAAAGGGGACAACATAAACAGAACATAAACAGGAACATTAAGATGGCTATAGGTGACGACCGGCCTGCCTAAACAGATGAGTCTTTAATTAAGTTAAGTTAATTAATTTAAGTAAGCTTGCTTACGTGTGTTTTTTGTCAAGTGTGATGTTGGGGTACCTTGTCTCAGCCACGTGTTCTTAGAATATTTAAATGTTTTATTTTAACTAATGACGTTACTTTTCAGGATGCCATGTTGCAACTGGCCGGGGACTTCAGCTGAAAATTAGCCGACTAGGCTAAAGCTGCCTTTTTTACTGTATTTTATATGGTTCATGTATTTGGATTGTCCTCGATATAATAAACTAATAAACTAAACTAAACTAAAAATGAGTTTGTTGGCCTTAAACTAAGAACTGTGTTGTCTAATGAGATAAGAAATCGATAAACGTTATATCATAAACCATACAGCCGACATTTGAAGTAAAGATTTAGCGGGAAAAAATCCTGTAACATCTCTTTAAGAGGTGTTACAATGACGCACAGTAAGTGGCGTCTGAAAAGGGAAGTGGTGCATGATAAGGGGAAAACCGGTCTTCATAACTGGGATGAGCATCCCTCACAAACAGGACGTAATAACCACCTCATTTGTATAGATGAGTTGGTGCCAATAGATACACGTTGATATACCCCATACATATAACATTTTCATTTGTTTGTGTGTGTGTGTGTGTGTGTGTGTGTGTGTGTGTGTGTGTGTGATGTGTGATGTGTATGTTGTGTAAAGTGTAATGCAAGAATGTGCACTCACGTTTCTATTTGTTTGCATTTCCAAGAGAGGCACACACACAGAGAGTCCTAGGGGTAAGGGGTTAAGCCCTATCTGACTGTGGTGAATGGGGGCGGGGGGGAGGGGGGGGGGAGTTATGTGAGTGAGTAGAGGTTTGATGGTGGAGGAGGGGGAGGAGGGGGAGGAGGGGGGAGTTAAGGGAGGGGGAGGCAGCCTCAGCAAGACAATTCCCCAGACGTCGGCCATTCACAGACACAGGAAATGCTTGACCTCACACCCTGAGAAACATCCACAGCAGCCCACTTGTGTTAAAGGTGTAATTGGGCATAATTAAGAGCTGGCAAGGAGGAGGACCTGCATGCCCCACATGCCTTCCTTCCCCCTGCCTCTGTGTTCCACGCTCCCTCCCTCCCTGGCCCGGTGCCTCTCTGGAGCCAACCTGGCAACCGCGCAGGCAGGACATACTGTATATTTACAGCAAACGTACTGCCCTTAAACATGCAGGGGAAAAACTTCAGGACAACAACGATTCATTCAGCAGGCTTTTGGTGTTAATCTCCAGCTAGCTAGCTAGCTAGCACTCTTTAAAAACGCCTGGGCTGAAATGTAAAAACTGTTTTTTCCCCTCGTTTTTGTTTATTGTTGTGTATCTTTTTGGGGTTTGTGTGTTTTTTTGTGTGTGTATGTTGTCTTGACTGCTAACATGATGTTCGTCTATGACACGCATGTTACGCTATCCTATACTGATCTCATGGTTAGTCGTTAACGTGTTATTGTATCAATTCCCGCTAATCGGATACTTGTAACGCGATTATCGGGGAGATGGTTTTGATGGGGCGGGCATGTGAAAGGAGTTTAAGAAAATGATGTTTCACCCTGAGTCGAATGTCCCTTCGGTGACCCCTCTCGCTTGAAACTCTGACCTGAGTTTCAATCCCCTCTTTGTCCACCCCGGGGCCCACGTTTGGTCTGGAAGAACAGCTGATTCACTGAGGACCACTGTTACTGTACCTCAGGTGATAGAGAAACCTCATCTTTCGTGACTCTGCCTTCCACAGTCAGTTAACCCCTCCGCTATATCGTCGGCCTGGAAATGGGTTTTTCTCCTGTTTGAAATGAAGAACGATGTAGAATCCTTGTTTGACATGGATGGACCGACCAGCTGGTTCCTCTCACCACCCTGCATGGTCCAGGACAGGAATGCACTCTCTTCCTTTGGGCTAGTACATTCATTCATAACCCGCATGCCATGGCTGTCTTAGTGAAAGTCAAGGCTGTCAACCCATTGATGTGATGTGGTGCGGGATGGGGGGGGGGTATTCATGGGGGCATGGGGTAAATGTCTCTAAACAGTTCCCTCCTAAAACGTCATGTGACAGTAGAGAGTTCTGGACTGGAAGGGACTGGTTAACCTGCTTTGTTGCTTCTTGTCTGCGACTACTCTGAGAAGGCAGAGAGGGAGTAGAGAGGAGGGGATGGTAGAGAGGTAGAGAGGAGGGGATGGGAGGAGATAAGGAGTAGATGAGACTGAAGAGAGGGGAGAGGAGAGGAGAGGAGAGGAGATGGAGAGGAGAGGAGAGGAGAGGAGAGACTAGGGGGAGGGGAGAGGAGAGAGAAGGAGAGACTGAGGAGAGGAGAGGAGAGAGAGGAGAGGAGAATAGAGGAGATGGAGATGAGAGGAGATGGAGAGGAGAGGAGAGGAGAATAGAGGAGATGGAGAGGAGAGGAGAGGAGAGGAGAGGAGATGGAGAGGAGAGGAGATGGAGAGGAGATGGAGAGAGAAGGAGAGACTGAGGAGAGGGGAGAGAGACGGAGCAAACTGAGGAGAGGAGAGGGGGAGGGTAGAGGAGAGAGCAACAGGGGTGAAGAGGGGGGTGAGGGGCAGTGATCAGTCAGGAGGTCTGACCTCTGACTGGCTGGGTGGGGGAGCCAGGATGCCACCATGGTGAACATGTTGGAGGTAAGGCATTTAAGACCCCTGGCCCAGAGGAAGCCATTCTCTATGATGAATGGGATGTTA
>NC_137684.1:24041058-24111058 GCF_963989245.1 Nansenia antarctica | reverse complement strand
CTCTCTCCCCCTCCCTCTCTCTCTCCCTCCCTCCCTCTCTCTCTCTCTCTCTCTCTCTCTCTCTCTCTCTCTCTCTGTGTCTCAGCTGTTCCCTGCAGGCTTGCTGTCTGAGTTAGTGCCTGTGCTGTTATGGGTTCATTGGGCTGGTATGCGGCAGGAATCTTTGGATCAAGGTAATTTCACACTGTTCAACATTTTCCCAGGCTGTTAAGCTTCCCTTTACCTTTGTGCCACTCGGAGAACGAGATAGGGAGCGACACATGTTGCCATTAAACACACACAGCAGCCCCTCGGAGCTGACGCCACCAGCGGGCTTGAAAGATATGGCCTATAAATTACAGTCTGACACCACAGTTTCCCAAAAGGATCAGATTATTGCTGCATGATCCAAGTGTGGGATGGTGCTGCGAATTCATGTGTGGTGCCGTAATAATGATGAAGGGAGTTCCACGGTTCTACTAGGGAGGCAGGCAAGATTGGGGCCCCCCATTTGTCTCGTGTGCGTGTGTGTGTGTGTGTGTGTGTGTGTGTGCCCTCATGTGTGCGCGCCCCCTCGTGTGCGTGTACATGCCTGTGTGTGTGTGTGTGTGTGTGTGTGTGTGTGTGCCCTCATGTGTGCGCGCCCCCTCGCGTGCGTGTACATGCCTGTGTGTGTGTGTGTGTGTGTGCGCACCGTTTTTGTGTGTCTTCGTTAATGTCTACTGTACATCTGTGGTCGGTGTCTTCAAGCAGCGACACACTTTGTGTTTTTGTTCTTTTTAAGGTCTTCCCAGAGCGTTCAGTGTTGTTATTATTAGATAGACCAGATGAGTGAACACCTGATGGTTATGGAAAAAAAAGTCTAATTGTTTAAGTAATCTAGTTCTCATCTCTGCCTCTACCCCAGCTCCAATGTACCATCTGTTGCCCTCCAGGCCCCTAACCACGCATGTTGCAGGAGGGGGCACCCTAACCCGCTGTGTGTGTGTGTGTGTGTGTGTGTGTGGGTGGGCGTGTGTGTGTGTGTGTGTGTGTGTGTGTGTGTGTGTGTGTGTGCGTGTGCGTGTGCGTGCATGTGCATGTGCTAGCACGACGCATGCATACGCACGTTCAGGTGTTTGCCGTGGGAACAATAAGTTAAAAACCCTCGAACCCCCCCAAGCTTTCTCTTATTCACCACGCCGGGTCGATCGTCCAATGGTTAGAGCTCTTTACAGCCACCGCCGCCATGAAGCTTCCGGTTAGACGAAAGCATTTCCAAACCATCTCAATTTGGAACTTTGTGGGGAACACATAGTTAAACTTTTCATGTTTGCAATTCCTCTTTTGTCTCTTAGACAAACAAACATAATGTCAAGAGGCAGGTTTTCTTTGTTCCTAATAGGGAGGGGTGCGTGAATCATACAGTAGATTAAACATGATTCGCATGACTGCCTCCCTCAGAGTGCCTGTTTCTCTCACTTGGCTGTTTGGCAGCAGGTGTCAACCATGGGAATCACTCAACTTTAACTGAGTGAAGACATGAATATCCATGGCATACAAATGTGTGAATACTCATTTATACGGTCCCCGTCTATTGTTTTTTTTGTTTCGTTTTTTCGGGGGGGAGGGGGGAGGGGTTTCTTAGGCGTTTGACACGGTGATAGCTCAATACGTCTGATCTTCTCAGGGACTCAAAGTTATTGTTCGTCCTCCCAGGGGGACCAACTGTCAGTCACTCCGGTCGGTCTCACTGTCTCTAACAGGACTGTGAGAGAGGGTGAATATTTAGGACACGTTGGAGTTTGACCAAGCTTGTGACCTATACAGTTTTCATCATAAATAAAGGGAATGTCTGCAGTCCTCACAGTCACACCTATATTCCCTCCACTCAAAGCCTGTCCTTGGACAGAGCCTTAGCATACAAGGTTCTGGTGCAGGTTTCTTCTCTCGGTCCTGGTCTGAGGTACGCTGAGGTCCCAGGTGGAAGTCCTCATTCTGTTTTTGTCCTCCCTCTGGTCCCAACAATCCAAATTCTCCAAACAAGTCAGGAGGTCCTCCTTGTTCAAAACTAGTTTGCGAGGGACACAACCTGCCCCCAGAAAGTCCTTGCATTCTGTACCAAGGCCCCTCCGTCCCAACAATGCCTTTGTTCTTATGTGTGGGTTGCAATGGAAGGGAGATTAAAAGAGGCTTGGGTACTGGTGTGGTATCAGCAAGCAGCTGTTGCATGAGTGACAAACTCAAGGGCCTACCGATATGAACATGGGAAAATCCTGGAGAGGCAGGGGGGGGTGAAGACATAGCAGCAGCTGAGCTGAGCCCACTCGGGCTCAAAAATGTGCTGTTGTGTTAAATACAACTGTGAGAAAGCAAGGAAAACCTATACTAAGTATCACTCTGTACGACCAAAGGAATATTTACATTCCTTGGCAGGCAGAGGTGCCCAAGAAGCCCTGCCGATCTACCTCTCCTCTCCTCTGTGCTGCTTTTACTTGGACCCAGTTTTGATGACTACATGAAAGGCAGGGTCAAGCATGTGAGGAAGGGGAGGAGTGGGGGAGGCAGGAGAGGGGGGAGAAGAGGGGAAGGGGGGGGGGGGTAAAGAAAGGTAAATGAATACCAGACCGGTGTTTCTCTATTGGCTAAGGGTTCGGCTGGAGCTCCACAGACATCCTTATTGTCTGTCTGACGCAGGTTCAACAACACCAACTATGTCCTCTGTGGAATGACTCATATGTCCTTCAACATGTTGTCAACCACCTCTTTGATATATATCGCAACTGATACATGCATACATGGTTGCGTTAAGGTATTATTAATGATGCCTTCACTTGTATTCTTAGACTTTTCAAGAGCTGTTTCTTTCTTTTTTTCCACTGATGCTCTTTTTCAGAAACGTGAAGAAAGAAACATTGCTGAAGTTGGGGTTTTTGGAGTTTTGTTGTGACAACTAATAATACATCTACACATTCGTAATCTCTGCTTGCCAGTATTTCAACCATGTCAGTGGTTCCCAAGCTTCGTTACACCTGCAACAAGACTGACTAATGCAACACTGTTACTTACAACCCCCCATATTTCACATGGAAACGTCTGATCTCACGCGTTTATCCCAGCAATCGCTCCGCTCCATCTCCTCAACAGGGAGGGCATTCACCTACTCCAGACACCCATCCCCTCGCATCGCCAACCCCTCCCCGCCCCAAAAGACATCGGGAGACCACAATTAGACTTTGTTCTCTCCCCTTTTTTGCCCTTGTTTTTTAAGTTAATGAGATAAGAGCATGTTTAAAGAATTTGGGAGGATATCTTTGCGTAAAGAATGTCTGAGGGAGTCTAGTGCAGGTCCACAGACCTGGGCATTGATTCCATTGCTGCGTAGTAACACCAGTGATAGAATGGTGAGAAAGCAGAATTCTTCTAAGTTCCCACAGGTGGTTGAGCTTCCAGGATATGTTCGTTGTGAAGTTGGTAACATCTAGTAGACATCTCAAGCATTGTTGATGATTGTGAGACGGTCTGGTGAAAAGGATATTTTTAAAAATAAAAATAAATGTGTTTTCCGTTTTTTTGTGGCATATTACGAAAGTTTATGTGTTGAAGAGCCCATTCAATATAACAAACACCAATTTTAGGGTCACTAATTACTTACTTTGTAGGCTACTGGGTAAGTGATACATTTGTAAACAAACTTACGTTTTAGGACGTGTTCAAAACCAAGGACTGTGTGATCAACTAATTATGTGTAGTTATGTGTTTTTAGCATGTTGATGCTCTATCAGCATGTTGTGATGTGCTAAACATGCAGTTAGATGTTCATAGTGATGTTCTTTCTTAGCTGCTAGCTAGCCATCAGCGCGATGGTAGCAAACGTGTCTGTTTTGATTCAGAGCGATTTTCTCCGGTATTTGGTTTGAGGTGTACCAACATTCAAATAAGCATTATCTTTTCCAACTATTTTCAGATTCCATTGTATGACACATCATTTGAAAATGACGTTGCCCTACTTGGGGACTTTTTCACCAGACCCTGTCACAATTGATTGTCAGTCTCTTACTTGTTGTGCTTTTCAGTAAGTAGTCATCTGGCTCCATAGAAGTTTACCAAGACACCTCAGCTCTTTATTCGCATGGTTTTGACTGGCTCTTTTTCCCCTTTGTGCTTCTGTCAATCCTATGACATTGTTTGGAAACTTTATTCAAGCAATATTGTCAAAACTCCATACTGTTATGGTGCACCAAATGAGTCTGTCTGATCCAAATGAAACCGAATTAACCTGAAGTGTACATTTTCAAAGTATGTTATATGCCCAGCTGTGTAAAAGAGACAGTTTGGAGCCTAGACATTCAACTCAATGCAACTGCTAAAAGCTATTGGATGTGCGTACGTTCCATTTCTGGTTGACACCGGAGAGTACCTAGAAATGTTTTCACTGGCTTTTTCCCTGTGATACATCTATCAATCCTTCAGAGGATTCTCTCTATGAGGTTTTGGGGGAAATCTCTATTCCAGTGACATTGTCAAGTTTGTCTGATTCAAATTCATGTGTCTGACTTATCAACATGAGTTATATTGGCAGAAAATGATGATGATGACAATGGTTTTCATTGTGTAAAATAGACAGTGTGAATCCAAGATGTATTATACAGACCAAGTGATGATGTCTAGGCTTTCTGGTTCTGTCTTTTATCACCCAGGCACCGAGGAACAATATTGCACATGATTAGACAGATAAAGGACATGATTATAGTATAACACTGTTGTATTGTCTCCCAGAGCCCTGGTATTTCACATTCATCAGCTGTAAATAAGTTGAACCAGTGGCGCTCTGCGTACACCACGGTATTATTGTGGTATTGGATGAACAAGCTTTCTCTCTTGTTGTTGTTTTTTGCTCCCACATCTGCAGTTGTTCAACCACGAAGAAATAACCGAGGGAAAGCTCTGTTATGTTATGAACGTTATAAGCAAATCATAAGTGTGGGCATCCGATGTTTTGAACCATGGAATCATGTAATGAATACATCTTAAGCACCATTTATGAATGATTTCAACTTAATTGTTTCGGAATGATTTCAAGGTTGTGAAGGCAACCGAATGTGAAGGAGTTGCACATGGTCCATACTAGTGTGTTTTTTGTTGTTTCACCCGTTGTGTCTTTTGTTTCTTAATGACATTTACAGGTATTATCAGAACTGTACATTAAGCTCTGCTTTATATCATTGTGTTTACATTGCTTTTGTGACTGCCATACCTTGACTTACCCACGCTTTGTACGCCATATGATCTTTGGGAATGTCAAAGAGAGATGTCTTCCTCAGTGTCCAAATGTCAGATTTACCTGCCATACCTGTCAGGTAACTGGTAGAGAAACTGAGGATAGTGAGGAGGTACATCTTTACCGTTTTGCTCTCTGTGCAGGCAGCAAGCATGACCATCAGTGAATATTGGTTGTAAACGCAGACTGATACACATGGCCAGTCACTAGTTCCATGTCCTATCATTTAGGAATGAATAGTGTACATAATTCTAATTTTTGTCATAAACATTTCTTGTCCTGTCTATAGTATATTTACATTTTGTAATATGTTATTATATCAACATTATCTGTCCACCAATATTTGATGTCATTTTTTCAAATTTGGACATTAGTCACATATAATACCACTTTCATTTTCAATAGCTATTTTAATAACAACTAAATCTTGCAATGTTAAAACCAGACACACAAGGTGGAATACAAGCACAAAATATATTTCTATAATTAACATAAGGATATATCTTAATTTTGGAAATTAAATACTGAACTTTATTTATGTCCTTATGTAATAAATAATTACATGTTTTAATCTATTTGTACAAATTAATCCATTCTTCAAATTCAGTTATCAAAGATATCAATAACATTTCAAAACATCTTTTAAAGATAATTACAAAGGTATAACTTAATAAAAGGGAACATATAAGGTATATATCGCTGCATGAAGTGTAAAAAGATTATTTGGTTAACCAAGAACATACAGAAAAAAGATTTGTCCACCTTTAAGCAGTTTTGCCCTCTAATGGTCTGTGAGACAAACCAAGTCTCTTGTTCTATTTATTTGATTGTAAAATATTTGTGAACAACATATGTTTTTTTGCTTTATGATAATTATCTGGTTAGAATGCCTTTTTTTCCAGTGCAGAAGTGCAGAAGTGCAGAAGTGCAGAAGTGCAGAAGTGCTCTCAATCCAGACTGCAGCTGTTCCACTGGTTGTATGTACTGCAGGTGTCTTGGAGCATTTGCTTTTGTGGAGCTATCTTTAATGTGTTCACCAAAACATGCATTTCTCTTTCACCTGTCAACATTGGTCTTATCTATATAAGCCAACTTTCACACAACCCAGTTTAGTTACATTGTGGGAAAGCCACTATTTTCTGAATTCCTATTTCAACCTGTTTGATGGTTAATTTGTGGTGCTTTCAAATGTATAGTTCTATGTAGACTAATGAATACATTTGTTTCATGATCATTTCAATGCCAGGAAAATGTATATTTTTTCCATCACTTTTTCTATCAATTCATAAACATGCTAAAAAATAAAATACACCAGAAAATGAGAGTTAAACAATGACAGGCCTACCTGTCAAGGGTATTTTGTGGAAATACAATGTTTAGAAATAATGAACATTTCTGAAGTTGAAATTAACATAAGGTTGGAGATAAATATATAGAAACGTTGTCTAGCCTATATATGAATGTCAGTTCTTATATACATTTTCAGTATACTTAAAGTTAACAAAGTACAACCGTTTCACTTTGTTTTGTGTTCAATATCCTGTCCTCAGTTGGATTTTATTGTTAGGAGGAAGAGACGTTAAACCTACTGTCATTTATTTCTCGAGAACACAAACCTTCTCATAATGTCTCTGAGACCTTTTATGAACGTCAACCTAGCAACTCACACTTTTTATATTCACTAACCCTAACCCGTTATTTTACTGTTATTTTAAACCCCAATAGTCTGTAGTCTATCGTGCACCTTTGAGGGAGTTGAGCATGTGACAAACAACCCTGTCACCATGAGAGCTGAGAAAACGTTTAAAACTTCAATTCACTCAAATCGGAATAAAGTTGTTATAAACTCTGTGTTGCTGTGCTGTCTCTGTGAGTGCTCTTTAATTGAAAGCATCCGGGAAACAATGTGCGCCTCTCAGCTCTCTCCGCTCTGCGTTTGACGCGCGCTTGGAGCCCGCGATGACGTCATTATTCCGCGAAAATAGAGCATGGTCTGTTCATCACTGTCGGAATGGTTATCAACTGGGCGTCCTTTGCTTTGCTGGTGGTTATTGTGTTTTCAAAATACTCTGATGTAATGTTGAATCACGAAGAAGGCTGTGGTAGCCCAAAATGCCTATTTTATACATTTTCATATCTTCTTTTTTAAGTTAAGTGTTTTCCAAATGTAAAAAAATAAATGCACCAAATGTTTTCTCTCTGCATGGTGAAATACCCTATAACTATAGACTAAACGTTTCCGAACTGCGGTGAAAGGAAATACATTTGAAAACAGCTTACATTTGAAGTACAAATAGCCTACACTAAGCTAAATGTGACACTAACTAGTGCATGGGCTCACTCACAACTCATCCACGTCAGGCGGAGAATAAGAACGGAAATCTAAAACAAATTTGCACAAAAACATGTAAGATGGAAGAGTTAATCATGTATGGTTGTACTGGTTTGGATGCGTCGGCTGTGGCCATCAGTGCGCATCACAAGCGCAGCATCTGTTGGGAGAAGTGTCATCTTCCCCTGGGCATGGATTTATGCACTAAGCTAGCCATATACACTATTGCATTGTATTTCTATTTGCATTGTATTTGTGCATATCCCCTTTCGGTCATTCATGACGTGTGTCTGGTATGGGGAAGCATTTTTTATGGGATTTAATTTATTTTTCCGAGGGAATTTGTCTATGCAGAGAGATTCGTTGAAATGTGTCAGTAACCCAGAAATAGGTCTATATGGGAACTCCCCTATATAGACCGCCTCTCAGTGAGCTATAGCCTTCTTGCCAAATTGTGTTGTAAAAGTTATTCCTGTTCATTGAAAAACTTTCCCCGCATTGTCTTTGATGTAGATCATTGTCTTCTTATTATAGTCTGGTCCACTAGCTCGTATGTGAGTGATTACGATATGCTTGTCAGTCAGTGCCTCGTTCCAAATAAATCGTCGTCATATTACATATTAAAATATTTACAGAAAAAAAAAATTGAAAAACATAAGCCCATAATCTTACTGTTATAGCCCTGTGATTGCATTCTTTCCTAATGTGTGTGGGTAATCTTTAGCAGGACATCATTTCTTTACTGTTTTGTTTTGATTATTATTGTTAGATGTTTATGCGCTGCTGTTTTGAGTTGTCACTCACAGAGCCGACACGTACTTGAAGGAGTCCACAAACGTTGCCATTATCATCATCATGACTGATATAACGTTTGAAAGAGCTTCCTTATCAGACTACTCAATTTGAAAAACTGTTGATTCTCCATGGCTTGTTGATTGCTTGAGCGGTGAATAGACTATTATTCCACGATTCCTCTCGACCATTGGGGGCCAATAACATCCGCTAGTCGTGTGATTGATGATAAATGGTCATTGTGGGGTTAGATGGACCGCCCTGGTGCTGCATGAGAAGGTAGGTCCATATGCAATAGAAGTCTGCCCAGTAACAATCGGCAAGCCTCGGTCGCGCGCAGAGGACCTATTGGCTATGCAAATTGTGACAAGGGGAGGAGGAAACAATTCTAGACACAAAAAAATGCTTTAAAGAGACATTTCCCACTTCTCTCTCAAGTGTTAGAACAAAAGTCTTGCCTTACAGACACCACTCGAATGGAATTTTACAACTTTAGACTGCTTGTGCCTCATGCACCATGCCTCATGCATCTGAAACATGCAATCAATGCAGTCTCTCAGGTCGATTACTTTCTGATAGGGGATTTTAATTAGGGCATAGGCAAGGCAAGCTTATAGACTAATAGTCTATATTTTATCTTGAGATTGAACAACAAACACAGATTGACAACAAAACAATTTCTGTTTTGGGTCTTGTTGCACATGCGTCTTAAGTTTGGGTCCTTTACTTGTTCCACCTCAGTATAGCCTAATGATCACAGTATGGATGTGAGACTTTAGACATACTGTACATACATGCAGTAATTCACAGCGCAGTGGACTGTCATCTCATCAGTTATCTAGAATTGTCGCAACAACTTTTTTATGCAGCGTCGGTCTGGTTTCCTAGAAAGTTATCTAAACCACAAGCCTTGCTGCTATATGCAAGATAGCTGGTTAGACATTACATTGTGTCGTGTGTGTGTGTGTGTGTGTGTGTGTGTGTGTGTGTGTGTGTGTGTGTGTGTGTGTGTGTTTGTGTGTGTGTGTGTGTGTGTGTGTGTGTCCGCGCGCGTGCGTGTATTGGGGAGGGCGTTAGTGTTAAGGTTCATTGAGTTCATTAGAAAATAAGTGAGAGCAAGTAAATGCACATGAATGAGTCTTCATTTCTTTTAGCGCTGCTGAAGAACAGTTGAATACAAGTTTATTCAAAGCAAATCTAAAAACTCACAACAAATGGAAACATGACTTGCTGCAGTTATACTGTGTACATAAACCTTTCTTCTGCTCAAAGATGCTGAAGAGGGACTGAGTGAATATCGCAGGACCCTGATTTTAAATGATTGCAATAATTATAATAATAATGCATGGATTTGATTGGGGGTTGGCTTATAGCATAGCTTATGAGATGAATAAAATGACTTATAAACATGTACATGTGTTTCTCAATTCATTAAATTAGCCATGCTTGGCCATGCAGTTGTCATGTAGAAACGAACAGGGACACAATGTTTGATGAGAGCATGTTGCGTCTGGGCAACTGTTCTATAATGAGATCTGCTTGCGTCACTTGGTCAGCAAAGGCAAAGGCAGGCTTCAAATGTAGCTGAGAGCCAGAGGAAACCAGAGGAAAGTCAGAGCTGAACTGTGGGGGAGAGGAAAAAGTTCGCAAGGAGAGGCAGGACTACCCTTTGGAGCCCTGCAGTCTCACTTTTATGCCTCCAAAAAGACTTTCCATCCACTTTCTTTGCATCTAGCAACACTGTTATTGTATTTTCCCCAAGAATAACACGACTTTTTAAAAAACTGCAAGCGATCATGGAGCTGCTTTGCCTCGAAATGGACACCATCATAAGAGCTCGTCCCGACCCGAATCTCCTCTGTGATGACAGGGTGTTACAAAGCCTTTTGACCATTGAAGAGAGATTCCTTCCACAATGTTCTTATTTCAAGTGCGTTCAGAAAGACATCCAGCCGTTTATGAGGAGGATGGTGGCGACTTGGATGCTGGAGGTTTGTACCGTAAACTTCTATTTCCGTGCTGACGACTCGTCTCAAAATCCCTCTAAATCAGAGTTTATACTCACTCGTTTTGTTCGGTGTGTATGGCGTGTGAAAGATTAGGTTTATATATAACAGTGGACGACAACATCATCTTGATAGCAGCGATTTCTGTAATTTTTCATCATTTTCTAAAACCTGTAGCATATTTTGTCCCGAGTCACCATGATAATATCTGAGAAGCCTTAAGGGAGATGGTAACCATGATGTGTACCCTCAGAGAAAGCTTTTCATTGCATATGTCTGATCTTGGAGAGCTGCTATGGATTATAATGTTATTTTTTAAGATAGCCTGAATGTTTCCATGCACACGTATGCAGTTCAATGCTTGCCCTATTCTATATTCTAACGCCATGTTGGTTTTTCTGAAACAGTTGCAGTTTTTCCCGACGACTTTACAGTGTCATAAACGCGTTAACAACAGTTGAAACATGTCTGAGATGAAAGAGCAGTGTCTGGGCTACATAGTGATAATAGAAATGTACGTGGAAAATGCTGCAAACAATTTCTATATATTTTTGAATATCCGCTCGCGGAAGGGGCGCGGGCCTTATCTGTCCCTCTGTTCTGCCCTCATCGAAACCCGTCACCCAGGAATTAAGTTCATTTTTTGACACTTTATAGGACCTATCCTGTCGAGACCGAGCTGGAAACAAACACGAGCGTTTGAGCTTTATTTTCATGTGTCGCTTATTTGACTCTGAATCTCTGGAGATTTTAAATTAATTTTTGAAAAAATATGTTGCCTTGGCGGTGACGCACTCCACACCAACCACATGTCACTTCGATTTAAATTTGACATTTTATTCGCATTTAACCTCACTTGACACGTTTATCAATTGTCGGGTCTGATGTGAAAGGGATCGATGAACATTATGGTGTGATAATTATACATGTGGGCAATTTATTTATATTTTTAAATATTTTATGAAAATATGACGAATGAAAAAAAGGGTTTCCGCACTGTGCTGCATGGGTGTTTTCTGGCTGGGGTGATTGTGACTTGAATTCATTTCTTACTGAATGAACTGAAGGAATGCGACTCTATTGACAGCCTTTGCCTGAGACCTTTTTCAAAGCATGAAAATAATCTATTTCTAACTTATTGATGATGTCGCAACAGCTCTGGGCTGGGCTCAATTCTTGGCGAGCTCCCAATGTGTTTCAACGAATTGATATGTACATAGTCTCATCTATTTATTTCATTATTTCTTGAATTTCGTTATCAATCTTCAGTTTGTCATGCAATTGAGATTTTATAGTGATTGGAAATATACCGATGCTGTTTGAATTTGATGTTTTCAAATGCTGCAACATTGTGACAGTCACATTTCTCTCTAGGTTTGTGAAGAGCAGAAATGTGAAGAAGAAGTTTTTCCCTTGGCGATGAACTACTTGGACAGATTTTTAGCCGTGGTACCAACCAGAAAGTGTAACCTGCAGCTCCTGGGAGCGGTGTGCATGTTTCTGGCATCCAAGCTGAAGGAGACGCGTCCCCTAACAGCAGAGAAACTCTGCATCTACACAGATCACTCCATCAAACCACAGGAACTGCTGGTAAGATGCAACAGTTACTTTATTGTTTTCTCATTTTCTCATGAAAGTGGACTATTTTATTACAGGACTGCATGTCACTCAGTTTGGCTCAATGTTTTAGGCCTATCAGACGTTTTTTTTTTAGAATCCCATCTTCATCTTCATTGCTTTCCAGAGTCCCAGAGGCTATATTAATGTTTTACATTTTTTATATGCTCATTCTGTCATAAATATCAGGTCCTGACATTCAAACCTGGATATTAGCCATTACATGAAGCATAAAGTCAATCTGTGGGCATAAGCGTCATTTGATGGCCTCATCACTTTAGATGTATGGAAGCCCCGCGAGCGCATTGTCACAGGAGCGCTGTACAGTAACAGCGCCACGGGACTTTAGAAGGCGTTAGTACATCAGTCTACATCGCCATCTAGTGGCAGATATTTGAAGCATAATAGCAACGAGGTCAGCAGTTGAACTCGAGCCAAAGTTTGGATCTTGTCTTGGATTTCTTGGCATATTCTTGGTTTATATGATGTATATATTTTGATGCAAAAGAGGCCTTGGTTTCAGCGTGTTTCCTCTGCATAAATAAAGGTTAATGACAAATATGCAAATATGCAAATTAGCCTTCACCTAAATTCTCAACCATGCATGTATGCTCACATTTGACACTTTGGGGGTAGTTTCCTGCGTATGAATTGAGCCTAGTCGGCTAGACCTGGACCAAATCACTCTGTAAATTGAAAGTCTCAATTGAAGATGCTTTTTAGTCTAGGATTAGTCAATCTTAGTCTGGGAAATCAACCCTTATGGTTTTTGATTGAGTTCTAGCATGGATGTCCAATGTGATAGATCCCTCATAGGATTGATCCATTGGGCCAAGATATATTGAGATAATGACAGCCATGTCACACACCAGAAAAGTAATCTTAGGTCAGTGCAACCAAATGTGCTATTAGTTATTACACAATCAGTGTACTGTATATGTGTTTTCTTCTTTAATATGCTGCATTGGTATTCATTGAGTTGGCAATTCAAAGTAAAATGTCCCCCCCCCCCTGTTTAGAGTATGAGACTGCTAGTGCTCACAGACACATCCTGTACCGGTCGGCCCTCCGCCGTTCTTAATGCCCTGAAGTTAGAACCTTTGGCAGGACCGTGGTGACTATAGAGTTACCAGCTGTTTGATAGGTCAGCCAGCCCCCAGAGCAAAGCAATGGAGGTGCATTTAAAAGAGAGAAAAAAAAGAAAAAAAGAGTCTGCCTCTCACATCAGATAAGTATTTCCTCTGCGATGCTACGTAAACATTCTTTAGTAAACAACAGCGAATCCCACCCATGTTGTGAATGAGGCCACATATGATTCAGAAGATGCCGGCTGAGAGCTGTTAGTAAGGCCTGCTGGTTGAAGGGCTGCAGCAGCACGCAGCTCTGTCTGCCTCTGGGTCTCCTAGCCATGCGCTGCCAGTTGTGAGATGTTCTCTCAGTGGACCGAGGGGACTGGTGCACTGAAGTGTGTTCACCTCAGCCCACCCTCTCTCTCATTGGTGGGTGTGTCTGGATTACTAGCAGCTGGAATTAAGAATTCACCTGTAGATAACAGCAGGATAGGCAGGGTTAGGGTTAGGGTCGGTGGAGGTTTGATTGGGTTGGGCTGGGCTGAGTTAGGCTGTGGTCTTCTGCGGGGTGTGGCAGGGTTTAGGTTAGGCTGGGCTGGGTTAGGCTTGCCTGGGCTGGGCTGGGCTGGGTCAGGCAGGTTGGGCTGAGTTAGGTTAAGGTAGGTTAGGTGGTTTCGTTTGTGCTGGGCTGGACTGGGTTAGGCCTAGGTCGAACCAGGTCGCGTCTCTCCCGCCGTTGGGGTTCGTAGAGAGGATGAGGGTTGTCCTCGAGCTTTGAGCTTGAGTTCCATAAGGCCTGGGTGTGTTCACAGCAGTGTTGCTCTATATGGCAGTCTTTTGGCTGACAAATAGATACAGGAAACTGGGGATCAGCTGCTCGGGCCACGTGATCCCCATCTTTGGTAACAATTTCTTGTAAAAGAAACCGCAGTGGCACCCAGAAGGTGTGACCGGAGGCAGTAGCAGAAGGAAGTGGGCGCCTGCATGGAGGGTGTGTTGCAAGGTTGCCACAGCTCTCTCTCTCTCTCTCTCTCTTTCTCTCTCTTTCTCTCTCTCTCTATATCCCTCTCTCTCTCTCTTTCTCTCTCTCTCTCCCTCTCTCTCTCTCCCTCTCTCTCCCTCTCTCTTTACCCCTCTCTCTCTCTCTCTTTCTCTCTGTGTCTCTCTCTCCCTCTCTCCCTCTCTCTCCCTCTCTCTCTCTCTCTGCCAGCCTAGTAGCTCTTTTTCTGCCACAGCCTAACCAGGGGAACTGAGGATACAGGAACTGAGGAACAGGGGTTAGGTCAGAGTGGGGACTTGTTGGCTTGTTGCACAGCATTAGATTTGTCATCTCCGTGAAACCTCAGTGATTACTTGATGAGTGTATTGGCTATGCCTATTTTGTCAATGACATCAGTTCTTTGTCACCGGTAATCGCTGTAGGGTTGTTAGAAGTGACTAATTGAGAGATTTGTTTACCGACTGCTGTTGAGTGTAAGTTAATAGGGGAGAGAGAGAGATACAGTTCACCTGAGGTTTGGAATGAGTTGCCTCCGAGTTCCGGTGTAGTTCAGAGAGAGGAGTTAATGGCTGCCATATTGGATTCATCTCATGACTAAGCGCATGTGGCTCTCTGAAGGGGAAAATCGCTAGCATCCTAGGTCGCAGTAAAAAGGACAGTCCCAAACCACGCCATTCTTCCCAAGTTAGTCATCAAGCTCTCCGTTACTCACCCCTTTTCTAGAAATGAGGGCAAGTGTTGCAAAAGGGCAAAAGTTGATTAATTCGGATGAATCTGTCTTTTATAGTTATGATCGTGTTCTTGAATTATGTCTAAGCCTGTACATTTATGATGTTCATGTCAAACGTTGGTTAGGTTTGTTTTGTCTGCGTGCCAGGTAAGCTGTAAATCATTCTAAATTAGGTCTGTTTGTCGTTTGTTTAACGTTATTGCATACCGAAGGAAAGCAGTGCCAGTGGCAATGTTAATACAGGTGAGGTGTAATTAATTGACTCGAACCCAAAGGGCTAAACAGTCCATAACCGGTGTGGAGGATAAATCAATACCAGCAGTTTGAGCGAGATGCAACACATGACAGCCTGGACGTACGTGCTCTTACCTCTCTCTATTTCCCATAGTAGTACTAGTCATGCACCCTCTGCATGTGTACAATTCATTCGGCATAGATTACCAGCCAAAAGGTCATCTATATAGGCCACACTCATCGCCATGGCTGTGCTGCGTAAGCATGCTTTGGGAGAACTAAAGTCTTAAAGAGAGTGCTCTCCCTCTCCCTCGCACACAACCCTGCTACCCCCCCAACCCCCCCAGACCCCTCTCCGCCAGCCCAGCCAGCACTGCTTTCCTGAGAAAAGTGTCACAATCTAGACAGACGATGTCGTGAGGTCACCTGCGTTCGTGGTGTCAGAGAGGGCTGCTGTTGTTGCCTCAGCCAAGGGAGAGTAACGTAATAGCAATCTGTCTCTGCTCAACCTCTCCACCCACTCAGTACTGGGCAGGGGTAGGGCCAGGGCCAGGGCCAGGGCCAGGGGCCCGCACAAGCAGGCAGAGACAGCCTGATATAGCCTCCTCCTCTAGCCTGGCTCTGTCACTGCAAAAGGTTGTGCCATAATGTATACTGTACTTATATACACACTGTTGCAGCCTAATGGCTTCTTCTCATACTTAACGCACACTCTCTTTCTCCTTTATTCTCTCTTTCAATCTCTCTCTCTCTCTCTCATTCTCCCCCTCTCTCCCCCCCCACTCTGTTTCTCCCTGCAGGAATGGGAGCTTGTGGTCCTGGGAAAGTTGAAGTGGAACCTGGCTGCTGTCACACCGAACGACTTCATCGAGCACATTGTGAGAAAGCTGCCGTTGCCCGAGGAGAAGCTAGCGTTGATACGCAAACACGTTCAGACGTTCATCGCCCTCTGCGCCACAGGTACGGCAAGGAAATGGAAGTCACACGTCCAGTTTTTCGTTGTCTACTGTTAACCCCTCCAGGTGCGGGGTTAGGCGGCGGCGGTGGCGGCGCTGTCGGGTTTAATCGGAAACATTTTCACCTCTCGAAAAAAAAAGATGACCAAATGGAACGGTGGTGTTTGCCATCTGATATCATGTTTGGCGCGAATCTTGTTTTTTTTGGCTCCCACTTAGGGTTTTTCGGTACGTCAGAGTGACAATGGATATGCTTCCAAGTCAATTGGGTGATGATGTCTTGCGTCAACATAGTTGCGGGTGTTGCAAAATATCCTTACCCCCCCCCCCCCCTCTCTTCCTTTCTCTTTCTCTGAAATGAAATCACAATCCCCTTATGAGCAAACATGGCTGCAGGAGCTCCGTCCAGGCTTTGCTTTGTAGGCCCGTCACAGTGTCACGCTGTAGTGTAACTTAACTGAGACGCATTACCTTGATGTGAAAATATGTGGGGCTTGGAAAAAAGGCATGTGTCATGCGGAGGACATCTCCAAGTGTCATCATCTGTCTTTTCCTCCGGTTGGTACGGTGGTTATGTTCTAGAGGCATATCAGTGGCTGACAGGGAGTATAGTGACACTTCAAAGGGTGTACCGTGCTCCTGGTTAAGGGGCATTCTCAGTCTTGGAGACCGATGGAGGATGTGGGGCGGGGGGCGGGGGGGGGGGGGCAGGCCATTGTCTGTCTCTGCTCTGGAGGTGGATTGTTCCTTGGAGATCAAACGTCGAGGAGTCGTGGGAGTTCAGAGGAGAACTTGAACATGATCTGAAGAAGCGGGGAGGAGGAGGAGGAGGAGGAGGAGGAGACGAAGACGAGTTAGAGAGTGAGAGAGTGGGAGTGAGGGAGTGAGAGAGAGTGAGTGAGGGAGTGAGTGAGAGTGGGAGAGAGTGAGTGAGGGAGTGAGTGAGAGTGAGAGAGAGAGAGAATGAGAGAGAGAGAGAGTGTGAGAGAGGATATTGTTCCTGCAGTGCTGAAAAGTGAGGCATGTCATGTTTTCATATCCCCCCCCCCCCCACCCCCCCTCTTCTCATGCCTCACAACCGCTGGAGGGCATGAAGACTTTCCCATGTTGGGGGGGAGGGAGGTTGGGGGGCAGGTCCTCCCAGCACACACCCTACACCCACACCCACACACACACACACACACACACACACACACACAACCAGCGCCAGCACCATGGGGGATAATGAGATCCACGGCAGCAGACTGGTGTGCCTCCCCCGGGGGGGAGGGTGGAGCACAGCCCCCCAGCCAGCCAGCCATGGGGGGGGGGGGGGAGCTAGGCTGGGCCCCACCCCTGGCCCTGGAGAGGAATGCTGCCTTGCCTACACTCCCCTCATGGGAAAGATCCGCTGTGTGTACAGAGGAGGGGTTGGTCGGGAGTGTGTATGGATGGATGGATGGGGAGGGTGGGTGACAGGTCTTTAAACATGGCACGTTTGATGTGGAATCTCCTTTCTGATTGTGCAACGGGATATCGTAAGTATGTTGTGAAAGACGGCAGCACGTTGATGGTCTCTATGGCAACTGGCCTGAGTCCCATTGAAGACACACTCATGTCAATTCCACCCCTCCCAGCCCTCCTCCTCTCCCTTTCTCTCTCTCTCTTCTCTCTCTCTCTCTCTCTCACTCTGCCAATGGACAGATTAGTATGAGGAACGACTGTGAGTGATCGGACCTATTCCCAGAGCAACGTTGTGCAACTGCAAAGATTCAGAGAGTGCACTTTGTCCTTGATTGCTTCAATGAGGCAGTGGATGTAAATTTACGAGTCTCATGGAAATGGAGATGTCTTGTAGGAGAGTGACTCTGCACGGAACCGGGATTAGGAACAGGCCACTTGTCTGAACCTTCTCCTCTGAGTTGTATCTAGAGAGAGAGAGAGAGAGAGGGAGGGAGGGAGGGAGGGAGGGAGAGAGAGAGAGAGCAATTTGGTGCATCTGAAGATCTCGGGGAATTCAAAACCCATTTGTGCAATGTTCCCAGCCGTAAATCTTTTAACTATCTGGTGAGAATCCTCCTTGAGAACTCTCCTTCTGAAACATGCTGAGAAGGTGAAGCTGGAGGAGATTTTCGAAGAGGATTTACATTTGAAAAGCAAGTTGACAACAGATCACCTGTGGCCTCCTCCAGTGTCTCACTGCATTGAGATTCAACCCCAGCCCCACCTTCTTTTTTCTAACCTCCATGAACCAAGCCTTCTGTCTTTTGAGAGAGAGACGGAGAGAGAGAGAGGAGAGATGGAGAGAGAGAGAGAAAAGGCCTCCCTCTCCGTTTTAATGGTTCCTCTTTTGATGAAACAGTTCCGTTCGAGGCACTTGGTGGTGGTGGGATTTTGTCAGGTGGCTCAGCTCAAGCCTAGGCTGGCTATTAATTAATAACAATCGTAGCCTCCATTCACCACTATGCAAATGGTCCAGTGGGGGGGGGGGGGGGGGGAGCTCAGCTAGAGGCTGGGAGAATGGAAACAAAAGGGCTGGCCCTACATTTCATATGCAGAGGCATGTAAGGGTCAGCACAGCGGGGTGCTCTTCGATAGGAAGCACCAGCTTTTCTCTGGGGGCCTGTCGGATAATGGCGGAGAAACAAGCTCATTAAGGGAGATTATTTCCCCTGTTCCTCTTCCACAGGGACACCAAACCAAGTGCTCCTTGTTTCTCCCTGCTTCTGGTCTCCTTCTCTATAGAGGTAAAGCTGCAAGCTTTGGGGGGCGGGGGGCGGGGGGCGGGGGGCAGACAGACTGACTGATAGGCCTGGACCTGTCTGATGCTAATCAGCTCTGTAGTAACTATGAACAACCAGGTTAGCCGGTTCGCTAACAGGGCGACGATCTGTGGTTGTGCTGAAGATATCTGTGACCACCAGCAAGGAGATTCTTCTTCTTCAACATGGTCAGCGGTGACCTGTCGTGACCTTGTCGAGCTCTCTCTCCGCAAGTTGTGGATGGGGAGATACTGTATCCTTACCTCCCAGAGGTGGATTTCTCTTGTGTGCCGTAGAGAGAAATTCAGTGATGAGTCATCAGCACCTACCCACTCATTTCCTTCTTAAATGGCTGTTGACTGGAGAATCCCCTTCCTTCTACCAAGGAGGTTTGATTCATACTGTACAGTACCCTACAGTGTGGCATGGATGTGGTCTTTTACCAGTATTTGTTGACGTTAGATGTTAGATTAGTCAGAGTCTATTAATCCCAACAAATGACCCTCCTCCTTTGGTGAATGATCCTCCTTTCCTCTCGGATGCTTCATTGATGAATAATCTTCAGCATCCGACTGCGTTCACACAGGAATGTGTTAGCCCGGTGTGTCAGAGAATGGCATGTCCTGATCTACCTCTCGCTGTAATCATCGCCACGTTATAAAGACTCAGGGCAGGTTAGTCACTCTGAAGTTCCCGGGGGGAATTTATGTTAGATGTTGCAGTCTAGTGACCCCTTATGTGCTAGCGAGACGTTAGCCTTCCACTTCTAATAGCATATTAACCACAAAGAATAACATTTGCGGTTTGAAGCAAAGTAAATGTTAGTGACTGGTGTGGGTTTTGAGTTTGACCTGAATTTGTTCTCATGACACAAGAAGGGCCTCCCTGAGCACAGCTGGGGATTCTGGGTAGACGCGCCGCACCCGTTTTGTCCTTCCCCAGCTGACTATAAAATGTTATCGGTCAGATCCTGTCTGAGGAGTAAAAAAAAAGACAACAAAAACAACAACAGAAGAAAAAAAAATCCCGATTCAACTCAACTGGGGCTCCAAATTAAAGCTGCCAATGCATGTTATTCCAGTTGTGAGGGGCCCCGCTTCCTCCTCCTCCCACGCTGGCCTGAGTGCTGTTGCTCAAGTCTCTGGCTGAGGAGTGGTGCAAGACTGAAGCAAGTTGTTACAGGATCCAACCGTTGAGTAGAGAGAGGAGGATTCCTGTTTTTTGTTGCTGGTAAATCACTGTTGCCTCTTTTGTGGACTTGGTGACCCAAACCCATCTCCACATCGCCTGGTCATAGATTCTTATATTTCCCAACTTGTTTTGTGGATATAGATCAGAGAAGGTATATATAGAACTCCCGGTCCCGCACAACTTTATATTTTGTACCAGCAGGGGGTGCTAGAGAGAGTAAGGGAAAATACATGGGCTCCAATGGAGATTTTCCCCAAAAAATGGCTTTCGAAAGTTATCTTTATGTAAAAGGCAATGTTGTTTCTATGGACAGTATATATGTGTAGGACACAGTGGCATGCACTGATTAAACCTGCATAGATAAGAATGTCAGAGTGACTATTCTCTCAAATATAAAGTCTTACCTCAATGCAGACATAATATCACCGTTAGCAAGCTTGTAGCGCCTCTCTCTGACCCATACTATGTCTACAGTCTGGAGAAGCATCTTTAAACTTTGTTTTGACTCCGAGTTCCACTCCATTAGTGGTGAAACATACCGTAACGGTATAAAACGATGTTTGTTTTTTGACCGTAATCAATCAACAAGCCCCGGGTCCTCAAAATGTAACCCATTTACAAAAAAAAACGTAAATAAGCTGTACATCAGTAAAGTAACACAAGCTTTTGATTTATTGCAGTAGCAAACGTCTTTTTTTTTTCTTTTTCGCCCTCTCTGTTTTTTGGCTCTAATTCAACTTTCCAACTTTTTAATTAATTTACACATTTAAATGTGTATACAGTGCATCTTACCCACCCAGGAGTTGTTGGCCCTGGTCTGGGCCAGCCAGACAGGCTGGTTGGAGCAGAGCAGAGGCCTGGGGATGCTGTGGACGGGGGGGGGGGGGAGAGGGGGGAGGAGGGGAGGGAAGGGGGGGGGGGGGGGGGGGGGAGAGGAGGGGTGGGGGTGGGGGGGAGGAGAAAGGGCCATTGAAAGGGGTGAGAGGCCTGCAGGCCAGGCCAGGCAGCCGCTGCTTACAGGGAGCGTTTCCACCGCAGGCGTCCCCACTCAGCTACATACACTGTTTAGCCTCTGCATGAATATCAATGAGGAGCTGCTAAAACACAGCCATTCTTCCCCCCCCCCACACGCAGTGGCCTCCATGCCTGCAAGCGGCAGACCCCGTGGGCTGCAGCGCACGCGTACGCCCCCCCTTGTTCCCCAACAGACCTGTCTTGTCTGGAGTGCGAAAAATCAGCTTGCTGCCCCACTGCTCCACTTAGCCTCCCACAAAGTGTGTGTAGTATGTGTCTAATGTCTAACACTCCCAAAGTGTATCTGTAATCTGTAATGTGTGTAGTACTGTATATGTTCATTCACACACACACACACACACACACACACACGCGCAGTAGATCCATGTATTTTCTCTAATATAAATCTCTGGCTCTCGTAAAGTAGTGATGTAATGCCTGGGCCTTTATGCGCTCCTTTCCTCTTGATGCAAGGTTGTCTTTAATAAATCTCTCCCTGGCGGCGGCCCAGAGACCAACACAGGGGTGGATAATAAGTTCATTTATTTGTCAACACTGGGCCACCAGATGAGAAAGCGCCTGGCTCTGCATGTTAAAAAGGCAGTGAGGGGCTGCCTGCCTCCCTCCGCCGCCGCTATCAAAGGCCCTACCTCTTTGATTTGAGAGAGAGGGAGAGAGAGAGAGAGAAAAAAAAGAAAAAGAAAAGAAGGAGGAATAAAAAAAACTCCCCTTAAGAGCCATCAAACACCCAGTTTGCTTTGCAATTGAATATGGCGATATGTAAATGCACCGGGGCTCTTTCTGTGCATCTGCCCCTACTCCTCAAGCCCATAGGGTGGCCCGGCAACAGAGGAATAGTTTTCGGGTTGGGGGGGTAGCGCGGAGGGGGGGGGCGGTGTTGTGGGGTGAGGTAAAGGGGGGGGGGCGACTCTTTTCTTCTTCCAAAAAACTCACAAGGGGTCTGGACACAGACTAGAGAGCGATGTGCAGCAGAGCGATGTCCCCGCCCCCCGCCCCTTCCCCCCCCTCCCCTCCCTGTCCCCCACCCCAACTCTCCAGAGCCCCACAGTCGCCCCCCCCCCACCCCCCCACCTCTCTTTGTCCAGCCGTCAGACTGAATTGGTATCAGAAGAGATGGTTCGTTGTTGCATCCCTCAATTGGTTGAGATGAGGTGATGACTTCAGACAATGGAGCCACACTCTCTCTCCTTCCCTGGCAGCACTTAATTAATATGCTAAAAGATAGCGAACGGCGCTAATACAGATCACTGCCTGTTGTAGCAACAAAGACTGGCCGTGTGTACTCCATTCACTGGCCCCAACCAGAGGGCCTTTGTATCGGGAAAAGAAAGGTAGAAATTGAGAAAGACAAGAAGAGAGGAGAGAGTGAGGAGTATATGATGATATGGCGCGTATGCAAGAGAGAAATAGAGAGAGAGAGAGTGATAGAGACAGAGTGAGAGAGAGACGGCGAGGGATAGAGAGGAATCAGGGGGAAAGGGGGAAGGGGGAAGGGGGGGGGGGGGAGGGGGTAGGGAGCCCACAGACTTTGAAGAGTCGAGCCTTAACCTAGAGTTGTTGTTTTTTCACTCCCTCACTCTGCCAGTCGCCTTTTTGGGCTCCTGGCCCGTTCACAAGCTGTCTTATTTGCATTATGAATGACAGTAAGGGGAGCTAACAAGGTTATTGGTCTTTGAGACGCACGCCTGTGACCACACGTGGAAAAAGGACCTACAGCAGTGAGCATTGGCAGAGGCACTGTGGCTCTTTATTCCTCCCTTTCCAAGCGCTATGGGGCTTTTTTTCAGGGAGCACACGATTTACTCAGGATATGGAAGAAAAGGGGCCGGACTGGGGAGGGAGGTTGACTGAGGGGGTGGGGGGAGTGGTGGGATTGGGAAGGGGGGGGGGGGGGGGGGCAATGCTTTTCAGCTCCTTTACAAGCCAAGTGAACCCTCATTATCCTGGTCCCTGGTCATTAGCGGGGGCCGTGTACAGACCCGGCGCAATAAAGGGGATTATTTATTACCGGGAGATTAGCGAATCATATCGTCTCTAGGGGTACACATCTGTACCTCTATTGTGTAACGACGACTCCTGAACGGGCACAGAACTATTCGCTACGTCTCCCGTTAATGAAATGCAGCGCGTTTCGGTAACTCACCTGTTTGAACTTGATGCTCAGCTTGACTGTTGGCGACAGAACTGTTGAATTTCCTGTCAACAGTATTTGTACATGGCACCGGCAGACAAACATATTCACTCCTCTGTGTAATAATAGCCAATAATTGTGGATAATCTTTCATTGGTGTGTGTGTGTGTGTGTGTGTGTGTGTGTGTGTGTGTTTCATAACCAAGGCAATGAAATAAGTTGTTTCATATGATTCATGAACATTATATATATTTTTTTTATCTTCCAACAGATTTCAACTTTGCCATGTACCCTCCATCCATGATAGCCACAGGCAGCGTCGGAGCGGCTATCTGTGGCCTGCAGTTGGACTCTGGGGACAAATCACAGTGGGGAGACAATCTTACAGATCTGCTGGCCAAAATCACTAACACAGAAGTGGTGAGTGGCACAAACCCGACTGCACTCTACTGTTTTTTTTTACATGGGATGGAAACACAACATAACAAAACCAATGTGCTCCTGGTTGACAGAAAGTTCAACTAGAAGACATTCGTGAAAGATGGTACTGATGAGAAAGATAGGCCTCTTTCGGGGTAATTTAGTATGACTAAGGGCAAGGTTTGAGGTCTCCTCTCAGACCTCGGTGCCATTTCTCAGAAGACGTGTTATTCATTCGTGTAGATCCGTCTTCATCGAAGTACCTACACTTCCTGCAAAGCTGTGAGTCAAGACTATTCTAGAATTAATCAGAAACTCTTTGATCTCCTCAGCCAACTCGCTTCTCGGTGGAAACGGGCCCCCACAGAACTAGCCAACTCTGATTAACATAGATAGACTGACTGTGTTCTACGGGCTATGTCAATTTAAAAGCAGTTCCCCCTCCCACCCCAACTGCTCCATATATCCACACTGTGCCTTTGGCAAAAATTCCATGTTCCCTTATCCCGAAAAGGTCACACGGCACATCTGTGTTTAGATTAGAGCTATAGGTAGTGAAATGTCATCTCCATTATTTCCCCCATGCAGTACAGGTTTGTTTCCCATCGCCTCCCAAGCCCTCCAGGTCCCCCTACATAAAAGAGCTCCTAATCCAGGCAGAATGTGCTCCTCAGATGCTAACACTAACTGTTAGCGTAGCCAGCAGACGGTTCTCTGTGGGCTGTGTGTGGTTGTGTGGCTCTGGGTTGGGATTGAAGCTCCGTGTGTGGCTGTGTGTCTGTCTGTTGCCGTGGCAGGGCAGGGCGCTTAGTCCAAACACAGGCAGGCAGAGCCTCAGCTGGCTCAGAGGGCCTGGCTTTCATCAGGAGGAGGAGGAGGAGAGGAGGGGAGGGGAGCTAGCTAGCTAGCTGGGGTGAGGTCTAGGTGGAGGGGGGATGGACAAACCGTTGTCCTTTGGTGTGTTTGTAGCATCTTAACTGTCCAAGGGTTGTGTGTCGACTCCTCCAGCAGTGTCACAGTGACCTGTGATTGATCGGAGCCCGGTTCATCCTGCTGTAGTTAGGGGAGAGAGAGAGAGAGAGACCCTCCTCTCTCCTCCTGCTGGACTCCCATCCAGGCAGAGCTGGACCAGAGACAGACCTCGTCTAGCTTCACAGACTCCCTGCTCTGTCCTCATCTTGTGGGATGGAAGATGAGGGGAGGGATGGCGAGGGAAGCTGTTGAAGTGTGAAAAGGACACAGAGGGGAGAGCAAGCTACAGCCAATGTATGTCCTGCCTCACTCGCACTGGTTACCCCCCCACCCACCCCCCCCTCTCTCATGGGCCGTAATGCATCGCTCCTGGAAAGCGTCCCTCCCCAGTGTGTGGCGTGTGAAGTCTTGCTCTGCCGCCGAGGAAAAACAAATAGCTTGCCCTCAGCAGCACAGCGCTCTCTGTGTGTCAGGAGTGTGTGGGGGGTGGGTGGGGGGGTGGTGGGGTGGTGGGGGGGGTCTAAGGCTGGGGGGAATGAACTGCCGTCTCCACGATCAACTCCTCGTCACATTCCTGGATGCAGACAAGCCATGGCCGTAGCACAACAAACTCCGGGGAGGGATCACCCCGTCGTGTGATGCAACATGTGTGAGTTTCCTTCCTTGAGCGTAACGCTGGATGGAACTTCCAGAATAGTCGTTTCTTTATGGGGGGGGGGGGGGGGGGGGGGGATTGCTAGCACTGCTAGCGAGTTCGCTGAGTGCGTCGCTGTTGCATAATAGCAGTCACGCTCCCTGTATAACACGGCGAGAAATTAGGAATTGACGATTGCGTGCCCGTGTCAAGTCCACCTTGTCCCAGAGTCGAACCACTTAATGCGTCAATCCCACGCCCCTAATGGTTACCTCAACCTCAATTATCAATTTGACTGCATTCGTCAGTGCGGTACGAAACCCAGTGTGAAAGTGTACACACATTTGGTTTGGCTCACGGCACCGCCGTGGGGAGATGGGCCTGCCCGGAGCTGCTGGGATGTAGTCTTACAGATCGGCCAGGCAAAATATGAAAGTTCGAAGTGAACTGGTTGCCAACTGCTGTGCTGCCAACACCCTCCCCTCCCCCCCGCCCCTGCCGCCCCCCCCCCCCTCCCGCCCCCCCCTAGCCGGCACCCCGCTGGCATTTGTGGTATCCAGAACCTGTGGTTTTATGCTGAGGACATGCGATAGGGCCAAGTCACCGTCTCCAGCTCCGTCTCCAGCCGCCCGGGGAATGTGTGTATAGCCTTAGATACACCTACCTGGGGTGGCACAGAGAGAGCACCCAGTCAGGCACACAGCAGTAGAGGGCCTGTGGGCGCCCAGTGCCAAGCCATGATGGGCAAGAGTGTTGGCACGGACTGAAGAATGAAAACTGTTTGTCAGGGCGGAGGGCGGAGGGGGGGGGGTTTCGATGGAAACGAAAGTGTGTTGAGGGTGATTCTTGTATAATCTTGAGAGAGGGAGTCTCTGTACGGTCGTTAGCCCTAGCCCGTTTCCTGACATACATAACCGGTACTGTACAGTGTGCGGCTTTCTTTCAGTCGGGTCATTTGCACTGTTGTTTTGAGTGTCAACACCCACACAAGATGCCTTGCTGCTAAGCGAGAGGTGTTGCTATGTTGAAAGACGTTTTATGGCAATACGTGCTCAATCTGAAACTTGCACTGAACCCGTTGCGAAGAGAGAGTTCCTTCTCTATTCCTGCAAGTCGGCCGCGTTTCTCTGACACAGGAAGGGAGGAAGGGGAGATAAAGGGGGTAAAGGACTGTTTCCTCCTTCTCATCTGCTTTGCTTGGCAAATGTCCACCCTCTCTCTCTCTCATTCATCTTTCTCTCAGTCACACACCAGGACACCGGAAACACACATTTCCCTTTTACTCCCCCACACCCCCTTTTATTCCTCCCTTCCTTCATCCCCTTTTCACTTTCTCTTCCTCCTCCTCCTCCTCCTCCTCCTCCCCTCCACTTAACCCCTCCTGGCCCATCCGTAGAGGTCTTCACTTCAGCCCTAATTGGTCTCGAATAACGTCAGAACATTTCTGGAATTTGGTATTTCAACAATGATGCATTTATTCATTCGTGGAGTGTGTTCCCCTCTTGACGATTTAGCCAATGGCGTGCGATAGTTTCCTTGTGATGTTGAAACATGGCAGTAAGCCGATTTGATGGAGAAAGGCATCACATTCCTGCCATGGTGCCTCCAGCATACATGGGGTCATGTGTTGGTTGCTCGCTCTACCCCAGGAGCATGATCCTCCTCCCCTCCTAAGCTCTCTCTCTCTCTCTCTCTTTCTCTCTCCCTCTCTCTCTCTCTCTCTCTTTTTCTCTCTCCCTCTCTCTCTCTCTCTCTCTCTCTCTCTCTCTCTCTCTCTCTCTCTCTTCCTCTCCCTCGCTCTCTGTCTCAGCCCCTGAGCCCGGGGTAGCACCACTCTCTTGTGTGGTACGGTAGTTAAAACATTCCATGGCTTCACACATTCTCTCCCTCTGGTTTTGTCTGTCTGCGCCACTTCCTCTTCTGGGTAGACCATGTGACATCACAATGGACGCCCATGGATAATCCGTCGGATTAGCGTTCGTCTCTGCGGTTCCGCCCCCCTCCTCCTGATTGACTCGTCTAAAAGGGCTTGGTTAATACATATGGATGTTTTTCAGGGTGGGGTTGAAGTGGGCGGTGGTGGTGGTGGTGGGTGGGAATTATGATTCAACGGATTCAGAATCGGGTGCAAGGCAAGCGCTCCATTCCCAGCTCATTTAGTGTTGCCCTCCCTAGTATCTAAGTACCAAAAAGCCTCCCTGAAAACAATATTAGTGTTTCCAGTAGTCACACATTGAAGCCATTATAGTTTCTTCGAATTAAGCCTGTGGGGCTTGGCACGGGGCTCCGAACTGCAGCTATAAAGAGCAGCAGAGAGGGGGAATGTCTTTTAAGAAGTCGAGGCCTGCATTCTTGCGGTAAGACACAGGCAGTTCCTTTACATGTTTTGTGCTTTAGTTAATTTTCTCGGAGGAATTGATTTTTTTTTTATGACTAATGGGGCACATGTTGGTGGGAAGTACGGGACCCTCTGGAGAAGATTAAGGGGGACGCTGGTCGGTCGGGTTTCCTCCACGTCGGCGCTGGTTGCTGGGGGGGGGAGACACCCTCCCAGAGGCTCCCAAGCTCTGTCTCCTCGACATGTGACTCTCTTGTCGCTCCGCAAGTCCGGTCCTAGGGACCAGAATGAACCAGGAGATGAACTTTAATTTATTGTGTGTTGTTCACCATAAAGGGTTTAGTGTTGTTGGGTGAACCGATCAGAGGAGTTTTCCCTCCACCGTTTGACCCCCCCGAAACTCTTTGACAGTAACAGTAACAATGTAGTCACAAGTCTCAGATAGGTTCCATATATTTAGTGTAGTAGTGACATGCAGATCAGAACGTCATAAGGATGCTAAGCTACTAGCTACTAGCTAGCCTACTTGAGGATTTTCCTGCAAAGACTTTCTTTGGCTCATGACTTTTCCCTACAGATATTCCGTCTGTGTCACTTTTGATGTTGTGACTTATGACTCAGGGTTACTCCCGAGGAGCACATTTTCCCATGTGATAGGTAGGGCCTCTGTTCTGCTCCCCATTTAATCTCGACAGGCAACACTTGGCCAGGCCCAGAAGCCATAACACAGGTTCAAACTGTGGCCCATCAGGTTTAAATTAGCTGTAAATTTCGAAAGAATGTTTCCCTCTCCACAAGCAGTATACATCCCACTAAAGCTTCTGGCCGTGGGGCTCTCTCAGTCATATTTCCCACAGCTGCCTGGTTCTTAAGAAGTGTGTGTGTGCGTGTGTGTGTGGGTGTGGGGTGGGGGGGGTGTGTGTGTGTGTGGGTGTGCACGTGTGTGCACATGCGTGTGCATGCCACCAGAGGTCAGTGGTGTCATACAGTATATGCTGCCTAAAGTGTGCAAACATGTTATCAGAGTACACCACAGTCTCAACTATTAAGACTATTACAACTCTTTCTCCCTACAACTCTTTCCACCCAAGAGCTGCACCTTGTCCTTGGGGCCCCAGCAGAGCAGACATGGCCTGTTCATCTCTCCTCTCTCTCTCCCACATCCCTGGAGGCTGTCCTGGGGGTGTTTTTTTCTTCTGCCCGGTCTTCCTTCTCTCTCTCATCCTTTGGTCTGATATCCCCTCCATCATCGTCCCCATCATGGTGGAGATGGGGGGGCTCAGCGGTGGTGTTGACTGTTGAGAGGGTGCTTTCTCAAGAGGGTTCTCGGTTTCTTGCCGGTACTCTTTGATGGTGAAACCGGATCTCTCTGGGTCTCAGGTGGAACCCCCCACAGGCAGAGAGAGAGAGAGAGAGGGAGAAGCTGGCTCTCGTTAAAAAAAAACACCACCTTTGTGTTCCCACAGGAGGTGGATGTCATTAACATAGTTTTAGTACTACCTGTGTTTTCACCGTTGTCAAGGCTACTACTGTTTTGGTTCGGTGTGTGGTGTGCGCGTGTGTGTGTGTGCGCATGGGAGTGTGTGTGCGTGTGTGTGTGTGTGTGCATGGGAGTGTGTATGCATGAGTGTGTGTGTGTGTGTGTGTGTGTGTGTGTGTGTGAATGCATGAATGCATGCATGTGCGTGTGTGTGTGTGTGCATGGGAGTGTGTATGCATGAGTGTGTGTGTGTGTGTGTGTGTGTGTGTGTGTGTATGCATGCATGTGTGCGTGGGCATGGGAGTGAGTATGCATGTGTGTGTGTGCGTGTGTGTGTATGCATGAGTGTGTGTGTGTGTGTGTGTGTGTGTGTGTGTGTGTGTGTGTGCGTGCGTGTGTGTGTGTGTGGGCGTTCAGCGCTTGGCCCTGGTGGGCTGATGATGTAATGCTTGGGCCTGTTCCTCGTCTCCGCTCAGCCTTGGCTGTCTGTGGGGGCGGTAGGATAGTGGTCATCCAAACCCTGGGACCTGTTCTCACAGGGGCCCGCGCAGGCATGAGACCGCTGCCCCGCATCCCAACTCTCCACTCCCTAGAATGTGCACTTGTACTGTATGTGCCGCGTAGCCCATATGGATTGATTTAAAGGCGTATGATTGGTAAAGCATAGCCATGGGCTCATACACAAATCATATGCTTGTTAATTTATGTGGGGAAGGGCACAAGTGCATACTTTAGGGAATAGGGTGGAGCGTTAGGACACATATAGGTCTCTTAGTGTCTATTAGTTAGTGTCCTGTCAGGGTTGTGGTTAGGTAAGAAAAGGATGAATAACGATGTGAAAGATCAGGCAGATACTGTAAGTGGCTGTGAGCAGAATACTGTACGTTTATCTAGTCATCTCTGAGGAACTCCAATGTTTGCTCTGGCTAGAATTGTGGAGCTCTTGTATTTGTTGAATAATCATCTGTGTGTGTGTCTGTCTGTGTGTTTGTGCGTGCACCCATGCAAGCATGTGTGTTTGTGCATTTGAATCTATATTTTATAGTCATGAATGTGCATCAGACAGCCGAAGACAATTTTCCACCTTGGTGGACAATAAAGTTATATTCAATTCAATTCAAACAGCTGTCCCTAAGTGTGTGTGTGTGTGTGTGTGTGTGTTGCAGGACCTTCTGAAGGCCTGTCAGGAGCAGATCGAGCGTGTTCTGGTGAGCAGCCTGCGTGAGGGGAGACAGCAGCAGCAGCAGCAGCAGCAGGAGCAGCGCGGGCCCAGCAGTAAAGGCCTGGACGAGCTGGACCAGGCCGGCACCCCTACGGACGTACGCGACATCAACTTGTGAACCAGCAGGGGGCAGCAGTGTACCCGGGAAATAAGCAACAAACAAATCAACATAAAAAAAACTACAAAAAAGACAAAAACGACAAAAAAACAAACAACCCCCTCGAAAAAGTGCTTGCTAGTTTTTGTAGAATTTTTTATTTTGTGATACAAAAACCATGCGCCCATGTATATTATGAAATCAAAGCTATTTTAGATACAAGATAGATTTTCTAAAATAGATATTCTATTCTAAAAGCTATGAATTTGAAAGCTCTCTATGGTGCCTCAGATATACAGAAGGGAAGCCAGTCATATTTTGCGTTCAGTTTTTGATTGTATGATCATAATAAAAAAAAGTTATATCTAATAAGAAGAAACAGCTTATGAAGGCTTTAAAAAAGGCTTTAAAAAAAAAGCGGTGGGGAAAACCATTCAAGGCTTGCGTATATGGGATCACAATTGGGGCAAATTGTTCTGTTTTGGTTTTTTACATTTTTGGTTCGTGTTGGTCTGTCAGATAGGAGGCGTGCTGGGGCTCTTCTGGCCATGAATGGGAGCCCTCCACATGGCCTGGTGTGGCTGTGTGTTAGTGGCAGAGAGAGAGAGAGAGAGAGAGAGAGAGAGCACTCTGTAGCGATTGCAAAGTGTTGAGGTGAGAGAGTGAGAGAGGGACAAGTACGGACGGTCCCTAGTCCAGGGAACAGCCAAGTATAGAACTTCTATTCTTATTATTATTCTTATTATTAATAATAATATTCGTATTGTTATTATATTATTGTTATTATTATTATTATTATTAAGAAACGTCTTCGCAAATTCAGAGTAATAGACTTCAATAAGCTCTTTTTGTCAGGCTGCTTGTGTGTGTGTGTGTGCGTGTGTGTGTGTGTGGGGGGGGGGGTGTGTGTCTGTGTGTATGTGTGTGTGTTCATGTGTGTTTTCGTGTGTGTGTGTGCCAGCATGCATGCATGTGTTGTGTACGAGTGGGTGTGAGTACCATGTATCAGAAGTGCGTGTGTGTGTGTGTGTGTGTGTGTGTGTGTGTGGGGGGGGGGGTATTGTTAAGGCTTGGCACTTCAGTGGATTAGTGACAGACTATGGAATAGGGCAGGAGACAGGGATACTACACCTGTCTTCTCTGCAGGGCATCTACATTATATCACTGCCATACAATTGTACTTCATTGTCGGCCGACAAAATTCTGTGGGTTTGAGCCCGCTTAGTGCATTCAGAGACAGGAGAGGAGAGAGAGAGACGGGGGGGACAGGTGAGAGGGACAGACCATGTCCCTCGTGTTGCTTAGAGTGGTTGCAGAGGACTGTCGCCTCGCGTCGGAGGTCATTCGAGGTGTTTGTACAGTATATCACTGCCAACAGACCAATCACAAGATAGCATCGTATTTTTATGTTATTGTTATTTTTTGGGGTTCTTCTTGCGTCGCGGAAGGAGCTTCCGGCTGCTTTGTGTCAGTAGAGCGGAGGAAGGTGCTGTTGGGTGCACCTTGGAGGCCTGGAGGAGGGTCTAGGCCTTAGAGAGCAGAGATGGTGGGGGGTGGTTGCAGGAGGAGAGGGGTGGTGGGGGGGACTGTAGGGGTGGATGGCTGGGTGAGGGTGAGGGTGAGGGTGGGGGAGGTAGAGGGTTCGTTGGGGTGCAGAAGCATGCTGCTGTGTAGGGGAAGGTGATGTGTAGGCCTCATAATGTTATCTTTGATTTCTGTGTTCAGACCGGATTCAGACGACATATGAGAAATGAAGCTAGGATCAAAATCAGAAAACTGCCAGCTCATCGTTTGAGTTTGATCTTTCCTTCGGGAAGTATTGGAGCAGGGAAATGGGTTGTGGTATCAACGCATAGATCTGTCCCACACATAGAGTTGTTTCAACGCGCCTATGATTTCCAACAGCGAAGCACTTTGAAAAAACTTGCTCCCCAAGAGACAAATGAAATGGATATGGTGTGGGGATCTACGGATGTTTTCTGTTCTCTTGTTAGCTTTTTTTTTCTTTCTTTGGTTTACTTTGTAGGGCTGGTTTCCCAGAGTCAGACGTTTCCCTCGGCAACCAGGTGTCAAAATAATGCCTACCACCTAAATGACATGAGGACATTCCGATCGAAAAAAAACATTCCGAAACAAAATAGAGTGAGCAAGGCGAGGAGGGAGTCTGACCATTTCATGTATTGTAACGAATGAAAAAAGAAAAAAAGCCAATGCAAATTATTTTTTAAAGGCTACAGACAAGGTTTGTGATTTTTGTTTTGTTTTTGTTATGTTTTATTTTGGTTGTTATATCGCATTATGATATATTTGTTTTTACTTGAATTTTATTTTATTTTATCTGCTTCACGGCAACAACAACAAAAACGTAAAGTCACATGAGCGATGTACGTACTTATACAGTAAAGGTTTTCATCATAACATCTTAATATTTGCACATGTTCTGAGGGCAATTGAGGTTGTCTTTTAAAAAGATGAGGCTGTTGGTTTTTCGAAGCTACCTTTTTGTAACTTAGCAAGTAGTGGCTGGCCTGGTGTCTACAACGGTTCCCCATGTATCTGCATTGTCCTGACGTCTGTCAACCCCCGTCATCCCCTGAGATTGCTGCTTCTGTCTGTTTATTGGCATGGTGGGGTTTGATCAAGAAGTCACCCAGACGTCAGCAAATTCACGTGCAAGACAGACACAGGATACATGATTTCGCCAGCACAAGGTAGCTCTATCTCTTCTTAAGGCTAGGTTTAGAGGGGGTAGGGTGTGTGTGTGTGTGTGTGTGTGTGTGTGCATGAGAGTCTGAGTGCCTGCATGCGTACGGAGATCTGCGTGAAAGAGTGTGTGTGTGTGTGTGTGTGTGTGTGTGTGTGTGTGTGTGTGTGTGTGGCAGAAGGGGAAGGTGGTTCAGTGTTTTTTAGCCGGCTACTCAAAATAAATGTTTTTCAGGAAAACCAATCTGATATACCAGGCCGTATTCAACCTCTCACCAAAATGTGCCCCTGCTCAACATCTTCAGGATGTCAGCCCTTTTTTGTTTTCTGCAAGCTCTATACTAAAAACCTGATCATGATTTTTGTTTTGTTTGTTTTTTACAATGTAGTTGACTGTGTTTGTTTTAGGTTTGAATTTGTGTTTAGACCACCTTCAAGTTGTGTTTATTTTATTTTATGGTTGGGTGTTCAGACCCAAACGTGTAGTAGAGAGTTTGTAAGGGGTTAGATACTGTATTCCAAAGTGAAGAGAGATGGAAGAGGTGTGAAGACATCATAAAGTGTCAATATTTTTATTGAGTTATTATTATTGTCTTTTTGCGCTGCTAAAAGCTATGATTTTGTTTCATTCTTATATACAAAAAAATAACATTACCTAGTTGTGATGTCACTGTGTGCTGCTATTTTATAAACATTTGTATTATAATATAATTATTTTACTGCTTAAGAGATACATTCAGAATACCGAAGTAGATGGTAAATAGAAGAACATGAAATGAGTATTCGACTGGAAATGTTCTTTGTACAGTTTTGCTTGGATAGCATGTTTCTTTTCCCTTTTTATCTATTTTGCTCTCCTTTTCTCTGTCACATTCTGCAAATGCGGTATTTCTATACCTCAGGTTTACTGGACAAAAACAAATGAATTATCTCAATACCTCACAACTCTGCAGTTATTTAGGGAGCCTGGGGCGGGTGATGGCACAGTAGCTTTCCCTACTGTGTAATGTACTGGTCGTGTTGGGAGGACCATCCTCTCAGTACATGGGGCGGAAGGCATCAGAAGGCTCTCATCTGGACTTAAACCGTATAGTGGAGGGGGCACAGCACAACAACCCAACCCACTGTGGCACTTACTTGGTCAGTTAAAAGTGATCCCTTGTTCATGGGGGGTGCTACATGTGAGAGTCATGTCATATAATTGTACAGACGAATGTGAATGTCTGCAACATCGTTGTATTACATGATTATACATGCTTTGTAACAATCACGTTGAATGTCGATACGTTGTGGTTCCCTGATCTTGATTGGATAAGCTTAGTTTTAATTGTTGTGTTCCAGGTCCAAGGGTCAGAAAAGCAATACAAAATGAGTGAACCAATCAAAACAGCTCGCTATGTCAGGAACAAGAAGTTGCAACAGTGTGGGTTTCCCTTTAGCTGTCCCCCCTCCACTATAAATCACATCATGTACCTCAATGTCTGTTGCACAACCTCTGTTCAATAAACTTCTGCTTTAAAGAGTGTGACACCATATCAGTCCCAATGTTATTCTCACTTCTGTTTTCTCTTTTTTTTTTGTATGTATTAAGAATTAGTGGAGCAGTTGGCGGGAGGTGTGTACATAGTACAGGACAGTGAGGTGAACAGTTGAGATTGCTGTAGTAGTGAAACCAAGAGGAGGACTGGCAGAAGATATGTGTGGTGAAGAGATGAGATGGTGGGTTGCAGCCTTTGCCACTAAAGTCTGTCGCGGGGCTAAGCAGCGTTGTATTGTCATTAGAAGATTGCCATTGTAAAAGAGTTGGGAAGACAGACGAGACATCACATATCCCCACTTGCCTGGATATCAGTAGTATCACCCACCAAAAACCATAACATAAATCAACTGGGTGGCAGAGGAACACAATGGACGAGTTAATACATGTACCCTGTTACTTGTTCTACATGATTTCCTAACCCTTTGTAAACAGTCAACCTGTTTTTTCAGGCAGGTGGGGTTGGTGTCCTGTCTGTCCTCAGACCCTGTTGGAGCCCCTTAGGTGCTCTTGTGTGCAGTCAGTTAGGCTGGTCTCTCTGGGACTGGATATGGTGTAGGCCTAGTAAGTGAATAAGTTGGTTTCAAAGTAGTGTTGAATTCAGTATTGACAACTGTTGTTTATGATTAATCAGCTCGTTATTGATCTGTCTGAAAGGATACCTTAAAACGTGTTGTTAAGGATCTAGGCATGCTGTATGATCAATAAACTCACCATGAATGATACGTGTGTTGTTGTCCCTGCTATTTTTTCTGTGTTTATGACTCAACTCCATCAGTCAGATCATGTGATCCATTGAGGACTTGCCTACTTTTAGAATCTGATTAACGCAACAATGTGTTAATGATCTACCTTGTAACTTTATGACTTCATTGCTAAAACAAAATTGTAAAATTTGTTCTACCATTCGTGAGCTTAGAATTATAAGGTTCTATCTCCGTCTAGGGTAGTTCAGAGATATTGAGCGTCAAAGTTTTTACATTCCATTATGTTTTGTGAAATGGAACCTTTGTATTTTATGAATTACTAACTCAAAAATGTCAACATTTTAAAAATAACATCACACAGGCATTAATAAACACCTAATGGATCAGATTATGTAAAAAAACTCAATTTGGACAAAAATGGAGATAGAACCTTATAATTCTAACGTCACGCATTACTGTTTTCACTTATATATTTATTTATTTATTTATTCATCCACAGAGCTCTGCTATTGGCCATTATGCAATACACCGGATCGACGTGGCCAATCAGATGCGAGAGAGTTTCTTCTGTCATCACGTTCCACGCGTGTGTAGCTTGGCAGTCTGGCATTAAGAATTAACCTCCTCGTCAGGATTTGTGGTTCAAGTTCATCAACTACCTCACTTTTCTAAAGCATAAACATGCTTACATTTGGCCTAACGATAGTCCGACAGTAAGTTGTACAGCTTCATTTATTTTGGGCATAGTTTGGGCATAACTCCTCTCATAACATAACTGTTCGGAGAGATGTGCTTGTATGTCTAGGGCTGTGTTCGGAATGGCATACTAGCATACTACTCATACTAGATATGACGTATATTTTGAGTATGCAGTGCGTTCACACTGTAGAGTATGTGAAATTTGAGTATGCAAGAAATGTATACTAGATTTTCGGTCGGCTGGTATTGGCATTACTTATTATGAATTTAGTAAGCAGTATGCAGTATATACTAATTGAGTATGCAGTATGCTAGTATGCCATTTCGAACACAGCCTAGGTTGGTTTCTATTCGCAATGCGGCAGTTTAATAACTCAATGGACAGTGAAATATTATTATATATATAGCCCTAGGTTATTGTTATTATAAGCAGTGCGCTAATTAAGACAACGGGTCACCCGTTATTATAATAATTCATCGTTCTGGACTGTATTCAGACAGAGTTTGAATCGTACGTTGTCACCGGTGTTGTGAACCGGTGGTGTCGCATTACCACAGCGACTAGTGGCCACTTCCATAAAGGTCAGAATGGATGAGAATTATAATGTCAAGAGTTAAAGCACAGCCTGACGTCAAAGTTGAACTCTGTCAACAGCTCCAGACAGTTGCGAGTTCGTGACGTTAGAATGATAAGGTTCTAAATTTTTTTTTTTTTTTTTTACATAATCTGATCCATAGGTGTTTATTAATGCCTGTGTGGAGTTATTTTTAAAATGTTACAATTTTTTTGTTAGTAATTCATAAAATACTACGGTTCCATCTCACAAAACATAATGGAATGTAAAAACGTTGACGCTCAATATCTCTGAACTGCCCTAAACGGAGATAGAACCTTATCATTCTAAACGGAGATAGAACCTTATCATTCTAAACGGAGATAGAACCTTATCATTCTAAACGGAGATAGAACCTTATCATTCTGAGCTCACGAGTTACAGTAAATCCTACATCCCCACTGTCTGTGGTTGATTTGTATACCTTTTTATGTAGGCTATTGTTTTACCTGTTTACTTATGTTCTTTTTCTTTCCCAGTGGTGAAACACAGTACAATAAAGATGGCCTGTTGCAAGGTATGACAGACTGTTACATACTGACATACATACTGATTAAATGTGCATTACATTTACACCATTTAGCGATTTACAATTAAGAGATTACAGGGACAATCTCCCTGGAGTAATTAGGGCTAAGTGCCTTTACTCAAGGGCAGACTAGTGGTGGTGTTCCCAGGTGGGATTTGAACTCATGAACTTCTGATCACCATTCCAACTCACTATCCTCAAGGCCACTACTTCCCCATTAGTGGTGCTCTGAAAGGCCTGACACCATAGTGTCAAGATGAATGACCATATAATCTATGTTTTGTAGAATGAATGTAATACAGTGCCCTCCACAATTATTGGCACCCCTGGTAATGATGAGAAAAAAGGGTTATAACAAATTCACCTTGTGGTGAATTAGCTTAATGTCACACTGAAAAACAAAATGTATTATGAGGAAATAATTATTTCTAACAAAACCATGTGTGCCACAATTAGCACTCCTAGAAATGATTATGAACAAGTGAGTTTAGGAACTTTCGAACAGTAATCCATGACGTCCTGTTTCACTGGGGTATACATATGAGGTGACACAGAGGCCATATTCCCTTATTCACACATCAACATAGAAAAGATAAGAACACAAATCACAATGAGGGAAAAGTGTGTTGAGCTTCAAAAGTCAGGGAGTGACTATAAAAACCTCACCCATACCGTTGGGGCAATGCTTGAAAAGTTCAAAGCAACTGGAACTGTTACAAACTTGCCTGGAAGTTTATTTTGCCCCCACACACAGTGAAGAGGATGGTAAGAGAGGCAAAAAAGGGGGTCACCAAAAAGGGGTCACCACGCCTGGAGTATGCTAAACGCTACTGGAACCATGTTCTATTGCCTTATTGTCTTGTGCTGCAATGTCAGGAACATTAAGAATATCTAAGAATTTATTCATTACACTTGTGTAATGTGACGTAACCATAAACTTGAAACCAATAAAAACCATTAAAAAATATAAACCAATAAACTTGAAACTTGGTCAGATGAAACAAAGATTTAGCTTTTTGGCAGCAAACACTCAAGGTGGCTATACCGAAAAGAACCTAATTCCCACTGTTAAGTATGGTGGAGGTTCCTTGATGTTGTGGTGCCGTTTTTCCTCCAAAGGCCCTGGGAACCTTGTAAGGGTTCACGACATCATGAACTCCATGAAATACCAGGACATTTTAAATCTGAATCTGGCTGCCTCTGCCAGGAAACAAAAACTGAGTCGTCATTGGATCTTCCAGCAGGACAATGATCCAAAACATACGTCCAAATCAACACAAAAATGGTTCACTGAACACAAAATCAAGCTTCTGCCATGGCCATCTCAGTCCCCTGACCTAAACCCCATTGAAAACCATGTGGACTGAGCTGAAGAGGAGAGTGCACAAGAGAGGACCTGGACGATCTGGAGAGATTCTGTAATAAAGAGGAAGGATCTCGGATTCCTTTCTCCAAATCTCCAAGATGTTACAGGAGAAGACTCACGGCTGTTTTATTGACAAAGGAAGGTTGTGCAAATAATAATTGTGGCACACATGTTTTGTTAGAAATCATTATTTCTTGATGACTTTCTCAGAATACATTTACTTCAATTAAAGGTTGGATGGTTCTCATTCTTTTCAGTGTGACATTAAGCTTTTATAACCCTTTTTACTCATCTTTTCCATGGGGTGCAAATAATTGTGGAGGGCACTGGATGTCAATGCATATCAGTATGAGATATAGTACTACACTTCCACCCGTCTCCCCCCAGGCCAGGGTATAGACTCGTCCCTGTCGGAGATCGGGATGCAGCAGGGAGAGGCTGCAGGACACTACCTCAGAGACGTCAACTTCTCCAATGTCTTGGTCAGTGACATGCTCCGCGCCCGACAGGTGAGTGGTGATGATGTTCCAGAGATGCTCTGGTTGGATGGAGAGGCAGGTTGTCTCTGTTGGCTAACGTAGTGATCTTCCAGTCTTCCTTGATAAGATTTGGTAGATTTGCTAGAGGCACAGTCCTGAGATCTTCATGTTCTATTAACTCGTTACAGGTTGCTTTAATTTGCACGTTCCTGATGGGAAACAGGGATTCATGATTCTCTTCAATGGATTTGAGTTTATTGTGTACGTACAGTAAGTGGTTGTAAGCGATCTCTCCTTGAACGTTGTATGTTAAATAGGGTTTCATCTGTGTTGTTTTAGACCTGCGAAATAATTGTGAAAAACAACAGCAGTTTGTCCGGTTTAGAAATGGTCGCTGACCCACTACTCAAAGAGAGGGTGAGTATTATCCCTGATCTTGGCCGAATACAATTCATGTTATTTGGGTGTGTGTGCGTGCTTGCTTGCGTGTGTGTGTGTGTGTGTGTGTGTGTGTGTGTGTGTGGGTGTGGGTGTGTGTGTGTGTGTGTGTGTGTGTGTGTGTGTGTGGGTGTGGGTGTGTGGGTGGGTGGGTGTGTGCGTGCGTGCGTGCATGCGCTCATGCGCTCAGTTGTATGAACATGTGCGTTATACACAGAGACAAGAAAAACAAAGACATAAAAGAGCTTGTCATTTTTCAGAGTTTTGGGATAGCAGAGGGAGGACGGGTGGATGACATGAGGAACATGGCCAAAGCAGCTGGTGAGACGGTTCCAGACTTCACTCCTCCAGAGGGAGAGACGCCAGAACAGGTGAGGCTGGGGAGAGCTGGCTGGGCAGATAGATTACCTCTATCTCTCTGCCTCAGTCTCTTTCTCTCTCTCTCTCTGTCTCTGTCTCAGTGAAGTGGGAGACAAGGTGTAATACATTTTAGCAACACTAGATGGCACATTTGCCATTCATTCCAAGGTAATGGACGCTCACTGAGGATGTACAGTGCCACAAATTTGCATCACAAACCTTTAATCAAATGAATAAATTGAGGTTGGTCTGCTTGATGCTTGGGAAGGAACATTTCACATGTGGTCACCACGACTCAACAGCAAGATATATGTCCGTCCTTGTTGTCTAAAAACCCAGAAAATATAAAACAATGTGCACAATTAAGCAAGAGCATAGCCTTTTATCGGACCAGGAAGTGTATGAAAGATCAAATCCTGCAATGCCTATAGTGTTTTTTGGCTCCCAGCCAGTGACAAAGGCGCATCTAAGCTAAAATACACATTAGTAAACACAAGTGACAGATGTATGCGCTAATGCAGTGGTTATGGATGTAAACTAACCAGGCAGTAGCTAAATCGTTAGCGCTAAGCTCACTCCTCCCTAAAACTTGTTGTTTTTCAAAACCATGTGAAGTACCCCAATACACTCAGGGTAAAATCCTCAAACTAGCGACACCTGATCTACAGAACTCATTTTGAAGCCGTTTTCACTTGCCCACACATCCATAAACTGATCTGGACAACAATTTAGAATAAATAATAATTGGTGAAGTGTCCCTTTAAAGTCATGGTCAAAGTGCATGTACATGTAACCTTAATGTCACACAATGTTCGTCATTGTCTCGATTAAAAAGTCACCACTCCTGTTTGAGAAAACTCAGTGACACTTGCTGATTAGGACCCAGCTTGCAGGTCCACACATCTCTGACCCAGTTACGTGACGTGCATCGTCAAGATGATGATGCAGAGTCTGGTAAAACACATAACAGCCACCTGAGGACCACAGGGGCCTCTGACATCAGTACCTCCAGCCACCCACATCAGGATAGAACTGGTGTCAACCAGTGTTCTGTGGGCTGGGGATGGGGAGGGGGGAGGGGGGATGGGGATTGCAAGGGAGGGATGAGCCTGTGTGTCATTCCCACGTGTGAACCCACCTTCCGAAAGTGTGCACTTCCCCTCATGGATTTGACAGCATAGGATTGGTCCAAGCAAGGGCTGTCGGTTCAGTCACATTCAAAGCCATGTTGGGGAAATCAGAATCAGAATCAGAAGACTTTATTGCCATGACATGTAAACATGTTAGGAATTTGGTTTGGGGAGTGCAAAAGTGCATACTTCCGGATAAAGGTGGATAATGGGGATGTTGTGGATTCTTAATAGATTGAGTAAAACTTATAAAGCACAAAGAGCTTAAATCAATTGTCTCCAAAAAGGCCTTTTTATTAAGCAACGTCACATGAGCGCAGAGAGAAAATAGCAGACAAAAAGCCAATAGCCAAAAAGCCCCTCCTGTCAGATGGATATGCATTATATATCAGTTTCCTGCCTGATGAAGTCACTATTCTTGCTTGACCAATCGTAATCTCCTTCGCCACAGTTCTTGGCCCAACTCTTCAGGAAGGGAAGGCCTTCCTCCAGTGCCAGATTCCCCAGCATGCAGAAAGACCTCAATTCTCAGTATTAAATGATATAAAACTACAACAGGGTTACACAGCGTATTATGAGTGTTTTGTCTTGTGTAGGTGAGGGTGCGGATCAGAGCGTTCATGGAGCACATGTTCCAGCACATGGTGGCCAGCCACTGCAGCCAAGGCCTGGCGAACAACACCACAGAGGGGACAGGGGTGCCTGAGACAGAGGGGTCTACCGGCGGTCAGCCAGACGATGGCGTGCGGGGCCTCCCGGCCCATGCTCTGGTGGTCAGTCACGGGGCCTACATACGTGTGTGGGTGCGCTACTTTGTGGAAGAGCTGCAGTGCTCCTTGCCGCCAGGGTCGGACATGAACCATGTGTTCTCTGCCTGCCCCAACACGGGGATATGCCGGTTCATCCTCACACTGAAACAAGGAGACGCCGGCGTCCAACTCTCGGCTACTCACTGTGTCTTCATCAATAGGAGAGACCATATCAAAGATGAGGAGTAGAGGAGAGGTGGATGGCGCGGGGAGAGGAGAAGGGCTGATCAAGCTTTGCACAGAGACTTCTCTCAGGAGTCTGGTTTACAGTTATTTAAAGCTTTAAAAAATCTATATTTATTTATTGTGTTTGATACAATGTCGATGTATATTATGTAAAACAATGCCAGTTTTAAAAATAAACATCAAGTTTTGAAGCCTTTTCTGAGTCATCTGTACAATCAGTTCAGCTGTCAAAGCCACCTCATATTTTCCATGTGCTTTTATTGAAATCAATTAAACTATTTAAATCTAATACACCTATCCTCCCATGAGTGCAACGTCTCTTTATTGAAACCGATTAAAGGAGCACGTTGATTTCAAGAAGTACAATACACTTGTTCACAATTTACTGTATGTGAATAGGGAGGACATATATTTGTAGTATGTGCCTTGTCCGGTAGATGCTGTACAAAATGGCAGGGTTAGAATTTCATGGAGAACTGTGGTAATTATTTTAGGCTTAAAAGATACTCTGAAATCAAGGAGTGTGTTCTAGAATCTCATCAAAGTAATTTCATAATTAAACAAGTAATTAACAAAATGGAGATGGTTCCGAAGATTGTCACTTGATCTGCGCAAAGGAGAGGAAACCAATCTGATTTCATAAATTGCAGATAACTCCTCATGGAGAAATTACTGCGTCATTAGGGGCAGCTGTAGCTCAGCGGGTAGAGCCGGCGTCTAATGATTGCAAGGTCGCCAGCTCGGCGGTTCGAACCCCGGCTGACCACATGTCGAGGTGTCCTTGGGCAAAACACTGAACCCCAAATTGCTCCCAATGAGCGTGCCATTGTAAAGCGCTTTGGAATAAGGCGCTATATAAGTGCAGGCCATTTCCATTCACCATCTGCATTGTTGATAACTTGATTTGAGCATCTTATTCTAACCTTAGATCCCCTTTCACCATTGCTATCCGCTTACATCATTGTGTGCCTCTCTGGCTGGCCATTACTGATTGACTGTTAGCGTGGGTGTCTCTGTACTCTAATGACTCTCTGTTTCTATATATATAGTCTGTGGTGGTGTAACTAGCTGTAAATGTGTTGCGGCGACACGAAGTGAAACTCCACTGATGTTGTCCTGATGGCAATAAGTGACTTTTTCCAAAATGCTGTAAATTAACACAGCAGTGATCAAGGGCTGGGCATGCTGCCACCTGATGAGACGGAGAGGTGTTCAGTTAAATACAAACCTGATGAGATGGAGAGGTGTACAGTTCGATTCAACAAAAAAATATCCATCCATATCCGTTATTCAAAGGCAATTATTTTGGGCACATAGTCAGCAACAACAACAACAAATGTGTATTGTTGTTCTAGTTTTTATATTGGCTGTTTTAGCTGATTTATTCTACAGAAACTAAACTGTCTATCATAGTAGTTGTACATTTTGCATCATAGCAAATAGGTTGGCAGAAAAGTCGTTTCGAGGCTTTTGTTTGTCCAGGCAGAGTGCCGGTCATGATGACAGAACAATTTAGCGGGAATCAGTTGGTCCAATTTCAACCCTCATTCAGTTATCAGAACATCAACATGTATGGAGTCCTGTTCGGGGTTCCTAGAAAGCCCTGGACAGGCTCCAGTGCAGAACTCAGCTGCCAGGGTCCTCACCCACACCAAGCCCTGGCAGCACAGCACCCCCACCCTCATTCACCTCCACTGGCTTCCGGTCAAGTCCTGCATCACCTACAAAATCCTCCTCCTCACCTACAAATCCCTCCACGCCTGCGCCCCCCAGTACCTCGTCTTACATGTAACGATGAATTGAGAATCAAGGACCCCAATTGAAATAAGCCAGTGGCTTTCTTGGGTTTTTATCCTGTTAGTTGACCTTGTATGTATTATGTACTTTCATGTACCTACTTCTGCAAATCTTCTAATAAAGTTTTCAATCAATCAATCAAACCTTCTCTGTCAACACACCCCTTCCCGGAACCTGCGGTCCTCAGACATGGGTCTGCTCGCCACCCCCCGCACCAACCTACGGACCTTCGGGGGCAGAGCTTTCAGTGTGGCAGCTCCCTCCCTCTGGAACTCTCTCCCCACAGCGATCCGCAATGCCCCCCCTACCCTGGACACCTTTAAATCAGCCCTCAAAACCCACCTGTTCTCTAAGGCCTTTGGCCTCTAGTCTAGTTTGTCACTCTCGTTGTCTGTTTCTTTGCTTTGTTTTTCTGTTCTGTCTGTTTGACTGCCTGTCTATGAAATCTGTCAAGCGTCCTTGGGTTTGAGAAAGGCGCTATACAAATCTAAGATATTATTAATATTATTATTATTATGATGTCCTCATCACAACTCAGCACGTCATGTTTTAGCTGTTTTATCGTCATTGAATCCTAAGAAGACCATGGTCTATCATTGAGAAAATACTCTTTATTGAAACAGTATGTTTAACAGAAATACAAGAAGGGTATGAACAATTGAACATGTGCATTAAGCTGTGCATTTGGCTGATGGTCAGAATTTAAACATGGAAACATATACAGTACTTTACTATTTCTATATGTTATGATAGGACAATAGATAAGACAGCATTTAACGTTATAAATAACAATACGGCATGTGAATACATTTTAATAAATAAATATTATCTTGTTATGGCTCATCATTACTATTGCTAATGGTGTCCAGCACCAGCTACAATTTGATCTGGGTCCAAGAACTGAATATCCTTCAGCCATGTGAGTATGATAAGACTCATACGTTTGATATTAACAGTCTGTATCATGACATTAAAGAATATCATGAACACAACAATATCATGACATCCATTGAAAATATGGGCTACATTTGAGCAAATTGAGACTATAAAAGTAAATGTTGCATGTAAAGCAAGAATGAGCTATTATTAGATTATATTGACCATTTAAAATGCAACATTTTGGTCCATTTGTTTCACATAATTGACTATATCTCATGCAAAATAAATATTGCAACATCCTCTGGCTCATTGCCAAACCAGTTTAAAAAGTAACTTACAGAAAGGGTTAAAGGACATCAGGACACTGGTTCAACCCTCTCACCCCAGAGGGCAAACTTAACGTTGAATGTTGCCAGACTAATCCTCCTCATCATATGCTACTCAAAAACATCTCTCTGTGTGACTTGTGATACTATGATGTAATGTGAGGTGAGGAAAAAGATGGACAACCTGCCTGACATCATAAGTTCATAAGTTGTCCTAAAAAGTGCCTGATTTATACAGTCGGTCTAATCAATTCACCTGCCTTGCACATGTTCAGAATCAGTTAGAATGCTTTGATACTATGATGTAATGTTTAGACTTTCATCCCTTTCGCAGAAAACCAAACTCCAAATAGCCGACAAACTGACGGTGTGGCCTGTGTTTTGCAATGCAAATATTTCAAAGTGCATCACAAAAACTTGCATAACCACCGGTGGATTCCCGACATCCTGCGCTCCTCTACACACGTTCTCACCGACTCATTCTTGATCTCAGCATCATCTTTCTACAGTATCTGAAGATGGGAGAAATGTGCATCAGCTATGATGATGATCATCATCTTTCTAATTCATCTCATTGCTTCAATCAAACATGCCTCCTTCTCAACTTGCCTTGTGAACCTTCCATTCAAACTAGGGACTGACAAGCCACCACAAATTCAAGAGAACTGAGGCACTACTACATGTAGAACTATCCACAGGCCGTGATGATTATCGAAAGTTACATTTTTCAAAGCCTCTTTCAAAGCTACTCTTTCCCTGTCCCAATAGCAGTTTTAATTGGACTGACTGGGCCATTGGAGTGCAACACCTGCAAAGGGTCGTCGCAAGATGTGACAGTCTCCTTGGAAACGGCACCAGCCTGTTCTTGTTGTTGTTGTTGTTGTTGCTGTTGTTGTTGATGATGCTCCTGGTTCTCCCTCTCCTTGGAAGGCTTTGGGTGTGGGTTCTCTGATCTTAATGGATCGGATGGGTTTACATGCTGCTGGCTCCTCTTCTGTCTGTATACGAGAGGTAGTAGGAGCCTCTTTAGCCGGACAGAGGAGGGTCTGGGGCTCTTAGGCCCTTCCGGGTTCAGTGACAGGCCCTCCATGGATGAGTAGAGGATATCCAGGTGGCTCTCCAACCCCAGGCCCTGGAATAGACACTGCTCCCTGCTGACCATCATCTGGTGGAGGTGCAACACAATTAAGTCGATTTTTAAATGTATACATTTACTTAAGGAATCTGGTATAAGCTTAAAATGATATCTGTGGTGGAAAGACTAATCAATTGTTGGAAATTTGAGAAACAAAATTCACAAGAGACACAAGAACTCATCATAGACTTCAGGCATTGCGCTACCGATCCCTGGCCACCAAAACATCCCGTTTCAAAAACTGTTTTCCCCTCCGCTATAAGGACTTTCAACACCTGACTCACTGCACTAACCCTGCCAGATGTACTGCACTTTATAGTTGTAAATATTGTCTATGATTTTGTCTTGTGGTTATGTGTGTACATTGTCCATTGTGATAGTCATGTGTAGTGTGTCTATGTTTGATGTATTTGACACTGCTGATTTGAGTTTTTTCCATCTGTACCGACAACAAATTCCACCGACCTTGGTCGTGTGGTCATTAAAACATTCATTCATTCATTCAATGCTTATTATAGCAAACCTCCTCACCGATCTGAATATCTTCCCCTTGGTGTCCATACATAAGAAGCGTTTACTTTTCAAGTCGAATATTGACACGAAGTTACTTGTTTCCATTCTCACTGGTAAGATAACTGTAAAGGGAAAGCAAAGATGTGTCACCCAAATGTCACCAAATAGTCTACAGTAGCCTACAATACTGAGTTTATTCCCATAATAATGAAATGATCCATAACAATATGCAGTTTATTGAATGAGTAAATAACCCATTCAATAAACTGCATATTGTTATGGATCATTTCAATATTATGGGATAATAACTAATTATTAGAAGAGTTAAGTCTAGTACAACAATGTCATGTGAAGAGAGAATGTTGTTAAAGAAAAATAAAACTTACCCAGAGAGTCTCTGTTGACAGTTTTCCTCGCTTGACCTTTCAAATTCATCTCCATATCTCCTGTGATAACGTTTTGCAATTGCACGAAGTTTGTGCGAGATGATCCTTGGTTGGACCTGCGCCGGGATGGGTCTGGGTGTCCTACAGGGTAACCACCCACCGGTCTGGAGAGATGCAGGACAGCCAGCCAGAGCGCAAGGAGGGCCGGGTGCATGGTCAGGACAGAAGCCCAAACACGTTTGTCCGTGAGTGTGTGAGTGTGTGTGTGTGTGTGAGTGTGTGTGAGTGTGTGAACTAGGCTAAGGCACAGAAAGTCCAAAAGTTCAATTCCAAGACTGATCTGTGATTGGTTCAGTCCCGCTGAGGTTTTTGACAGGCCGGCCTTCCAGTAAAACTCTCTAAAATCCACTGTCAATTTGTATGACCTTCTACAGTTCTCAGGATCCTCGTGGCGAGAAGAATAAAGTATGCAAATTGGGAAAAGGTACTTTTTTTTTTTTTACCTCAAATTGGCCGAAGTTTCTATGAAGCTGTTCTTTGATTGAACAATAGCAGCTCGTTACAAATTGGCCGTTGAAGATTATTTGCATTTACCTGCAGGCTGGTGTGCGTCGAATTCTGTTCTTGCCTCAAGTTCCTTTTCCAAGTTAGGGGTAACAGATTTGGACTGGTCACGCGAAAGAAATACGGAGGAGGTGTTGCATCAGCTACATAAATTCGGCTCATACCTGCCCAGTTTGTAATCAGATACAGTACAGGCCAAAAGTTTGGACACACCTTCTCGTGTGTTTCCTTTATTTTCATGACTATTTACATTGTAGATTCTCACTGAAGGCATCAAAACTATGAATGAACACATGTGGAATGTGTTTTTTGTTGTTAATAAAATATATAATAATAATATTATATATATATATAATAACATGTTATTATTAACACATATTATATTAAATATTATTATTATATATTTTATTAACAACAAAAAAGCAAAGGGTGGCTACTTTGAGGAATCTAAAATATAATACATATTTAGAGTTATTTCACACTTTATTGTTAAATACATAATTCCTATGTGTTCATTCATAGTTTTGATGCCTTCAGTGAGAATCTACAATGTACCAAATAGTCATGAAAATAAAGGAAACACATTGAATGAGAAGGTGTGTCCAAACGTTTGGCCTGTACACTGTATGTGAACACAGACGCTGGACAGGTGGATCAGTCCTACTTCCCCCAAAACATAATTCGTTTTTTCCAGACGGGGGAGCCCTAGAGCCACAGTTCAGCTTGTTGAAAATTGTATAGTACTGTCAACCTTCTAGTTCCAGTAGGCCTAATATCTGTAGGAATTGGTACAGTTAACGTTGAACTATTCCCTCACAAATGTGTCATTCACTGGGGTCATTGGGCTATTGTTATTTTGAATACTGTATTATTCTGTAGAAAGGGTGACTAAGGCAACATCAGTTAAGATACTATTCTATCACGTTAACTTTTATCCAGATCACAACAAATGCAGGTAGAAATGGAACACGGTGCACAAATAAACATAAAAGCACAACCCATAAAAAACGTTTTTTTAATATCATTTCAAGGAATACAGTTGACTGCTGTGCACAGCACATACGTACAAAAATAAAAGGAAAACCATTTTTAAAATATATTAGTATTCTTACTCATCATATTTTTTTCTTCAGAAAACAAATGATTGGAGTCAAAGTCTGTTGTCTCAAAGTAATTTACAATCATTTCAATAAATCGGAACTAAGGCAGAAGGTGAGGTATATGTTTAAAAAGAGGAGGGGGGGTTCAGAGGAAGCACACTTCCCCTCAGTGCAGGAATATAAAACTGAGAGAGAACACAAAGGCGGCCGACCCACAGACACACACACACGCCCAAACCCAAGTCAACATCTAGCCCTATCCCGTAGGAACTTGTGTTCATCTGAATGGATAAGCTATACGAAATGTATGAGCAATATAGTGACCATTCCCCCAACCATCTAAGGGCAAGGAGGATGTGTTAGTTAGAGTACCAAACAGTATACAGTATCTAGTCTAGTTCAGTTCTCCACAAGTAAATAGGGGGTAGGGGTAGTTGATTTGGGATTAGGCAACAAATTCACTACTATCCGTCATCTCTTGTGCTACAGACGGCACCATTGCAACAGTTGGAGAGCGCTGCACTTCAGTGGACAAGATCAGGTTCAGGCCTGAACTTCACTTCCACTATTTGAGTACATAACACCAGGATGTTAGCCTTGTTGAGCAGCTTTAGAACATTTGGTACAAAGACCCTATGTATGTGCACAGGTGTGCAGATAATCCGATGCCCTTTATGACTTTATGAGAAGCCATCGTGACTGAGGCACATGTCTCACTCTCCCAGGTATCTCTATTTCCGTTCACATATTTGCTTGTTGTCATGACAGTGTCCTGTTTCCTGTATAGACCGGCAAATAATAAGTAAAATCATGAATGATATGATGTTATTATCAAAACAAATATTCTTCACCTTCATGAACATTCACATTGCATGTCTTATTAGAATGAGATGCTGGGGAGAGGGCGTGATAAGAAAATAGTATCAACTTAATCCACCAAGATTCAGTGGAGATTTCTCTCCTTAGTTGTGCACCTACTCAGAGATTTGCACATATTCTACTAAAACTATCAGCACTGTCACACAGTCAAGACAGACTGATATGGGAAAAAAACTACTTTTGACTTTTTCCTGATGATGGTCAAGACATTTTCCTTTCCAATTCCACCGTAAGCATCCACCATGAGCATTATTGGAAAAGGGCGTTCATCTGGCGTACTGAACAAGACAGTGTCGCTTTAAATGCTTCACAATTACAGTAAATCACCTGTAGGAGCACCAATTAGTTTCATAATGATCAGTAACACTATACAGTATACTATATATCAGTAACACTATATAGTACTGTATACAGTCTACTACCAGCAGAACCAAACACAGAGAACCCAACAGCATCATGATGACTTCCTGGACGATTTGTTTACAATTCTTCAATATTGTAAGCAATTTCACCACAAATTAATCAAAAACGATTCCAACAACTAGACCCTCTCTTACAGTCCACATCCCAGATATCCCTTCTTCCCCCTTGTGTTGCATTGTTCAGCGTGGGATGGGAGTAGTGCTTAAGTTAGCAAGTAACTTTAGCACGGTAAGACAATGCAACGTTGTTCCTGACTCAAGGTAAATTGATCGGATACCACCTCGGCTTTGTCTTTGGCAGAAACAGAACATGATGGTGGCTACACACAGAAGCTCTCTGTGTTTCATCTCTGCTACATCAAAACCTACAGTAGTCCCCTCCCTGTCCTGTTCAGATAATACCGTAGGCATATGTGCATTCCAGTGAGGCCTATGGTAAACAGCTCACAGCCATCTTGCCAATGCTGCACTGGAACCCAAGTTGAAAAGGCATGAGTTTAAAATATACAATACAACAATGACAACTTTTTCATGTGGATTTTTCTCCAACAACAAATATTTTTCTGCCAATCCATTCAGAATGAGTCACTGTCACTGTTCGTTGTACACCAGTCAGAGAGAGGTTCAGAATCATCAAGCTACTTAAACCCAAGAAAGATTAATCTAATATCATTCATGCAAATGTTTTCCTTGAGCTGCCCGCCATTCACTGATGAACTGAACAAAGGAATAACAGAGCAAATGCGAGACGGAAGTGAGTCACAGGGGCAGAGTGATCTGGGTCAACCTGAAAATCACTCCCACCTAGAGACACAGTGAAAGAGGTCCATGACTCTGACCGCAGGCTAAAATGGCTGTGATGGTAGAGGAAAGATACTGCTGGAATCTCCAGGCCCATGTTGACCATACCGTTTTACAGTGTCAACTGACCAGAGGGGGGGGGGGTGTCCAACATGTTCCACATCCTCACCAGGTTAAACAAACAATGGGGGCCACATGCACGGTCCCTTATACGTCCTCTGCATATCATAACTGTCCTATTCTGGTTTCCGCTACGCTCTCCACTATGGAAAACGACAATATTTAAAGAGGCAAGACCAAGCAAGCATCGAGTTCAAGTATGCTGCATACATAGCCCAAACATCAGTAAGCCTTTGGTGAATTACCTTTTTTTGAGCCATTGCTTCTGTTTCTCTTTTACACAAGACCAAGTAAGTGAGAACGTAATGACCAGTTTGAACAATGCATTCAAGAGAACAGCAGGTATCTATGAGTACAATCATTATCTAAATATCAGATATCAGACATACTGTAGCCAGATCGTGCTACCTGAAATATTGTTGGCAAATCTCTGTCACATGAAATAAGCAACAGTTATCGAAACAAATCTCAATAAGAATATTTACATTATTTCAAATAAATGTAGCAGACCCTCATATCCAGAGTGACTTGACCATGAAAATCAGCACTATTTACGCAGCTTAACATCAACTGCGGAAATTGAGGTTTCTGTAAGTGCCCAAAAATAAATAATCATCAAAAAGAGTGCCACAGTAAGAATTTCATTCACTAGTTTGGTTTTCAACCCTCATCAATTTCATCAATTTCGAAATAATCAACCCATAAAGAGGTATTGATAAAGCAGAGCTCCCAGTCAGTCCAAGATCACATACACACACACACACACACACACACATTTCAATCTGGTCTAACCATCTGAACATATAAAAGCCAGGATTGTCAAAGTCCCCCCCCCGGGGGGGGGTCTCCGGTTCTGGCTTCCCACCTCAGCGGCTGTGCGCTCCTCTGAGGACTGTCCAGCGCAAGAGTCTCAATTACTTAATTGATCTAATTATGGAAAGAAAATAAACTGAAGATACTTCTGGCCCTCTAGGAATTGGGTTGAAGCCCCCCCTCCCCCCTCCCGGAGCGTCTCTGAGGGAGTGATGACTTGCGTGTCATCCCTATTTCTGACCGAGGGCCGCGTTTCTCGCATGCAAGGGAAGGAAGGGGCCACAAGTCGGAATCCAAGGCACCGCCAACCTCACCACAAAGAAGCAAGAGAAAACGCATTTCTACAGTAAGTGCTCTAGTCGCCCTTGTCGCACTAGACAATGACAGTGTCGACACGGAGGATGGAAAAAAAACATCTTAGCCGTTCGATGGATGATGACAAAAGGTAAAAAGTAAACAGGCATTCTTCTCAGTAGAAATTTTCATGCACACTTTTTTGAGGTAATAAAAAGTATCAGTTTCACGTCTAGAGGCTGAGCTGTCATCCACTGACAGGCAGGGCAAGGTCTGCGCCAGTTATGGCAAAACACCCATATAAAGATGAAGTCTCTCTCCACCCCTTATATAACAATAAAATAATTAATATAATAAGCAGCAAATAATGGCATATCCCATTAGTTTCCTAATACAAAGTAAGCTACCGAAATATACATATAAAGACTGAATAAATACTATCATATATAGTGGTATTTCTTTCTTCTTTTGCAGTCCATTTGTATTGATGTATGCATGTCATGTATATAATATTATGTTACCTGGGAAATAATCCACATGTGCAAATAAGTGAGTTATTAGCCAGTTGAGTTCATATTCATATCCGAGGGAGGAAATGTGTGACAGTCATGGCGGTGGTGGCCTTGTGGCCTCTCTTCAGGCGGCCATGCTTGCTGAGAGCTATGTAGGAGCCCCTGTAAACGGACGACTCGTAAGCATTGTAGTTGTTGGCCAGCAAACTCTCCCTGAACTTGCACTCGTCATGGAAGACTGTCTGAAAAATGGCAACGGAGAGAGAAGAGAGAGAGAGAGAGAGAGAGAGAGAGAGAGAGAGAGAGAGAGAGAGAGAGAGAGAGAGAGAGAGAGAGAGAGAGAGAGAGAGAGAGAGAGAGAGAGTTAGGGATGTACTTGGAAAAAGTCCAATGTCACAGTCTGCAGTTTGATAGTAGCCTAGCTATACTAGCAAATTATACACTTTGCAATGCAAGCATTCCTCATATCAGGCTCTCAAGGTTATTAAATGAAATCACCATTCTGTCGAAAACTCATCTGACATTAAATAGAAATGAAATTAGTAGATGCTTCATTAGAGCGGATATAATAATTATCCCTGGCCACATATTCACCCCATATTACTGAAACTGGTAACAACATATGGATGCCGAGACACAGCAACCCAACTTATAAGAAATTGTAATGGAACATCATACCCATTCAACTTTTAAAGGATATAACGTTCACTGTTTACAGTTACTTTGAGGTGACTAAGCATTCTATTAGGATGCTAACATGGGTACCTGCCCTATTTTGCACTGTAATGCTAAGCTCAGCTGTGAATAAACGGAACTAACCGAAATCTTGGTTTTCTTTCTCCATAGACTGCTCTTTATATTGATACGATTGGGCGAATGTGCGAATGTGAACTATCCCACATAACACAACAGCAATCATCTATTCTATCTCATAGCAGATTTGCAATTTGAAGATTTGCAAAGACAGGTATGCTGTCAATGTGATCTAGTCAAACGTCTCAAACAGATATGTTCTAGAAGTAAGCCTTTGTGAGTTTTCTGGTGTGAGAGACTTGGGACACACGCTGGGAATGTAACCGCCCAGCGCTCAAGCTGATGATGTCCGTCAGACACCGGTAGCCAAATTCAATCACTTATCAAATGATAATTTCTGAAACTCTACACGCCGATTGGTTCATCGCCAATGCTGAATGAGAGATTGGGTATAGCCCACATCACGCCAATGGTCATTAATCTTTAAGAACGGCGAAGTTCCATAGCCTACACCCTGATGACATCCATAGCCTACACCCTGATGACAGTGCGCCCGGGGGGCATTCCCTCTCACACTGTGCACCGTTACACCGCCTGACAACATGATGCGTCTGTTAACCTCATCATTCTTTATTCCCTAAAGGGATATAACATATAACAGGCCGCTTGCTTTATATATGTTGCCTATGATTGTGTAATAATGCAACAAAATATAAATATAATATAACAACAAAAATATATATTTAATGAACCTTCGGGGGAAAAAAACATTATTATAGGCTAGAATTAAATTGAATACGATTTCTTATGACAGGATTCTCAGCTTCTACGTTCAGATAGTGCACATCAATCCAAGACAGACAAATAAAACCGGATCAGCCCCTAATATTCAACACTATTCTCGGAGATCATTAATAAATATTGCAGGACAATAAATGGAATACTGTGCATACCTACCGTTCCGTATAACCTCCCGCGGCTATTCATTGCGACAAACATCTCACTTCTCACACCATACAAGCTAACCACTCCTCGCTCTACCGTGGAGATTTCTATGAGACCTGAACAAAAGAATATTAATTGTTAGAAATTGTATAAATCATACACTGACCATATTGACACACAACAAAGCCTAAATTATAATTAATATACAGCATGTGCTCTGCAGTCTGTGGGTGTAACCTTGGAGCTTTGCTACGCAGGATGCTGTGTCTTTGACTCTTTGTTCTGTTTCCATATCCCATGTTCAGTTTCTAATATAAACTCAGCAATGTAAGATATGTAATTATTGCACTATTGGACGTGCATGGCATGTCTAGCCCCTATTCGTTTCTGGGCCGCTGTAGGACCCCCAGTGTTAAAAATAAGTTGGTGTCTAAATGTGTCCATACATTCATATCATGGTTGAGCTTAGGAAGACATTTTAGCACTGATAGATACTGTTTTTAATAGATTTGTGACATTCAATGCTCCCTTAACGGCTGGTGGTGACACTGACACGTCATGCAAATGATCAGGGGGGTACATAACATAAGACGCTGATAGATCCATAATTATTGACGACCCCCGTTATGTCTCGTGTCTATTGCATTACATCTCAGGAAGCAAACTCACTGTATTGGTTTTCATTATGGACACCGTTGATCCTGCCGTCTGGGAGGACCTGGAGGTGGAACCCGATGCCCACGGCGCAGTACAGCCTCCGCACTCTTTTGATGCCCAGCAGATAGTCACTCTCCCAGCTCAGACTGTCCGATCTCTCCCCCGAGATACCCAGAATGGACCTGGAGAAGAGGGTCTCCCATCTTTTCTCCAATAAAGTTGCATTTGTCGTCCAGCTCGGAATAGGATACGATGACACGATCCCCACTAGGAACCCCAGGAGACAAACACTCGCAGTCAACGTCCAGTGCGCGCCGCCGGCCTCGCAGGACATACTGATGAGGAGCCTTTGCGCAATGGCCATCCCGGTTTACCTTCGGGGCACGTGGTCCAAATGAATGGCCCCCCTAAAAATACCACGACTCTTCTTGTTTTCCTTCGTTCGGCATGCTGCTGGCAGAGGATTATTTTGGGAACGCAGATGATCAGGGCTTTGGGCATGCAATGAAAGGCCCGGTGCAGAGGAGGGGAAACGGGAGAGCTGAGGGTGATGGTGGTGGTGATGACCATGTTTTGCAGCTCCGCGCCACTGTGACTGTCTCTCTCTCGATGGGCAACGCAGGGCCGTGGAGAATCCCCACTCACCAAAACCCTATTTCACCTGGCCAGGCTATCGCATCTCTAGATGACATCATGCTGAATAATACAAAGGGCGGAGGGAGGATGGGGGGAGAGGGAAGTTGCAAGCAAGCAAGAAAACGACAGGCGCTGACATGCAGTGCTGCCAAGTCTGTGGAGAGTTCAACGGAATTCTGTCCCACCGCCCGTGAAACCCAGTAGGGGAGAGTCCCCATTGGGCGTCCGTGGGACGTGATGGGCACTTTGGCAGCTCCCAAATTGGGTCGGTGGTCATATGTCTTGACAGGCATGCTTCCTTATTTAGAAGGAAGGTGTAAAAACAGTCCACTTGTCACCGGAGAGCAATGGCAAGCCTAGGAGGCCACTTCCTATGCTGTCTGTTGAAGAACTTTACCCCAACAAATTATAATTGTAAACGTTTATCCAAAATTAATACCTTGCAATGCATTTATGCACACTGTGGAAAGGCAATATATTTATCCTTAAACCGTGTTTCGCGACTTATATATGCCTTCTCCTGCAATATAAAAGGACATTCATATATTTTCCTTCTAATAAATAATGTTTCCATAGCATGCTATACGTCAGGGGTAGTATGCAGTAGCGCGCTCCTGCGCGCTGTCGCCGCTTCTCTAGATTGTATTGCATAGACGTCCAGAGGATGGCGCTGTTTTCAATGTTTTAGCTGAAACTAAGAAACTGAGGCGCTTCTTGCAGAATATTCCTGAGTCACCACCCCAGCCAAACAACAAGTTATGTTGCACGCCTGTATAGGCCTACATTTTGTGCACAATGACATACATACTCACAGACAAGACATTTACAATGCAGTAATTTATTTTGTATAAAAATCTATTTGATGACTGCACAACGTTGAGGGATTTACAATGAAAATAAAATTAAGATTTTCTTTAAAGGCTGAAAACATCCAAGGACAAGTCATTTTTGAAGCATCAGTGAAGACTGAAGACATACAGTCATAGCAGATCTAGTCATACAGTCCCTGGCAAATGCCCCCATGTGAACGAATCCCTGATTAAGTCTTTAACCCTGGCACATTTACAAAACAACATTGTAGCTTACTAAAGTCATGACCCTTGGCACTTGCTATCATGAAACCCAAGTACAGAACATTTGGACACAGAATATAAGAGCACATCACTGTTGCTACTGTAACGTATTGTATAGTAAGAAATGAAACGGTAACTGTATGTGTAACTGTAAGGGATATACATGGGGGAACTCATAACAGAGGAAGAGTAGAGTGGTTATAGATGACCCAGGGGGAACAGCATCGACATGGTAAAGTATCCTGGGCAGTGATCTGAGACGGACTTAACCAGACATTATTACAGTATATGTCAAGAGCACATTCAACAACGTTGCTCCACTGAAATCTGGACTGATGCCATTTGTCAGGATTAATAAAACAAACTATAAGACAAAACCAAGTGTTTTTTTCACTGAATTACAAATGTTATGAATTGAAGCTATGATTTTACACAGTTACTTGTGTGTATGACTCAGATTCCATACAACCACCGAAATAACAAACAGTCGGCCATTTTTTTCAATATGGAAAACATTGACAGCAGTCAACAAGCTGTCTTGTGAGGCTAAGCAATGGAAGGCGGAGTAACAGTAAGATGGAGACATATTAAAATAAATTATAGCACTGCAGATACTTTTATACCACATCAATACGAAATAATAATTTATCCTTTTTTTCCACAGAAATAGTCTTTGCCCTTTTACACCTCCGACAGAGGCAACAAAAAGAAGGCGAAACACTTTAATATGTGCTTATGATGTTGTTGTTGTTTTGTTTTTTTAAAAGAAAAATAAATAAATACTTATGTACAAAAATGCTGAAATTTGTCGAGGCACTTGAAAAAGTGAACTTGTTTTCCCAAGAGGTCTACCAGTACTTAATGTCCTCGTGTCATACAGAAGGCCTCAGTTAAAACAAGTCTTCAAACTGTGCGTCTGTGGGGGATTCATTTTATCATCTGGTTTTCTCAAAAGGAGGAAATCCTAACCTGTCTGTCTTTATAAAGTGTTTTCATTGAGCATGAACAACCTGATATAATCTGTCACTCTCTATCGTACACAACTGCCAATGAGACAAAAAAAACACACCAGACGTTATACTTACTGACCCTATAATGAGCGTACATCTGACAGGATCAGCTTTATCGAGCCATCCACCTCATTGCATAAATGGACCATGACCCTTACGTTGACCTATAAATGCAAGGTTACTTATTATAAAGCCCACAGAACCTCAGAAAGGGTAGGCGAATTATACACAGAATGCATACAATATAACATGTTGATTGTAACACAAGCGTTTTACTAACAAAAACCCAATTTAGAAGAAGAATAACAGAAGGCCACAATATATTTTGATTACTATTTAAATATAAAGCAACAGATGAAGTACAGTCAGTCTGTAGCTCATACATATAACGTGTATGCAGGATTCTCTTACACGACTGAGACGCTTTATAGGAAAGACTGCCTGTCTAGAGTCATGTCATATCGCTCTCTCCACCTCCCCCACTCTCTCACTCACTACACACACACACAATAAACACAAACACGTATGCACACACTCTCTTTATCTCTCTCTCACAAACACACACACACACACCCACACACACACACACACACACACACACACACACATTGACCTTCAAAAGAGATGAATGGTATGCAGAGCAGAGTATCAACATGTGATAGCAAACTGTCATCATGCAGACTACTGGAACGTACGTATGTTCGTTTACCCAGTACCCCCAGTATTGCTGCAGTGTTGCTAGGATGACTTTTTGGTCTTTGGCTCATGGTAATAGAATTGGGGTTACCACCAGAAATACCTGTGACTGTATTTTTACAGCATTGGATAATTGACTTCATTAGAATCTCCTAGATTGTCATTTCAGATGTTTTCAGATGTGGAGGTGATGGATGGATGGCAGTAGAGTACCTTACTCTTATGGAACAAGATGAGATGGAACACGTGAGAGGCGACTATCCTGAGATGACTGTCCTGATGACTTTCCTAACCCTAAACTCAAATGCTCTGATTCCATAGAGCCACTTCATGCTAATGACACCACAGCTAGTGCACAGATGACTTTGCCAAACAGGTTGCATAAGAAAGTCCCATAGGGATATAAATATAATGTATCAATCAGTACAAAATATATATATACACAGTGTCCGTTATTACAAAAAAGACAAAAAGCACAACATGAAGGGGCCAGTTAGTTACACTTAACAAACTCCCAATTTTTCCATTGAATGATTTGTGTCGTTGTTCGTTGCAGGACAAGTCGAACGGTCCCATCACGTGTGTGATGACAGTCTGTGTAAGCAACGCATAATCCACAAACCTGGGCTGGCTGAGAAAAACCAAAAGAAACGCCTGTACAGTTCAGTAGCAGACGGTAGCTGTACCGGCGAGGACTACCTACTGCCCCCTGCAGGTGGTGGGAAACGGGCAGGGTTTTGTCCGATTGCAGAGTTGTTATCATACAACGCGCGGTCTGTGTGAAAAGTGGGCATTTAGTGGGCCTTATTCTCCTGTTCACCTGGGTAGAGTGGAGTGGAGATACTGATCTAAAAAACAAAACAAAAACGAAAAAAACATGGCCACCGCCAAACTCCTCTTTATGATTGGCTGGCTGAGAATGAGACGGTGACACTTCTGACTTCCTGTGGGTTGTACCTGAGGAGGAGGAGCCAGGGGCTACAGAAGCTGTCTGACGGACCGTGGATGTGGCTGGGTGGAACACGGAGGAGATCAGCTGACCAGCTAATGCTAAACAGTAGCCACGGTAACTCACTGCAGTATTAGCTTCTGGTAGGAACCATTCTCACTGTTCCACACACATACACACACACACACACACACACACATACACACATACACACACACGCACACACACACACACACACGCCTCATCGACACATCGCAGTGTTGACACTGCAACAGCACTGGACCTGTGCATGCAGGGAGTTGTAGTCCAGGGGGTGCGATTCCTTCACTCCCATGTCTCTCAGCTCTTGAGGTCCTTTTGGTCAAAGATGATATGGTTGGCCAGGTAGATGGCGATGGCACCGAATATGGCGGAGGAGGCCATGTAGGCGGTGACGGACTTGGTGAACTGAACGAACATGCCCATGAAGAGCGTGGGGAAGACCTGAGAGAGGAGGAAGGTGCTGTCTAGGATGGCGAAGTCCAGGCCCACGCCGCGCTTCTCAAAGCCCCCCTCGTCCTCCTCCTGCTCCAGGCCCGAGGCGCCGTGGGACAGACCGTTCTGGCTGAGCGGGAGGAGGGGGTAGTACTCTGCAGAGCCGTCCTGGGTGAAGTACGCGTGTCCGTTGGTGCCTCCTCCCCCTAGTTTGTGCGCCAGGCCCCCCTCTTCGTCCACGGCTGTTAGATGCACGGCCGAGTCCCGCCGGATCGCAGCCATGCTGTTTTTATGCGAGTTTTTGTTTCTCTTCTTTGGCATATAAATCTGAAATATGATCATAATCAAACAAAAAAAAAAGAAGAAGAACATTTAGTATCCTGTACAGCGAGGTGTATGAATCTGTGTGTACAGGTATATACTAGGAGGGAGAGATCAGAGAGAGTTTCGATCACGACTGTATGAGCATAATGTGAGCACATGCTTGCTTTCAATATATATGCATGTACTGTATTGTATTGTAGTGTATATGTTACGGTACATGTGGGAAAACGGTACATGTGGGAAAACTAGGGTTAAGGTTAGGGTTAGGATTAGGGGTAGGGTTAGGGTTAGGTGCTAGGGTTAGGGTTAGGGTTAGACATGCCAGCATGTACCAAGTCACCCTAGCACCTAACCCTAGCCCTAGTTTTCCCACATGTACCGTATTCCCACATGTACCGTAACATATATATCTATAAGTTGGACAGACATTACATACAGGTATGCATGCACAGTACCCAGGGAGACCGTAGTGCACGTGTGCCTGGCGGGCCTTACCTCCTTCTCCTTGTGGTAGTGGCAGGTGAGGGTGTAGGGCAGCGTCTGCAGCGTGGCGTAGGCGAAGCCTGTGAGGGCGGCCATCATGGTGACCAGGACCACGCTCTTGGACATGCAGATGACCAGAGCCGACATGGTGAAGCTGACCATGCTGCTCACGTAGACCCGCCGGGAACCGAACCGGCGCACCAGCCGGCTCATGGCCAGGGAGAAGAAGGTTGAGGTAGCACACTGCAGGAACAGGCCCAGGCTGCCCATACGGATGCCTGAGAGAAAAATAGATTGAAGTTAAATGGACTGGCACTTATATAGCTATGCCTTTATCCAAAGCGCTTTACAACGGCCTCTCATTCACCCATTCACACACCAATGGCGGCAAGCTACCATGCAAGGCGCTGGGAGCAATTTGGGGTTCAGTCTTGCCCAAGGACACTTCGACATGTGGCCAGCCGGGGCTCGAACTGCCAATCTGCCAACCTTGCGATTATTAGACGGCGGCTCTACCTCCTGCGCCACAGCCGCCCCATCAGTTCTAACAACACGTTACCATGTGACCAGATGGGATTCAGTGTGCAGTAATTAGATTGAAGTTGAAGTTGAAGTTCTTTATTGATCCCCGAGTGGAAATGACTTTCTCACAGCAGCAAGATTAAAACAGTATGGAGGGGGAAAATGACACATAATAGATAATGAATAAAAATAGGGAATAAATAAAAGTAAAAATAGGGAATAAATAGAGTGGACACAACAGTACAGTACAGACTAAAAGAGAAATACAGCTACGCATATTAAGAACATTGTTAAAGATGTTACAGTCAGTGTGAGGTCAGAATAAGTGCTCTACAGTACCAACAGTAGTTCTGCTTGTAATAAATATACAGCAATCATCTTGGGGTTGAATACCAACACAACACAACACTTGCCCAAGAGCAAGGTACTACACACCACAACCTGTTTACACTGCACTTGCAAAATCCTGGAAAACATTACCCTCCTCCGGACACATGATCCCTATCCCTATAGGGGGCCAGCAGCAATAACCTTCCTGAACCTGGTGTTACAGGAAGAACGTGTGTTTGTTTTTTTGCCATGTCTGAGTACACCACCTTTCTCTTAACATGTAATACTTTTAGCTGTGTGTTTATGTGTTAAGATACAGAACACCTTACCGCAGAAGACCCACAATCGTGGGGGGGTTTAACTGCGGTGTGTAAATGCAAACGGCCCCCTTCGTGTGTGTTGGACGTCCTCTGTTTGCTCGTGTCCATTAAACACAGACAGACAGACCAGATCCAGTTGAAAGATCGGTTGGGCAAACAGGTCTGCAAACAGTTTGCCTTGACTGTATCAGACGACCATCACAGACAACATTAACCTCAGATAAATCCTGAGTGAGAAGGAGAGAGCGCTGAGGGTGAGGCGAGGCGAGGCGAGGAGTGTTGACTGAGGCAGCGGCTCCTCGCTCCAGCCTGACCAGCGTCTGACCTGACCAGTCTCTCTAACCCACTCGGGAAGAATTCAGTGTTCAAACATCGAACAGAGAAAGAGGTGCAGACGAGTATCACAGCCAGAAGTATGTCTGAAACCTAGTTTGCTCTCCCCTCCCCTCCCCTCCCCTCCCCTCCCCTCCCCTCCCCGGGTCTGAACTGCATTACAACAGGCTTCTCCATTCCAAATAAACACACTCAAGTGGCTTACAACTACTGCTGCTGCTATGGAGAGGCGAGTTGAAGGCTACGCTGACGGATTGTTTTTGTTATTGAATCTAAAGCCGTCGGCCTGGTATGGTTTTTCGGTTAGCTGATAGTGTCTGTGGTCACAAGTTCAACAGGAAAGCTTCATCTATCCCACAGGAGAAAAAAAGGCATCGGATCTGATAACAAAGCTGTTTGAGAGCAGAGGAGCGAGCCCCCTTCACAAACACTGCAGCCAGGAGACTGCATTGAGTGAAAACTGCAGTGAAAACAAAAACGTTTTTTTGTTTATGTTTTGTTTTGTCTACTGAGATTTGTCAAAGAAACACATTTTCACAACAGCAGTAAAAATGAGATTTTTCTGTTCAAACGGAATCTACTACCGCTATGTCTCCATTGGAAACTTTGTGTCCGACAAAATTAACATGTGGGGTTCTGCAAGGATCAATCCTTGGCCCCATCCTATTCAATCTCTATATGTTTCCATTGGGACACATCATAAAAAAGAACAAAATTGCCTACCACAACTATGTGGATAACACTCAAATCTACATAGCCTTCTCACCGAACGTCTATAGTCCCGACAATCTCTGTAATTGCATTGAACAAATAAACGCCTGGATGACACAAAACATCCTCCAACTAAACAAGGACAAAACGGAGATAATTGTATTCAGTGCACCTGACAAAAGATCAAAAGTCAGTGCAAAACTTGATTCTCTCTCTCTTCAAACAAAAAAACAGGTCAGAAATCAGAAATTGTTTTATTAAAATGAATTCTAGACTCTGATCTAAACTTCAACAGCCACATAAACTCGATAACTTTTAAATACATTGTTAAAGTAATTCTGATCCAAATGATAAAATAGTGATAACCCTAACCCAATATTTGTTTTCTTACTTTGAAAGTAGTCAGTTGACAAGAATGACTGTAATCCATATACTGATGATCATTAGCATTTTGTAACCAAATACGGTAAGAATTAACCATGTATGAGAGCAGACACATCATTCAGAAAATCTCACGTTAGAAAGTTGCCCCGATCTAAATGATTGGGTGTAATAACAAACTCTGTGTTATAGATTTAACAACACAATGACTCAGTGCTTGGCCTCTCTACCTGACTGGAATGAACATGGTCTTTGTTTCGCTGATACTTTTGACATTAATGCTCTGTGAGTGTGACATTCCTGCTGGTCCTGCAGGCACAGAAGGAGGGAGAGATGGATGGAGGGGGAGCGGAGGAGGGAAGTAGGAAGTGGCCATGTCTGGGTGAGCGCTCTTGAACAGGACCCTTGGAGAGCCACACACAGACGCACTGGGCTGACGTTAGAAACTTCTCACTATGTCTCTTTCATTATCACTCTCTAGATCACTCTCTCTTTCTCTCTTTCTTCATCACTCTCTAGATCACTCTCTCTTTCTATATCACTCTCTAGATCACTCTCTCTTTGTCTCTTTCTTTATCACTCTCTAGATCACTCTCTCTTTGTCTCTTTCTTTATCACTCTCTAGATCACTCTCTCTTTGTCTCTTTCTTCATCACTCTCTAGATCACTCTCTCTTTATTTATCACTCTCTAGATCACTCTCTCTTTATTTATCACTCTCTAGATCACTCTCTCTTTCATTATCACTCTCTAGATCACTCTCTCTTTCTATATCACTCTCTAGATCACTCTCTCTTTGTCTCTTTCTTTATCACTCTCTAGATCACTCTCTCTTTGTCTCTTTCTTCATCACTCTCTAGATCACTCTCTCTTTATTTATCACTCTCTAGATCACTCTCTCTTTATTTATCACTCTCTAGATCACTCTCTCTTTCACTATCACTCTCTAGATCACTCTCTCTTTCTATATCACTCTCTAGATCACTCTCTCTTTGTCTCTTTCTTTATCACTCTCTAGATCACTCTCTCTTTGTCTCTTTCTATATCACTCTCTAGATCACTCTCTCTTTGTCTCTTTCTTTATCACTCTCTAGATCACTCTCTTTGTCTCTTTCTTTATCACTCTCTAGATCACTCTCTCTTTGTCTCTTTCTTTATCATTCTCTAGATCACTCTCTTTGTCTCTTTCTTTATCACTCTCTAGATCACTCTCTCTTTGTCTCTTTCTTTATCACTCTCTAGATCACTCTCTCTTTGTCTCTTTCTTTATCACTCTCTAGATCACTCTCTCTTTCTTTATCACTCTCTCTTTGTCTCTTTCTTCATCACTCTCTAGATCACTCTCTCTTTGTCTCTTTCTTTCCTACTTCTTTCTGTCTTTGTCTCTTTCACTTCTCTGTCTTAGTCTTTCCCAGACTAGGTACATCTCTCTTTCAGGGTTCCCACACCTTCTGAAACATCAAATTCAAGCACATTTCAAGGACTATCAAGACTCAATTCCCTCAAATTCAAGGACCCAACACGGCATAGTTTGAGACAGATCTAGATGAGAATTTATATAATAGGAACTATCCGCTCACAGACAACAACTAAAAAGAGAGGTTTGAATGTGTGAACACTAGATGGTCTCTTGCCTTCTCTACCACAGCACAGCAAAACAATATATTGTGATATTATGTGTAAAGCAATACAAGTAAAACATTTTTTTAAATATATATTTTTTTAGAGAGAGAGAGAGAGGGGGGAATTCAAGCACTTTCAATGACCCATATCTATTTTCAAAAACTTTTAAGACCTTGATTTTTTTCTTCTCAAATTCACCAACTTTCAAGGATTTCAAGGACCTGTGGGAACCCTGCTCTTTGTCTCTCTCACTTCTCTCTTCTTCTTCATGTCTTAGTCTTTCCCACTCTAGGTACATCTCTCTTTGTCTCGCTCACTTCCCTGTTTCTTCTCTGGGAAGCAAGTCCAATGTCTCACAGCCCCGCCTCTCCAACCACAGCAATACAACTCAATGAGAATGTGAACTCAAATTAACATTTGATTGTTGCTCCACCACACCAGATTCAACATGGAGTTTGAAGGTCACAGATACTAAATGGTGCATCAAATACAGCATAAGCTGTGTGCAACAGTCTAGGATCTAGGGGATTAGGAAACCCGACTTAATGAATGGCATATTTACCCAGCCAGAACAGAGAGTGCACTGCAGTGCTCTGTTACCAGGGCGATCAGCGAGCGCAGTAACTGTAGAGGGTAAACTATTAACTTGGCCAAAGGGAGACTTCTCCTCCATTGACTCCTGCCAGGCTTCCTTCCACCTGTGCTGGAGGAATGTGTGTGCATGCTGCTGCATCCTGCCCAGCTGTGGAGGGGCCGGCTGGGGCCGGGGGGGCCACCGAGGCAGGGGACACACAGTGTGGATGGGGGGTGGTGGAGGGATGGGGGGACAGGGAGGCAGGGTGGTGGAGGGATGGGGGGGGGACAGGCAGGGTGGTGGAGGGATGGGGGGGGGACAGGCAGGGTGGTGGAGGGATGGGGGGGACAGACAGGCAGGGTGGTGGAGGGATGGGGGGACACCCAGGCAGGGTGGTGGAGGGATGGGGGGACACCCAGGCAGGGTGGTGGAGGGATGGGGGGGACAGACAGGCAGGGTGGTGGAGGGATGGGGGGACACCCAGGCAGGGTGGTGGAGGGATGGGGGGACACCCAGGCAGGGTGGTGGAGGGATGGGGGGACACCCAGGCAGGGTGGTGGAGGGATGGGGGGGACAGACAGGCAGGGTGGTGGAGGGATGGGGGGACACCCAGGCAGGGTGGTGGAGGGATGGGGGGACAGGCAGGGTGGTGGAGGGATGGGGGGGACACAGGCAGGGTGGTGGAGGGATGGGGGGACAGGGAGGCAGGGTGGTGGAGGGATGGGGGGGACACAGGCAGGGTGGTGGAGGGATTGGGGGAGAGGGAGGCAGAGTGGTGGAGGGATGGGGGGGGGACAGGGTGGTGGAGGGATGGGGGGACAGGGAGGGTGGTGGAGGTATGGGGGGACAGGGAGGCAGGGGGGTGGAGGGATGGGGAGACAGGGAGGGTGGTGGAGGGATGGGGGGACAGGGAGGCAGGGTGGCTGGAAAAACACTGACTAACACGGTGGACGTGGGTTCTTAGCTACTTCTTAGCCAAGTCTGCTTTTTCCTGGTCTTTGATTAGTCATTTCCTGGTCAGGTCAAATGACAACGATGTGGGTCAAATGACAGCCTACACAGTGTGGGAAATACAGCTTTTTTTATGGACTCACTGGAATGTTACAATTTCTTTAGCTGTGTAGTTTTATTGAGTTTATAGCAATGTCTGGACGAAATGTCATGTGAACAACTGCAATGGAAATATGTTGAATTAAAAAAAATTGTTGACGTGTTGAATACTTATTCTCCCCACTGTATATAGTATATGCACTTGAATATGACAACATACCATTTGAGAACATCTGGTTGCCGTGATAGTGAATCCACCTCATGGTCATGAACGCCTGTCCAGTTACAGTCTGAGGTGGGAGTACCCTGCAGTACTGTAGCTATGGAGACGAGAGGCCGACCTACCTTGACCATAGTACCCTACAGTCAGCACTCGAGTTGAGGGAGGATGAGGGGGGGATGGCTTCCCCCCTGAAATACAAACGGTATCATCCCCCTTCTAAAACTGCCATCCCCCCTTTCCATCCCTTATGTCATTTTATCAGTTTTGCGCATATTGAGTAAAATACTGTGGGCGAGGGGGCACGCACACATGCAATGACATTTTTACCAAGTCACTGACACTGAAGTCACTGACGCTGTGGGGATGCTAAAATTGTCCCCTGATAAAATCGTCCCCCCTGATTTTCTTTTACAACTTGAGTACTGCCTACAGTACTACTGTAGCTATGGAGAGGAGAGGCCAACCCACCTTCATCATAGTACCCTACAGTACTGTACAGGGTTCCCACACCTTCTGAAACATCAAATTCAAGCACCTTTCAAGGACATTCAAGCACCTTTCAAGGACTGTCAAGCACCTTTCAAGCACCTTTCAAGCACCTTTCAAGACTCAATTCCTTCAAATTCAAGGACCCAACACAGCATAGTTGAGACAGAACTAGTTGACGAGCTAAGTAAAACAATATATAAAACATTTTTAGAGAGAGAGAGAGAGAGAGAGAAAGAGAAGGGAATTCAAGCACTTTCAATGACCCATGTCTATTTTCAAAAACTTTTAAGACCTTGATTTCTTTTTCTCAAATTCACAAACTTTCAAGGATTTCAAGGACCCGTGGGAACCCTGCCTACAGTACTGTATCAATGGAGAGGAGAGGCCAACCCACCTTCATCATAGTACCCTACAGTACTGCCCCAACCCACCTTCATCATAGTACCCTACAGTACTGTCCCTATGGAGAGGAGAGGCGAAGAGAGGAAGAGGAAGAGGCCAACCCACCTTCGTCGTAGCGCTGCCTGGAGGCGGTCCCCGGGGCGGCGCTGGGCACGCCCTCGTACAGCCCCTCCCCCACAAAGTCCGTGTAGAAGAGCATGAAGGACATGACGGCCATCCAGCTGCAGAGCTGCGCCGCGCACAGCCGCCGCACCACCCGCGGCACGTGGCAGTAGCTGCGGTAGATGGCGGGGGTCATGGCCCAGCACGTCCTCAGCAGGCACAGCAGGGGGCCCGACTTCAGCAGCCGCAGCTTGCACTTCAGCAGGTAGCAGCAGGAGCGCGGCACCGCGCACGGCGCGCACGGGTCCAGGGAGCCACCGCCGCCACCGCCGCCACCGGGCTCCGACGTCCCCCCCCCTCCCCGTCCGACGTCCCCCGCCGCGCCCACACCCACGCAGGGCGGCTCCTCCGACACCTTCATGGTGATCAGCACGCTGGCCACGAAGATGAGGATGAGCATGGAGAACAGGCACTCGGCCTGGCCGCCCAGGTAGACGGACAGCAGGCCGCGGCTCCAGTCCAGCGCGGGGAGCAGGTAGCCGATGCACCCCCCTAGGCTGACCATGAAGGAGAACATGGCGAAGGCCTGCCCGCAGTCCTCCTCGTCCCGGTACAGGTCGGAGAGCAGCGCCTCCAGGGGGGTGAAGCACACCTGGCCGCAGAAGTCCAGCAGGCCCACGCCCAGGATGAGGAAGCCCACCTGGAAGGTGTGGCCGTGGCCCCCCCAGGAGAAGTAGGAGGCCAGGACGTCGGAGTGGGGGATGATGAGGAGGGCGACGAGCACGCCCAGGGACAGCAGCCAGATGAAGGGCCGGCGGCGGCCGTAGCTGCTGTTGCAGTGGTCACTGGCCGAGCCGATCAGAGGGATGAAGAGGAGGCCGAGCACGGGGCCGATGCCTTAGGAGAGAGAGAGAGAGAGAGAGAGAGAGAGAGGCAGAGGGAGAGAGAGGGGGGGGAGAGAGAGAGAGAGAGAGGTAGAGGGAGAGAGAGGGGGGGTGGGGAGAGAGAGAGAGAGAGGCAGAAGGAGAGAGAGGGGGGGGTGGAGAGAGAGAGAGAGATAGGCAGAGGGAGAGAGAGGGGGGGAGAGAGAGAGAGGCAGAGGGAGAGGGAGAGAGGGAGAGGCAGAGGGAGAGAGAGGGGGGGGAGAGAGAGAGAGGCAGAGGGAGAGAGGGGAGAGGCAGAGGGAGAGAGAGAGGGGAGAGAGAGAGAGAGAGGCAGAGGGAGAGGCAGAGGGAGAGAGAGGGGGGGGAGGAGAGAGAGAGAGAGGCAGAGGGAGAGAGAGAGGCAGAGGGAGAGAGGGGGGGAGAGAGAGAGAGAGAGGGAAGGGAGAGAGAGAGAGGCAGAGGGAGAGAGAGAGAGGCAGAGGGAGAGAGAGAGAGAGAGAGAGAGCAGAGGAGAAACACCAGTGAGCGGGGCGCATCAACACAGTAGTTCATTAACGGGTAAAAAACAATCTGTAGCTCCAATGCTATAACAATGAATACATACAAGTGATGACGGGGTCAAATCTGTAAATCCGTTAACTTTTCATTCACTTTTTAACACAACAAATGATGATAGCTCCGAGTCTAAAGACACAGGTCCTTCATGCTGTGTTTATCCAGAAACACGTCCTGTATTTGATGTAGCCTGCCCCCGCCTGGGCTGGTGTCTTCCAGCTTCCTGCCTCCTGGTCTTGACAGGACCCGGAGGCTTCAACACCAGGGGGTCCTGAACCCCCCCTCTCACCGCTCCAACCATCCCTGTGAGTGCTAGTGAAAGGCTGGCTACAGACGGGTCTGCTGTGTCTTAAGGTAACCCAGCGTCAGCTTCCTCTCCTTCCTCTCCTAGACTTGAGCCAAGCTAATTAGAGCTCACCATGACTGCTTGTCGAGCACAGAGCTCCACGCTGAGGAGAGTTACAGTACAGGGCAGGCCAGATGTACGAGGCAGGGTTTCACAATGGGAGCGACACAGCGCATGGAATGCTTGTTTTGAAAACACGGGTCTCGAATTCCTTCGGGGGGAAAGAAACTCGATCGAACATCTGAAGGATCCACATGGAAGGGCGCCGTTAGTGTCACTGCGACGGTCTCAATATGAATACAAACAGGGGTTTTAGATTAACATCACAATGTTCACACAGGGGTAAGAGAAACACAATGTTAAGCGTGACCGTGTTTTGTATTTTCTACTCGACGTTGACGCATGGCGAAAGACGATATACTGTATACAGATGTGCATTTCGTCAAAGTTAGTTAACTGTTTTGTAAGCAAAATACAGTAAGACAACAGACACTGTTATCTAGAGGAAGGGGCACACTATACACACGCACACACACACACACACACACACACACACACACACACACACACACACACACAGTCCCATTTCTGCCTGCTGCAGCTGTGAAGGCCGATCATAACAATCCACAGTGTGTGTGTGTGTGTGTGTGTGTGTGTGTGTGTGTGTGTGTGTATGTGTGTATGTGTGTGTGTTTGAGAGCCTGAGCTCTCACTCCTTCACAATCTCATACTGTGTGTGCTAAATATGAACACCCCCCAGTACCCCTGACCATACACACCACATACAACCCCAGCATGGAGATATATATTTATTTATACAC
>NC_137684.1:24028558-24036058 GCF_963989245.1 Nansenia antarctica | reverse complement strand
TGACAAAGAGAGAAGCATTCCAGAGAAGCTTTCCCTCTCTCCCCTACCTCCGGGCAGCAGGGGAGGAGGAGGGTGAGGGGGAGGAGGGTGAGGGGGAGTCGTAAGGCCGTTTACCAGACAGCAAGTGAGGCTGGATGGGTCCTCCTCCGCCCTGTCATTAAGGCTGGGATTCAGGCCTGATTACAGCTTACGTGGAGTCGGCCTACCTCCTGGCATCGGGGGCAGCTCCGTGTCATTTTCAGCAGCGTTCATCATGACAGTAATCGGCCAGATTTTTTCCCCATGAATCACCGCTAATGAGCCGGCTTTTTTACCACTTTCTCGCGGGCGCCTATCGCAGGACCTCACACGCGACGTCGGTGCGCGTGGCTCGCCGTGGGATACCGTGACACACAGAGATTAGAGACACACGTAGTCGTACGCACGCACGTGTGTCTCTCGACCTCTCTGTGGCGGTACCGCGTTTTGAGCAGGGCGCACAAACGCAGACACACACACAAACACAGACACACACACACAGACACACAAGATTAAATACTATACACAGAGTTAGGTGGTAGATAAACTTGCATACACACACGCACACACACACACACGCGCGCACACACACACACACACACACACACACACACACACACACACACACACCCCATCTCCCAGATCATCTCCTCACACAGTCCTCCAGGGCCTGACATGTCAATAATCTCCACTGAAGGACATCTTCCACCATGCCATTCTCCATTTCACGCCTTACTGCCTTCCTCACCTCCCTCTTCACTCAGATCCATTTCCATCCATCCGTCCATCCATCCATCCATCCATCCATCCATCCATTTCAGGCCAGATGTCCATGTGAATAGGTTAGGCTACTGTAGGGCTTCAACCCTGATGACCAGCAGCTATCCAATCCAAATCCATTCCAATGGGGACAAAAAACAATGGAAGAAGGAGTTTGCAGGTCTTGATGAGAAATATATTTTTGTCGCTCTTCTATACAACGACGAGTGACGTGGTGTTACCTTGAATTCCAGTAGAGGAGACGAGCAGATCTCAGAACTGATGATCTTCCTTGAGTGAACACTGGAGTCAGTGTGAGCCTCAGTAGGAACCAGTGCATCATAGTATTCTACATCTACATGTATACTGCTCCACAATGAAATCGGGGAGGGGACTGTGGATCTTTCTCTGTCCATTCATATGTCACACACGACATCTCAACACACCACTGGGAGAATCGTGACGAGACTTGGGTGAATGATGCGTCTTGCCATAGAGATCCGACACATACTACACAATGACTGATTGGCCCGAGGATAAATGATAGAAAACAACAGGACCGATTAGCATATTTGACAGTTAATTCATTGACATCAACCGTAATGCTTCTATTGATATTGTCCAACGAGACTTAAATCAGTATAAATGTCCCTGTTTTATATCAATAATCAATGCATCTCATTATAAAACAGTCTTATCTGACATACCGTCCATAGACAGCTTTTCAATTTTAATTCCCAACGACGGATGGACAGATTCTTTGGTTTTATTTTCTCTCTCATTAATCAAACAATCCACAATGATTGTCATGCGAGGAGGGGCGCTACATGTTTACTGCAGTGTTGTTTACCAATTCTGTCACAATTTACCCTTTAACCTCCTCCCTGTCACACACACACGCACGCACACACACACACACAAGATTAAATACTATACACACCCACCCACACACATACACATACACACACACACACACACAAGATTAAATACTATACACAGAGTCAGGTGGTTGGCTAGATAAACTTGCATACACACACGTGCGCACGTGCACGCACACACACACACACACACAGAGTACACACACACACACATATACACACACACACACACACACACACACACAGTACACACACGCACACAATCTACACTGAAGGACATCTTCATGCCTCTCCTTCGCTCAGCCTGTGCCCTTTCCTACACAAACTCTCTTCTATCTGTTTTCATACACATTTCTTTTCATACAGTAAAGCCTGATTCTTCTGATTGTTAGCAGGAGGACATTGAGCAGGAAATGCACAGATACATAAAGATCATATCTACAGTAAGGATCACTTGTCTACACAGCACTGAACTGAGTACTGAACTGAGGTGACGCAATACCATATTGGAAACGGGAGGGGGGGGTGGCAGTCTCTTGAGACAAATTGATTGAGTGAAATAGATAATCTGACAGCTGATAGATGATCAGATTTCCTTGGGTAGAAGAGGGTTTCTGGGGGGGTGGGGTTCAGCAGGCTGGGAAAAGAAAGCTTGGCATGTTCCTGCATCGTCCTCCTCGTCATCCTCCTCAACAACAACCTCACCAGACGAAGGCCTGTCGCCAGCATCGCCCTCGTCATCATCGTCCTCAACAACAACCTCGCCAGACGAAGGCCTGTCGCCAGCGTGTGGCATCTGAGTAGGAGATGTGCGGGAACACTGTGAACAGTCACAGACACACACGGACAACAAGGCGCTAGATCCATGTTTGGTGTGAAATATTCTCTCAGCAATGTAGAACGCCCCATCTGTTTCCTCCTCGCAAATCAAACGAGGAGTATGTCGTTTTTTAATACCAGACTCAGTTAGTCATAAAGAGCACAGTAAATAGCCTATACATTGTTCTCAGGTGGAGGAGGGTGTGACTGGCTTACATTCTAGGCAGAAGAGTCTGCGTCCTTCAGGAGACTTTTACCTAACTATGGAGCACTGAATGAATGAATGAATGAATGAATGAATGAATGAATGAATGGTCTTTATTGTCATTGCTACAGTACAGGTACCAAACAACGAAATTTGGGAGGGGGGGCTCCCCTGGTGCTAGGAAAGAAAAAAAAAAAGAAAAAAAAGAAGGGAAAGGAGCTGGTTTACATAAAATAAAGGCTATGTACACTATCCACTATACTATACTATACTGTACAGATAGACGACTAGGGTTGTCATATTGCACATAGTGTTATTGCACATTCATTTAAAGTGTCGCAGTTTGCAGGCTTGAAATGTACACATTTGTGCCTCAGCACTACACCTGATTTTTTCAGTCCAGCAGCTGCCATCAATCCGTCCAGACTGTCCAGGGCCCAGAACCTAGGTCTTTGCTGTGTTCAGGGCCTGGACGGCCCTGGGGTAGAAGCTGTTCTTCAGTCTGCTTCAAGCACTGCCTTGTCTGGCTTCTACTACCCAACCCCTGCAGCTCCAAAGAACTTGCAGTGTTCAACAAAAACGCAAAGGACTGTGTAAAGAAATGGGAAACTGTCATATAATCACCACGCTTCAGAGAAACGAAAAAGAAGAAGGAGGAGACTTTTTGTTTTGTCAAAATGACTATGAAAAGTTGAGAGGAAACAGAGAAAAACACAAACACGTGACAGACAAACAAACCGACACGTCTGCCATTTTGTAAACTGAGTTTCGGGGTAGACGTGTAAAAACCAAGGGCGTAGGTTTGCATATGGACGGGACATGTCCCTACCAATATTTCTGCGAACCCGTTTGCATTATCTCTGGAGTGAAGTCATTATTAGATCATTCCGATGTCGTGACCAACGTTGAGACCAAACCTACGCCCTTGGTGTAAACTAAGGGAGGGAAAGGGTCGCAGCCAGCCAGGCCTGTATAGAACAGCGATTTAACGATGACTTTGGGATAGCATGAATGATCTCATCATCACCGCGGACATTTCTAGAGAAGCCCTACCGAGCGACGTGAGAGCGAGGAGAGCAGGAAAGCGGGACAAAGCAGCTGCTTCACTAGGCCAGAGGCAGCAGGGGCCTGGGTCACAGGGGGACTGAGAGAGAGAGGTGCATTTCACACCCGTCAAACGCAATTCCCACCATTCCCACCAGCCCTCAATACTCCCTGAAAAGAGCCCATCGGGGGACCCCACCCCCTCCCAGCCCCAACCACATATTCCTCATCTCCTAAACCACCCTCTCCGCCCCCCCCTCTCACGCTCCCCCTACCCTCGCACTCCCAGGCCTCGAGGTCAACTTACGTACTGACCTGCCTTCTAAGAGGGCTTTTGAGATATCTGCCCACGACTGGTTATTCTTTGATGACTTTGAAATCACAGTTTGAATGCCCTGCCCTCTATTCCCCCATCCCAGCTGATCCCCCCCCCCGTCAAAACGTCTCACTGACAACAGAAGAAGAGCCCTGATGGCTAGAACATACAGAGCATCTGAGTTTCTGCAGGGAAGATTCCAGAAGATTCCAGGGTTTGTAAATTGAAGGTTGACCCAAGTAGCAGTGGTCACACTGAGGCAGAGCAGAGGAGAGTGTGTGTGTCTGTCTGTTTGTGTGTGTGTGTGTGTGTGTGTGTGTGTGTGTGTGTGTGTGTGTGTGAGTGTGTGTGCGTGTGTGTGTGTGTGTGTGTGTGTCTGTGTGTGTGTGTGTGTGTGTGTGTGTGTGTGTGTGTGTGTGTGTGTGTGCGCGGCACAGCACGCCAATAACATTAACATGGCAGAGAGCAGAGCAGAGCCGAGCCGGGCAACCAGACCCCTCTCTCCTTCGGGGGGGGGGGGGGCAAGTCCTGGACAGAGAGAGAGAGGGAGGGAGGGCCACATAGCTACATAGCTAGCAACCCACCACACACACACTTCCGTCCCACACAAGTTTAACGACACCTCCGGCTCCACGGTGTATTCCAGTCATGCCCATCGATCGTCTCGCCATAACCTCACCCCCCTACTTAATCAGAGGAACGGTCCGGTCCTCAGAGCATTGAGAAGTGATTACACAGACAGGGGTCTGAGGCGCAGGGGGGCAGCCACCGTAGAGAAGGAGCTGAGGAGGGTAGAGGGGGAGAGTGGGGGGGATGAGGGGGGCAGGAGGAGGGGGGGGGGGGGTGCTTTTGTCATGACAGTTCCCTATGCCCCATTACTAAGCTCCATTCAGCCCAGGCCCCCCCCCCAAAATCAGCCTTAATGGTTCTGAGGGGTATTATTAACAATACAAAACAGGCTTTGTGTACATTGTGCCAGGGTACGTAACTTGATATAGTGAGGTATCAGGCCCCCCCCCTTCAATTGGGCTTTTATTAACACAGAGGTTCATATAAATGGTGTATATACAAAATTTATTTTAAAAAAAAAGGCGAGAGAGAGTGTGTGGGTCTGGGCTTTTGGGCTGGGACAGGGAGGAATTTCTACGGCATGACATCACAACCACAAGTGCCGTTTGGGCCGTGGATGCGGGAAAACCTCAGGAGGACAGGCTCTTGTGGCGTTCTGGCTCGGCCTGAATGGCTGCAGCGGCCAGCAGCACGCTAGCGCTAGTCTCCCCCCGCCGCTGTGTTCCCGTTAAGGGACTGGAACTGCCGCCTGGCAGGAAGCAGAGCGCAGCGCACAGCACTGTCCACAACAGCAGCAGGCTGGGCTGGGCTGGGCCGCTGGGCTGCTGGGCCTCCGTGGTTTCTGGCCTCCAGTGTTCCAGACAGTGACGCCCAGCCAGCCAGTCAGATGGAGTCCAGTGGAGCCTGCAGGACTCTCTCTCTCTCTCTCTCTCTCTCTCTCTCTTCTCTCTCTTTAACGGATGCAAGACCGACCTGTTCTCTGTTCCCTGAGAGCTCCCACCACATGACAGGATGGCCTGACCCCTGCTGCTCGCTTCCCAACCTCCTCCTCCCCCAGCCTCCCAACACCAACAACCCCCCCCCCCCCCCCTCTCTCTCCTCTCCCGATTCTCAACCCTCAACTCTCTCCACCTCCCATAATCTTCTCCCCACATCCGTCACCGTGACCCCTGACCCCGGCTTTCACCGCAAATCATGTGACCACAAGAGAACAGTTCAAAGAGAGCATGTGGATGGGGGGACGACTGGCTGGTGTTGTTCTGCTCTCTTCCCTAATGTGAAGCCAAGGCAACGACAAACGTAGCCTGTTCTGTGGATGTTACATATGACCAAGCCGGAGCTCTGCTTTACAGCTGACTGAAATATAATATAAGGAGGAAATATCCTTGACTAATGTCTAGGGAGGTTAATAATACATTACAGCCTAATTCTCATGTGAAGTGCACTCTCCAATAATGTAGGCTAATTAGGCTAAATACATCTTGGAAAGTTGAAGAAGAAGAAAAAAAAAGAAAAGAAAAAGAAAAGTTTTCCTGAAGGTTTTCGGAAATCTATTTCACCTCCGAATGAAATATAGTTACACAGTAAGCCCTTCGATAGCAATTCATACCATAGCAATTTGTGATAGCAATTACCGGCGAACCAATTGGGGGGGCGTCCTATGTTCTTTCCACTACGGACACCCCCCCCCCCCCCCCCACAGCCTTATAATTAAACTCACCCTGGGCCACCGCCCGCTACCACATAGGTGTAGAAACCCAATCAACAACTCTTTCAGAGATCCTCTGCAGCTCCTGACCCTGGGGACCCAGGGGAGCCAGTGGTGACGGTGGTTATCTGACTGACAGAGGCCCCCCCGGGGCTGGGATTAGCTCCTTACATTAGCCTCCCACTGCCTTTCAGCCAGGTGAATGAAAGTCAGTAACAGATCTGGGAGGTGACTGTTCTGATCACGCTAGGCCCATGCAAATAGCACAGCAACGGGTCGGAGCACAAAGTAGGTTTCTGTAGCCTCCTGTGAACCGATGCCCCGCTGACGTCCCTGAGGACGGTCTGCTGTTCTAACCGCTGAAAGGTCGTTACGTAAACGTGAACAGACTTAATATGAGTCTATAGCCCCGAAACGGATTGGGTTCAAGTGAAATCAGATGCGTTTTCGCATTAATTGAGAGGTTAAAAACAACAACAACAAGAAAAAAAACGCAAATAGTTCTGGCATGAAGCAAAACGGAGTCTTCAAAATAAGCAAACTAATAAGAATAAGAAGAATAAGAATACTAACTTTTTATTTGTATAGCGCTTTTCCTGCAAACGTTGCAGCTCAAAGTGCTCCAGTCATTATAATGTATAATCATAATAATAATAATGATTTGCATGGTGACGCCAAAGGCAAAATGTCCTTCCTAGGATGGACCGTAAAGTTCTATTCTAATCAGCCCGTACCGTCTTATCTCACCAACTGACAACCAACGGACAGAGTATGGAAGTGGACTATTATGACATCATGCATGGAGGATAATACAATCCCAACTGCCAACGCACAAACACAAACTATGACCACCAGACCGTCACACAGAACAAGTCAATCATAATCAAGAACAGGAGCAACACTTGCATATCTCCGCACCCGGACTCTGATTGTCCAGACAAGTTCATGCCTGAAATGAGGCGACTCAGGCGTACTAATTTCAACATGATTAGGAGACGGATTTAGAAGAATGATGATACTTACTATCTAAAGTACAGGCGTCCAGGAGATGTCCTTTCACAGAATTGCATTGCCGGTATTTCACTATGACGCAGTCTTGTCCCACTTAGCTCTCTCACGCACCCTGACCACCTCACATTCACATGCACACCTTGTCCAATCAACCAGCACTGGAGCACTGCTA
>NC_137684.1:24021442-24028358 GCF_963989245.1 Nansenia antarctica | reverse complement strand
AACAAGCTGTTCGGAAACAAAGAAGTGAATTCATATCAGTTCCACCTCAGACCTATTCATAGCTTTCAGTCACGTGGTTTCTTCCCTAGCAACCACCAACCTGACGGGCAAAAAGTATCATAGCAACATCGCTCAACATGGCTGCCTACTATTTAGACCACCTCACTCATGAAGAACTATCAAGATACACGATGGTGATAGGAGTGGAGGATTGACACCATTCAAATAGTGTTGGATTCCCTGTCTTCTACTCTATCCGGACACGTTGGAAATTATTTTCCTAACCCCCGGAGAATCAAAGTTATTGACCTGCAAAGGGTGCCTCCTTGACCGGCTTTTCCCGTGAATAACACCGGTTATGGAGGTGGTACAAACATAAGACTATTATTGCTAAATTCACCATCAGTATACGGTCATTTTGAGCCCTTAACCACCGCGCTGACACCCCGAGAAGATATACTTTTAATATGAAACTCGATCAACCGGGCGTTCACCGGCTGCTGGACGAAACTCCCAACTCCCGCTGTCAGCGAGGCGAGGGAATATTTATATCCGGGAATTCGCTCCGTGCTGTGTCCACGGTGATAGGAGTGGAGGATCGACTCCATTCAAATAGTGTTGGATTCCCTGTCTTCTACTCTATCCGGACACGTTGGAATTACTTTCCTAACCCACGGGAAATCAAAGTTATTAACCCGCAAAAAGTGGGTTTTGCCCGTGGGTTTTGCCCGCAAAAAGTGCCTTTTGCCCGTCAGGTGGGCGTTTCCACTATGCTGTGACGTCACATGAAAGCTATGAATACACCCCCTCCCCTGCCCCTCTTTCACTCGATCACTCCTCCCCCCAAAAATGTATAATGGCCCCCTGACCCAGTATCATGTTAAACTGCCTATCAGGTCCAGCCCTCTCACCCCTCCATGGACCCTGACGTGGTCCTCCTGTTCCTCAGCTCAGTCAGTCACTGGCTGCTCTCCCTATTTCTCTCTCTCTCTCTCTCTCTCTCTCACTCACACACACACACACACACACACACACACACACACACACACACACACACCAGACACACACACACAAACACACCAGACACACACACCAGACACACAAACACACACACACCAGACGCACACACACACACACACGCACACACACACACACACACACACACACACATACGCACACCAGACACACACCAGACCAACACCAGACACACACACACACACATACGCACACCAGACACACACACACACACACACCAGACACACACACACACCAGACGCACACACACACACACACACACACATACGCACACCAGACACACACCAGACCAACACCAGACACACACACACACACATACGCACACATACGCACACCAGACACACACACACACACACACACATGCACACCAGACACACACACACACACACGCACACCAGACACACACCAGACCCACAGCAGACACACACACACCAGCCCCCAGTGCTGACATGTCTGCTCTTCCTCCATGCCTGTAGGCAGGCCCGGCCCCCCTCGATAGAGAACCTTTTAATTTGATAACAGAGAGGAGGAGTGGAGTGGAGTGGGATCAGAGAGATCTAAGTCATTAGGGGCATGCCTCCTCACTTTAAGGAATCTCCAATTCTGGAGCCCAGGGGAAGATCAATATAAAGACAGAGTGCAGCAAATGGCTGCTGGCAAACACTCCCTCTGCCACTGGAGTGGCTAGCATTGAATTAGACAGGCTTTAGGAAGCTCACAGTTTAAGCCAGGGAAGGATTGGCTGCAGTTAGTTTGGAGGACTCTGTTTCCTGACTAACTAAAATATTTTAAGCAGCGTCGCTTTTTTGGATAAAACCGGGCTAACAAAACGGAACACAACCTACCCTTTTTCCCGAGAGCCGGTCACTGAGAAATATGTGAGGTTTGAAGTAAGAATAACAAGCTTTATGCTCAGCAAATTGATTTAAGTCAGAAACACCCAGGAACCTTCTTTTTCCACCCAGTCTCTTTTCTATATCCAGCTGGCCCTCTTCTCCACAAATGACCAAAATAGCAGCTTATGTATGACCAGTACACACATACACACTTAAAAAAAAGACTTTCATTTGAAGAAACTCCAAGGACATCCATCTTAGAACTGCCAAAACTGGGACTTTTAAGCGACACTATTTGACTGAGAGAACTAAAAGAGATTTTTCTGTTTTAATTGATGTTGTTTACGGTTCGTTGCCGTTCGGCGTTCGCCCTTGGCTTTAGGGAACTAACGGCAGGCTAACGTTTATAATTCCGTACGTGGGTTTCAGTGTTCCTGCCGCACGCCTCCATGCCAAACCCAGCGTGCCCATAATAAGTTATGACAGTCTCCTCTCTGCGCTTTGATAACCCAGGAGACGAAAGCGACCAGAGTCAGAAATAGAGGCGCGGAAGTGCTACTGCTCCTCGGCGTTAAGGAAGGAAAGGAGCCGATACGACTTAAATGCCGCCCACGTTACAGATGAGTAGGACGGAGGGTCGGATCAATCACTCATTTGTGTTCTCCTGCAGCAAATTAACCTTTAAGTAAATACGTGATTCTGATGCTAAACACTGCTCTGCACATTCATTAGCTTAAACGCAGAACCTTCCATCCTTAGGGATTGTCTCGCAATTACTTTATTGTTCTCCACTTAACTGTCTGAATAGATAGCTTATTAGCGGGGGGGGGGGGGGGGGAGAGAGTGAGAGTAGAGAGCAGGAGAGGCCAGTGTGATGATGAAAGAGCACTGTGGGCCCCCAGAGAGAGAGAAAGACAACACTTATCTGTGTGATAACTCTGAGAAAAAGGAGTCTTGCTGCAGGACATGAGTTAAGCTGCTGGGAATACAGGCCACCATTATGACAACACAGCAACTATTAGAGAGCAGACAGACGGCCCTCATGGGCCCTCTGACAGAGACACACATTGATAGAGGAGAATGACATCTGTAACTCGGTTGCTTTGGGAACAACTTAGGACTTGTGTTGCTCGGCTCTGTTGGAAAGAGAGAGAGAGTGTGTGTGTGTGTGTGTGTATGTGTGTTTGTGTCTGTGTGTGTGTGTGTGTGTGTATGTGTGTGTGTGTATGTGTGTTTGTGTCTGTGTGTTTGTGTCTGTGTGTGTGTGTGTGCGTGTGAGATGTTCCCAGGGTTGAGAATCGTCATGGCGCAGATGTGTGTGACTGTGTGTGTGTGTCTAACCCTTCCAGCTGTTTCTTTTAGGTAAGCTGGGAGTGTGGGGTCACAGACCTCCCAACACCCCTCCACACAGAGAGGCCAGGGCATAGCTGAGCCTCGACAGGGTCGGACATCAACAGGTCCCTCTCTCTCTCTCTCTCTCTCTCTCTCTCTCTCTCTCTCTCTCTCTCTCTCTCTCTCAACCTCTCTCTCTCTATCGCTCTCTCTCTCTCTCTCTCTCTCTCTCTCTCTCTCTCTCTCTCTCTCTCTCTCTCTCTCTCTCTCTCTCAACCTCTCTCTCTCTATCGCTCTCTCTCTCTCCAGCTGTTGTCAGACCACAGGGCAGCGAGCCCCAGGGTCCAACGATGAACGCCTCAGACAAACGCTACACAAACCAGATGGTGAGAGGGAAGTGGGGCAGGAAAGGTTGTTCACACACACACACACACACACACACAGACACACAGACACACGCACGCACACACACACACACACACCACTTTGCGTGTTGCTTTGCAGCAGCATTCTCAAAACAACCACTCCCTAAAAATATGTACAGTATGTACAAACACACAATAATTAAGCACAAAATCATAACATGAGGATGTGGCTTTTGAATCATAAACCATCATCAAAGAGCCAACAGATAACACAGGCACAGCAGGGACGTCCAACTCTAAACGGGTGTGTGTGAGGAGAAATGTCAGTCGTCACCTCGAGAGCATGAAAGGGTTGGGATTAGGATTATTCCGAATGGAGCAATTAGGACAAAGATTTCCTTCCTTTGCTTTAATGTTGCCCTCATGAACACGGTCACGTCTAGAAATAGACGTTTCAAAAATGGAACTTCGACAAGATGTTAGGAGCATGGGAGCAATAGTGTTACTTTAGGTCTATGACCATGCTCAATCTCTTATAATAAGGTCTTTGCATCCAACTTTATTGCGTCTTTGAATGTCTAGAAAAGCGCTATATAAGTCTAATGTATTATTATTATTATTATTATTATTATTATTAATGTATAATTTATTTATTGATTTCCTTCAGATGCATGAGTGGTTCATACTGGTCTCTCTGACATATAAAGTAGATCACTGGCACTGAGCACTGTATACATGTCTCTAGGTGAGAGTGACAAAAGTGTCCACAAGTGTATGCACTTTATTTAAATGTATATAGAAATATAGATTTCTTATATTTATACATGTGTATTTCCCAGGCACATACACAGAGATTTACCGACCCATCATGGCAGATCCCATAAGCCTGCTGTGTATGAACCATTGCTGACAAAACAATGGTTCAGCTGAAACAGGCATCAAAGTAGTTACACATATTGACTTAAATCACGGACTTGATCCTTTCAGAGAGCATACGGCTTCTCAGATATCAAAGGTCTCCCACTCCCCTCACTAGACACTAGAACTAGCATTTCCCTTTCAGCTCGCTGTATGAAAGAGAATAATATGGTGGTGTGTCTCTCATACTTTTCGTGTTTCACAGAGGAGGTGATACTTCAAAGAAGAGTAAATCACCCCTTTCTTCACTCTTCTCCCTTGTCTTAGTTGGGGAGCTTCCTGGCGTTGGCACATTCATAAAGAGTTATCATCTCAAGTGGCAGCAGTGGCATTCATGTTGGGTACTCTTCTGTCCAACACCTCACTAACTGTGACTCTATGCTTTGTGTGTGTGTGTGTGTGTGTGTGTGTATATGTGTGTGTGTGTGTATGTGTGTGTGTGCGTGCGTGCGTGCGTGTGTGTGTGTGTGTGTGCGTGCGTGCGTATGTGTGTGTGTGTGTGTGTGAGTGTGTGTGTGTGTGTGTGTAGTGTTGCAAACATCTGGGGGCGTCCTTATCACCATGGGAAAATGTCTGAGGAGGACAGGCCTGTGTGTTAGCTGCAGCGCCCCGGCAGTCAAAGCCCACCACGGCAGCCATTAGAGTGGGCTTGAACCAGCGTCAGACATGCGGATGTGCTCCTCATTACTGGAGGAATTAGCAGAAAGCGATGGGCTCTGTGCCCGACTCCACTGCCTGCCTGCCTTTCGTGAGAGCTGTGTCGGCTCTGACGCCAGGGCTCCACGAAAACACTTTAAGCAAGTGGGCGGAACGAGTAAAGTGGCCAAATTGAATTATGCTGAGCTGAGTCGAGGGACGGGGACGGGTATGAGGACCGGGGGGGGGGGGGGGGGGGGGTTGTCAGACTGAAATGTGGCACAAGGAACAGTTCGGTTTGTTGTTTATTTCTCTCTCTCTCAACCAGGAAGTAAGCATTGGTGTCACGGACTTGATCCTTACAGAGAGCATACAGCTTCTCAGATATCAAAGGTCTCCCACTCCCCTCACTAGACACTAGAACTAGCATCCCTTTCAGTACTCCCTGTGAGTAACTATACAATACATAGCCTTCAAGAAAAGTGCTGTAGATAGACATCTGGATAGTTTCTGAGGCATCAGGGGGTCTCTGTAGTCTACTCTGTAGAATTGCAAAAATCTCTAAAACAAAGGTCAGAGCAGCTACCACGGTGAATGCAAATAAACTTAGTCTAGCTGGAGGTTTGTCCAATTAATCTACCTCACAATAACACGATCTATCAATAACATATGGGCGGTTATTCCGTTACTTCCAACTCCCAAGAGCCTTCAAGAGCAACAAGGACAACAAGTATTTGGACAGAAATAATTGGATTTGTCTGCCAGTCCAACGGAAAGCCATTAAAATGTTCCCGTAATAAAAAAGATGTGGCTATATTTAGAAACTGTTAGAGAGAATGTAAGGCCTAATGGTGGTAATTGTGTTATAGATGTGTAACTCTGCTACGATATCCTTCTTCCCATGATCCGCTTTGAAATAAGATACCGGATGAATGTATTGAAGCCGAAACTTCCAAGATATTTGGAGACACGAATAAAGACGGGAGAGGAGCGCAGTTGGTCAAGCTACTGCGCGGTCCTGAACCGCTGCCAATGTTCCCACACAGATTGGCAATGAAGGGATTTCATGCCTGCCATCAAGGAAGTGGAGACAGGTTTTGATGATGCGGTGGAGGTTGAATAGGAAGTCGGACAAAAAAGGCATAGATGTTTCCGATACAATGACACGACATTGTGCTGTAAGTCTCAACCAATTAAGATAAGCCATGACACAGGGGGTCAAAGAGGTCTTACACCCTGAGAGCAGTTCACCCATGCATAGCACACTCCTTGTCCAAGTGCATCTCTCAACCTTTTGGTGGCAAAGTAAGACTAGTTAATAGTGTAATGGTGAATTCTCTTAACACTAGCTTTTCTCTGTCTTTAACAGCTAGACAAACATTCAAGACTCCAAGAGTCAGAGCTACTCCAGGGGGCAGAGCAAGGCAATAGCATCAAACAAACAAGCTGTCACTTCAGCTGTGCTTCAGCATCTTTCTTGTCACAAGAAAAACTAAAAAGAGGAGAAACTTCACACACAAATAAAACAAGACAATACAAAGAGAACTACATCAAGCAAGAAAGACAAAGCAAGGCAACAACCCCAGTAGGATAGCTGTCATCCTCCTTATTAATCTGGCCCGTTAGAGAAGCCAGCTAGACTTCTTCATTCTCCTTAGCCCAGCTGGCTTGAGCAGACCATTACAGAGGGAAGCTGTTTGGACTCTGACCTTGAGGCCAGGAGAGGCCTGAGAAATGCTTTTGTGCTGCTCCTCAGCATGTCATGACGAGTCAGTTCTAGAACCAGACTCCCTA
>NC_137684.1:24003942-24016442 GCF_963989245.1 Nansenia antarctica | reverse complement strand
GAATTATACGGTTCTATCTCAATTTTTGTCAAAATTGAGTTTTTTTTTACATAATCTGATCCATTAGGTGTTTATTGATGCCTGTGTTTTTTTTTATTTTTTATGTTGACATTTTTGAGTTAGTAATTCATAAAACACAAAGGTTCCATCTCACCAAACATAATGGAATGTAAAAACTTTGACGGTCAATATCTCTGAACTGCCCTAAACGGAGATAGAACCTTATCATTCTAAGCTCACGAGTTGACTGCTTTCACCGCTGAATTCAGTTGAAGATGACTGGCCGAGACTTTATTTGTGAAGGACTTCTCTGTGTGAACCTCCCTACTCCTTTATTGATGCGCTGTAATAGTATTATGTATTATTAATGACACACTATTGCTTGATTTTATACTAGGGTTATCTATTGTGCACAGTTACACTACCTAGGTTCATCTTCATTGTATGAAAACAATTAATAGTAGGCCTAATCGTGTCACTTTGTCAGTTGAGCCACCTCAAGGTACAATTTTGCTGTGCATTAATCATGTTTGACACATTAATAATGTGTCAATCAGCGATGAAGCATGATGGGGTACCTAAAGCCATGATACGATGAACGTTCATTTAGGATTTTGTCACAGGCCTTGGAGAGTAAACCATGACTATACATAATCATGTTAAAAATGTCATGTTTACCTCAAGGAATGTCATTCCTTACTACATCCATAGCATTACGCTCCCCTTGTGTAGAGCTATAGTTGGAGTTGAGACTCTCTCAACCTCAACCCTCAGCTTACCAAACAATTTAGCAGGCTATTTCCCAGAAACAGAAATCACAGATTGAGGCTTTAGTGGTGAAAGGTTAAATGTTTTTGGAGGAACATTCCTGCGTCATTTGCCAGCACTGAAACAAGCAGCAGAGATAGAACCCTAATATTTATAAATATCTTCTCTGTTACTCACGAATTGGGTCATGGGTTAGTTGACTTGAGCAGAATAGGAAGAAACTCCACTTCCTAAATGCAGGGGTCATAATGAACGTCATTATCAATACCTTGCTTGCCCAATGCTAAGTATACCAAGTTCCTTATCTTAATAAGCCTGTAGTCTTTTTTTAGCATTACCGTTGCATGCAAGCACAGTTGAGTGGCCTTGTGGTCATCTCCATGCTGTGTAAACTGGTTATAATCTGGTTATACATTCACTGCTGGCCCCTGGAGGCCATTTCCTAGACCTCAGTTCACAGGCTGGTGTTGTGATGGGAAACATTTCCATTGCAATCCATTTTCATTGAGATAATCTTTCATAAGATAATTTTCCTCTTATTAAGGTTTGTGTGATTGTGTCGTTCATGCCATTAGAAACAATACACTGAAACCACTGCTATTGGCTCCCCTGGCCAATAGAGTCCAAAACGCAACAGAGCAATGTTTACAGTGTGACACTAAAAGCATTGCAAATGTATTTCAGTATAAACATGCTCTCTTGGTGCACAAGAGGAACCACATGGGTCTCTGACCCATCCCAGAAACCTTGTACACTATGTAGGTTTGACAGAATCCAGTTCAGGATTGCATGCACAATATAAAGTTTACGGCAAAGCGTCAAACATCTTGTGTGTTTCGAAAAAATCTGCAGTTTTAACTAGTTTTATTGGGAAATCAGCACCGGATTACAAACAGCCTCATATTTTGATACTACATCGAGACATAGTCTCGAAAAAACCCAACTTCAAGAGAGCGGAATACGACCGCTGCCGCTACTAGCTAAACCAGCTGGGCCCTCTCTGCGGCCTTACAGCCACCGCTGCTAGCGGTACCCCTGAAGCCTCCTCACAGCAAACAGGCCCATTCTTTTGGAATAAAAACCTGGCTAACCCACAATTTCCTCAAACTCAACAGTGACAAGACAGAAGTCATCCTCATCGTCACCAAATCCACACTCAATAAAACCGGAGCCAGCACACTCCCCATTGAGGACACTACCATCACCCCCTCCCCCCTGGCTCGCAACCTTGACTTCATCCTGGACCCCACCCTCTCATTTGATCCCCACGTCAGCTCCATCGTCCTCCAAGACCTCCTACCTCCACCTCCGAAACATTGCCAAAATTAGACACTGCCTCCCCCCCCCTGCTGTTGAATCCCTCATCCACGCCTTCATCTCCTCCCGCCTTGACTACTGCACTACTACACTCACCGGCATCACCTCCCGCTCCCTCCATAGACCCATAGACTTCAGATGGTCCAAAACTCAGCCGCCCACCTGCTCTCAAACACCTGGTCCCGTGACCACATCACGCCTGTCCTCCACTCTCTCCACTGGCTCCCCATCAAAGAACATATCAAATTCAAAGTACTCATCCTCAAATACAAAGCCCTCCATAGCCTGGCCCCCCCTTACCTGACCGACCTCCTTCTCCCCCACCGCCCTACCCATAACTCAAAAGACCTATGGAGTTCTCCATTCTAGGACCGTTGCTCTTCAGCCTATCCATGCTACCCCTCAGCTCTGTCTACCATAGCTATGCTGACGACACTCAGCTTTATATCTCAGTAACTCTCAATGACTACAGGATGGTTGACCACCTGATAGATTGTATTACTGATATCAATGCATCATGGATCATGACACAACATTTTCTCCAACTCCAATCAAGAAATAACAGAGGCATTGATCATCGGTGAGAAAGCCGAGAGAGAGAAATGATCTGCACATTTGAAAACACTGGCACTTACCACACTTTCCCCTGGCACTGAACTCCTGACGGTCCCAGAAGCCAGGACCAAAAGATATGGAGAGACAGCTTTCAGTATATATGCTCCCAGACTATGGAACACCCTACCTGAGAGCCTGAGATTGTCCAAAACTCTGGAAACATTTAAGCGAGACCTCAAAACCTACTTATTCAATAACGTCCATCTTAGTTTTATCTTCTTTGCACTTTGGGTCACATTTTGTGAGAAATGTGCTATACAAATAATTTTTGTATTTGATTTCAATAGGGGCGTAGGCTCTCTCCCCTTCTACCTAAAGAGTTCACTCATACACTCCCCCTTATGGATCTAACAGGAAAGGACTACCGGTAGTCTAGAAATATGGTGGACACTCTATTGAGCCCATGCCTAAACTACTGAAATGATTTCAAACTCATGATGGGGCCGGGCGGCGGAGTAAACAACCTCACACTTTCTTCAGACGCCTGAGGAAGGCAGTTTTCCCAGGGAGCTGCTGGCCTTGCTAGAGAGGCTTCTCTACGTGGGCTAGACTAGACATAGTTGTCCCAGTTAGTTGGCCTTGTCAGAGAAGAGCGAGAGCTCTGTGTGTGGCTCCGACTCTGACGTCAAGGGCCAGGCTACACACTACCCCATGGAGGAGGTGAAGGGGCAGGCATGGGGGCATGATGCAGTCGACACCACCCGGTCTCTGCCTCAGGAGACCCAACATTTCAGAGAGTCAGCAACCCTGGTCCCCCTATCCCACCAGTCCAACTGCCCTCCATTCCCTCTGCCCCCCTGGTCCCTCAACTAGACCACCCCCCCCCGCCGGGGTCTTTCTGGTCCCTTAACACCCCCACCCCCCTCTGACCCACGGAACCCAACACTTCAGGCTAGCGAAGGCCAATGCCAGGAATGCCAGGCATTTGGTGACACATTTCCTTGCCGTTCTGTGGGTTCTCAACGCTGCGGTGCGGTATAAACACTGGGTTCTCACGGGCTGTGGTATAAACAGTGCAGCAGGTTTTAACACGACACTGCAGGAGCTCGAAGAATGTTCCTCAGCCATCTTGTTTTTTTACATGAAAGAAGACACTTGTTATGATTGGTGCACTTGGATCTTTTTAATCAACGTAATACTGCCACTGATCATCACTGCGAACGGATCTGACAGGCAGAGATGATTTCATCTGTCTAAAATGACTTAATCCAACCAGAAGACAGGGGAATGCAATTTCACTGACACATTAGCTTCAGGGAGATTATCTGCACATGGATTATACACATGAAGAGTAAATACAATTGTACACCAACTGAAAATAGTGTATACTCATTTTGTAGGAGTAAAAAAAAACTAATTAATTAATCTCATTAGAAACATTATTTCACAGAGATGTGTTTCAAGAGATTCACATTAGATCAGGACAGTAAAGTAGGTTTGGAGTTGTAAACGACATTTGCCCACAAATGCCAGTGTAAATATAGTCTACATATTAATGTAACATGTTAATAGGAATGCCACATAAGAAATGAGTTGAAGTGCTGAAAAACGTTTGGGCAAACATCTAGCGATATATCTATGCTCAATAGGGTCCAACAATTTTCAGAATACTGCAAATGTTCTGTAAATATCATTCTACACGTTAGGTATCTCTCAACGTTCATCCCAGTTCAGAATGCGACGACATCAAAAGGTTATTGTGATAAATGTTAATATTGACAGACACAGCAGTAGGTAAGCCTAATGTATCAGTGCTGGTGGAGTGTTTGTCTCTGGGAACAGCGCCCTCTGCTGTTGATGTGAGCTGAAAAGGATGACACAGAAAGAGTCCTCTTGGCTATAATTCACTGCAATGCAGTATAAACACACCTGCGTAACGCTTGCCTCAGCAACAAGACAATCCATCTTTTGTAGGGAGGAAGAGGCAATATATCATTTTTGGGGGGACCCGCCCAAAACATTATGCCAATTACACTGAATCACATGTGGTAGAGAACTCTGGAGTCATCCATCAAGCCAACCTCTGTGAAATTTAAGAGATTAAAATATGTTTGCTAGAACTCATTTATCACTCCACTCCAGTTGCTGTAGGCCTATGCAAAATCGATGGGGCCCAAACTATATCCCATCCTTGTGTGTTTTCAACGATCTGAGAATACAGTCAATTCTTTCCTTTGGCTTCTTCTTTTCATGATGTTGGATTTGTTAAACTGTGACCTCATCACCGTCTGTATGACAACAATTCTAATTGCAGACGAGTGGCGGGACTCTTCCGTTAGAGGGGTTCCGTGTTGACTGAGGGGTGAGGAGAACATGCCGTGATTCGTCAGCTGTCTCTCCGTCAGCGTTTGGAGGTGAGTGTCAGGGGGGAGGAGACACGGAAGATCTGAGGCAGCATGTTGCTCAACTGGTAGAACATCTCCTCTGAGATACTCTGTCGGTAAAAACACAGACAGCGTTGTTTATTGAGCACACAGGGAATCTGGCAGTACTGCAGCATAGATCACACATGCACACACACACACGCACGCACATACGTGTGCTCAACACGCACACACGCACGCACGCACACGCTCCCTGTTAAAAAGGAAGGCTGTTAGCATCATGTAAAAAGCCTAGCTTGCTTGTGTACGGCGAGTGTTAACAACAATCTCAGCGGGGACCTTCAGCTCAATGCCACCAGGCCTAATTTCCTGTGGGACCAGTCAAGATGCCGGAATGAAGTGTGGCTATGACAGCTGTGGCTTTAATAGGGAACATGTTTGTGTGCGTCGCTCGGCCGTCCGCTAGACTAACGGGCCTTCTAATAAGCATTTTAAGTATTAATGTCTCCTCCACATCTCCGCGCGCTTACGAGACGCGCGGCTCGTATATTTAGACATACTGTACGTGGCTCGGCGGAGGTGTAGAAAACAATGCTGTTTTAGAGGTGCTATTTTGAATGGTGTCATAGGCGTAAAAGGCTGACAGCCGCCAACCGTGTAGGAAGCCTTTGATGCTGGTTTTATCCCCTGGACCTGTCAACGTGAGTAATCCTACTACACTATAGGGAAGGCCACCTTGTCTGACGGAACTCGCTGGCTATAGGGACACAACCCTATGGAACCGACTCGAAGAGAGACACATTCATGAATGAGAAAATGTCTCTGGAAGGAATTCAAAGTCTTCAGAAAAGCTTTGATGTGTGCCATACCTCTTAATGGCTTCTCTTCTTTGTGATGGTGAATTGAATGCAAGTAACTATGCATGTGTACAGTATGTACACTCACTGTACACATCAATAAGGCCCAGGTGTGCCTTTGTGAGACATAGTGGGTGGTTTCGGAGACACAGATTAAGCCTGGTCCTGGACTAAATCACCCTTTCAAATAGAAAATCTCCATTAAAGATGCTATACAGTGGTCCACTGGTATAGCACCACGGCCTATAGTGGCACATTATGCCCATGTCGGCATGGGTTCGATCCATCCAGCCCCATGCCCTGCTGACATGCCCTCTTCTCCTTACTTTCCGTCTTTCCATCTTCACTATCTCTAGTGTATGTATCTGTATGCTTGTATGGATTTGTGTGTGGATATGCAAATTACAATGAGTGTGATTGTGTATGAATCTCCTTTAAGTTGTATGTTTTCTTTGTGTTTTGAATAAAAAAATAAGTAAAAATAAATAAATAAATGAGTGGTCAAACAAGTCTCGAAAGGCTTTTGACGGCCGCAGAAAACGCAGAAGAAAATGATGACGGACGAATATCTCGGATTAGGTGTGCAAGCGTGAATGACACAACATGAATTCTTTATTTTTTATTTTTTATTAAAACGCATCAGTGTGCAAAGGCCTTTAGAGCTAAAACTTAATGATATGACTTTCTGGAATATGGCTCTGTTCTACGATATACTGTACAACATGCTATGTTATGTTATGCCGTATAGGATTTAGTAAATCAAACGACCTGTGGAACTTGCCTCTGTGATTTAAACAAACAAGCGATTCTCCAGTACTAGTGAACAGGCGGTACTGTTACCTGTGGAACCAGGAACTGGACGGTCCGGGAGATCCCTCCATCCCAGGACGCCATCTCCATCATGAACCCTGCAGAGGGAAACATCAACCGTTACAATCTGTGGGGCTTTAGTGACAACACACAGGCTCTATGGCGTTGTCATATTAAAACCACTTTTTTGCATCTGGAACTAGAGTGTGCGGCTTCTACTTCTTTTAATATTATTTTGATCCGTTGCCAGCACCTCGACCCCCCAAGTTTTCTGCGGTGTGCATTGTCTTCTTTTCCCAATTAAACACACAAGACTATAAATATCACCTTCGGTGGCATTTCGTCTTAACTTTCCGTCCGTCTGTCTTTCTGTCTCTTACCTTTGACACATTTGAAGACCAGCTCCGCCCGTTTCAGGCACCAGGGGATGGTCATCTCCTGCAGAGGAGAGAGGGAGAGCGGAGGCATCCAGCCTGGTGAAGCGTGACCGACAACAACAACATGTTGTCCCCTTCTGTCATCCCCCTCACAGCTCCCTGCTCTACTGTCTGCTGTTGTCAGACTGCCGATGTTCAGAGAAGACAGGAACCCTCTCAAACCCACGGTGCGTGTCGCTGGGGGTCTCTTTGGATGCTAGGCTGCACACAACGCAGATAAGGCTGGAATAACAATTGACTGACTCAAACCTGACCTGAGAGGGAGGGAAGGTAAATCTCAAGCATTTGGGAATGTCTGGGAACGAGACTGCATGATTCCCCTCTATGGTTACTCGGACCAATGCTGGGCCTTTTCATTTTATTTTTTTTGTGCAAATTTTTTTTGCAGGTAATATAATACAAGAGTGGTAACAAACAATTAAACACAGGGCCTTTTAATTTCTTTAGAATGTCACTCTACGAACCCTCCCTCCCCCCAGAACAGACTCCGGATGGGAAATGCTTTTAAACGAAAAAGAAACAAGATAATTAAGCGTATTGGGTTCCGGGGCAGCTTATGAACTTAGAGTGAGTTGGTCTATACTTGTAACCAAAGCCCTTTGCTTTGACTCGGGAGGAGATATTTCATCAGACATGTCGCGGCACGATGAAAAGAGAGGCCTCTCTCTCTCCGCAACAGGGTGTACAGTACAGCCAGGCACCGGCTTGTTGAAAAAGGACACTGTTCGTTTACAGGAGGTACCTCCATGTCAGAGAGCTGAGAGCTGTCTGTCTCTCAATACTACTGCTGCTCCCCCCCCGCCCCCCCCCTGCTCCCCCCCCGACTCCAGCCTGTAATGAGCTCTGTACTGTATACTCAGAGTTTGAGTAAACACCACACAGTTCACGACTCTCAACTTTACCCCTCCTTTACCCCCCCCGGTCTCTGGAACTAGGGGAAATGCTACAGAGTTCACAACCAAACCTAAAGTTAGCACAGTACGGCTGTTTACATTTCTAACCATTTAGCAGACGCTTTCATCCGAAGAGATTTACAATTAAGAGATTACAGGGACAGTCACCCTGGAGTAATTTAGGGCTAAGTGTCTTACTTAAAGGGCACACTAGTGGTGGTGTTTCCCAGGTGGGATTTGAACTCATGACCTTCTGATCACCTGTCCAACTCACTATCCACTAAATCTGTAAGGGACACTTGAGTCACTTCTTGTTCTACTTTTACACACTTCCTCTCAGCTGGGGTGTGTTACCATTCGGCCAAAAAGGATTGATGTACAGCTCTTGATAAACACAAAAGAACACACTAAAGCTTTATAACCACCTCATCTCCCTAAGAGAGTTCAAAACTCTGACTGGAAATTCATGTGCAATTGCTACTCTTAAAATGTTTTTTAATAATATTTATCTGCTTTTGTCTGTTATTTATGATGTTTTATTTCCCCAATTTTGTAACTTGTATCTGTACTGGTGTGCTTTCTTGGCCAGGTGTCCCTCGAAAAAGAGATTTTAATCTCAAGGGACCTCCTGATTAAATAAAGCTAAAAAGAAAAAGAAAGAAAAAGTGATTTTAACCACTGACCCTGACTTTCACCCTTTCCCTAACTTTCACCCTAACCCTCTAAAGACAAATAGCTCGAACATTCACTCAAACGTTCTAAAAATGCAGGCATTTCTGTTCTTGAGCATAGTGGTCTAATGATTCCCCCCCCCCCCCCCCCCAGCCCTACATGCCCCAGCCTGTTGAGCTCCGTGGATCTCACCTCTGACATGTCATGCACCAGCAGCAGAGGGATGGTGATGGTGGTGACGTCGTGCGTGCAGCACACCTTCAGGATGTTGCGGAGGCCCATGATGGCGGGGTCGCGGGCTGTGATGTTACCCGAGCGCACGTTGTCGTCCACGCACAGGTGGAACACGATGTGGACCTCCGACAGGTTGCAGTGCCGAGAAATGTAGAACTCACCTTGAGAACAAGACGGGACAGTCATAGGAAGAGTTCAAATTACATGGGGGCGGCTGTAGCGCAGGAGGTAGAGCCGGCGTCTAATTATCGCAAGGTTCAAGCCTCGGCTGGCCACATGTCGAAATGTCCTTGGGCAAGACACTGAACCCCAAATTGCTCCCAGTGAGCGGGCCGACGCCTTGCATGGTAGCTCGCCGCCATTGGTGTGTGAATGTGTGTGTGAATGGGTGAATGAGAGGCCGTTGTAAAGCGCTTTGGATAAAGGCATAGCTATATAAGTGCAGTCCATTACATGGTTGGGGGGGGAGTTGAGAGGATAAAGCATGGAGGTAAAAGCTTTTTTATTTTTTTTATCAAATCAAAAATACCTCGTTCAAAGAATAGAGACGAAAATAACGTGTCGATCAAACGTACCTGGTAAGATATTGGAGGGGTTTCTCTCAGCGTTTTTGTTCTTGTCTTCACTCCCTCCGTTCCTAAGAACCTCTGCCAGAAAAACAAGAGGAGAGTTCAGTGAAGCGTGGCCTGGATGGAAAAAGACGTGCGCAAAATACAACACACAAACGTAACGTTTTGGTATAGTAAGCGGACCCAGGTGCGGTGACGATAAAGGGAGGCAGACGGGTTGGTCGACTACACACAGGTGCGGGTGATAAGTCTGGGATTGAGGCGGCACAGTGGACGGCCTTGGAGGGAGACCCCTAAAGTGTCTGAGAGCTTCTCCCCTAGAGCACTGGGGAGTGTGACGCCCATCCGTAACACACAAAGGAACCTAATGACAATAGCAGAGGCAGGGGGACTGACCATGTAAGGTCAGGTAGACCGGTAGGAATGTTTCCATTCTCGGCTCTGATTAGCTCCCCACTCCATAGGCCACTCAGTGTGGGTTGAGATAAGGATCTTGACTAGACTTTTCCAGCAACACACACTGGCAAATATGTCAAAATCAGCCTTGTCCTGTCTGTGACATAATCCCTACACATACTGTACATGTATGTCCAGCATGCCATTGCCCTCTGAACAAACATTACTTCACAGGACTGGGGGATGTTGACATTGTTAAACTGTAGCCTGAGTCTACCTGATGACATACACATCACTCATTTCATCCACTATATTTCCTCTCCTGTGTCCATAGACTCTCTGTCAATTTCAAGCTACAAGTTACAAGTTACAATTACCATCCGTGAATTAGATAGTTATGGCACAACAACACTTGCAATATATTGCTGGCTGCATCTAAACTAAACTTCTTCAATCTGACTGACAGTAGCCATTGGTTGCAGTGTTACTGTGGTTGTTGATAGTATGACAGTCAGTCAGTGAGTGATCAGCCAGTCAGCCAGCCAGTCAGTCAGTCAGTCAAGGGTTCCCACACCTTCTGAAACATCAAATTCAAGCACCTTTCAAGGACTTTCAAGGACTTTCAAGACTCAATTCCCTCAAATTCAAGCACTTTCAATGACCCATGTCTATTTATAAGACCTTGATTTAATTATTTTTCTCAAATTCACAAACTTTCAAGGATTTCAAGGACCCGTGGGAACCCTGTCAGTCAGCCACTGAGCTAGTCAGCCAGTCAGTGAGTCAGTCAGTCAATCAGTCAGTCAGCCATCCAGCCAGTCAGTCAGTCCGTCCGTCAGTCAGTCAGCCATCCATCCATCCATCCAGTTAGCCAGTCAGTGAGTCAGTCAGTCAGTCAGTCAGCAATCCATCCATCCATCCATCCAGCCAGTCAGCCAGTGAGTCAGTCAGTCAGTCAGCCATCCATCCATCCATCCAGCCAGTCAGCCAGTGAGTCAGTCAGTCAGTCAGCCATCCATCCATCCATCCATCCATCCATCCATCCATCCATCCATCTATCCAGTCAGCCAGTGAGTCAGTCAGTCAGTCAGTCAGCCAGCCATCCATCCATCCATCCATCCATCCAGTCAGCCAGTGAGTCAGTCAGTCAGTCAGCCATCCATCCATCCATCCATCCAGCCAGCCAGTCAGCCAGTGAGTCAGCCAGTCAGTCAGCCATACATCCATCCATCCATCCATCCATCCAGTCAGCCAGTGAGTCAGCCAGTCAGTCAGCCATCCATCCATCCATCCATCCAGCCAGCCATCCATCCATCCATCCATCCATCCAGCCAGCCAGTCAGCCAGTCAGCCAGTCAGCCAGTGAGTCAGCCAGTCAGTCAGCCATCCATCCATCCATCCAGCCAGCCAGTCAGCCAGTCAGCCAGTGAGTCAGCCAGTCAGTCAGCCATCCATCCATCCATCCATCCATCCATCCAGTCAGTCAGTCATCCATCCATCCATCCATCCATCCATCCATCCATCCAGTCAGTCAGTCATCCATCCATCCATCCATCCATCCATCCATCCATCCAGTCAGTCATCCATCCATCCATCCATCCATCCATCCAGTCAGCCAGTCATCCATCCATCCATCCATCCATCCATCCATCCAGTCAGCCAGTGAGTCAGCCAGTCAGTCAGTCAGCCATCCATCCATCCATCCATCCATCCATCCATCCATCCATCCATCCATCCATCCATCCAGTCAGCCAGTCATCCATCCATCCATCCATCCATCCATCCATCCATCCAGTCAGCCAGTGAGTCAGCCAGTCAGTCAGCCATCCATCCATCCATCCATCCATCCATCCATCCATCCATCCATCCATCCATCCATCCAGTCAGTCATCCATCCATCCATCCATCCAGTCAGCCAGTCATCCATCCATCCATCCATCCATCCATCCATCCAGTCAGCCAGTGAGTCAGCCAGTCAGTCAGTCAGCCATCCATCCATCCATCCATCCATCCATCCAGTCAGCCAGTCATCCATCCATCCATCCATCCATCCATCCATCCATCCATCCAGTCAGCCAGTGAGTCAGCCAGTCAGTCAGCCATCCATCCATCCATCCATCCATCCATCCATCCATCCATCCATCCATCCATCCATCCATCCAGTCTCACCAGGCTGGTCTCTGTGCTTGCTGCTCCTCTGGGCCCGGGCGTAAAGCACCACCTGCTGGACCACCTCCAGCTGCTCCTCCAGGCCGGGGAAGTGGAAGTCGGTGCACTCCTTAGACACGGTGGCAAAGTCTGGGAGACACAACGGAGATGACAGAACTAAGTGGTACGGCTCAATATCATCTCACAACACGGTACTGTAGGCAGCACTCCAGTTGAGGGGGGATGGCATCCCCCCCCTGAAATAAAAACAAATCAAAATCATCCCCCTTCTAAAACTGCCAGGGATGGCAGTTCCATCCCTTAAGTCATTTTATCAATGAAGTTTACATTTAGTTTTGCGCATATTGAGTAAAATACTGTGGGCGAGGTTACATGCAATGACATTTTTACCAAGTCACTGACACTGAAGTCACTGACGCTGTGGGGATGCAAAAATTGT
>NC_137684.1:23991442-23998942 GCF_963989245.1 Nansenia antarctica | reverse complement strand
AAATCTCATGACTAAACCAGTTTGTGGCCTTTGTGTCCCTCTTCCACCTTTGTGCCTCTAGGAGAAGGTAGAGGTCAATTCCCCCCCTAACCTCTTCTAAATGTGCATCACAGCCAGCCCCTCCTCATACAGGAAGTGCCTGTGATTGGTTTGGACCTTACCTTGAGGGCATGACTGTCACCTATGTATTAATATCCATGTCTTCCCTGTGTCTTGACTTTTCTGAGGCGTTTCACTGTTAAAGACTTGTCTTGACATGCTTGTAAACTGTTCTCCTTTTGCAAAAGATAATGAAATACCATTTCTAGGCAATCTGAAGGAAACAGGATACCCTTTGATCTATTTTCTATTTAGACTTAAGTAATTATTTTACAATCACAAGACAGTATTCTTGGCAAATTACGTAAATTTGCAAAAGTTAGCAAAACATAAAGGCTGCACTATTCTCGTATATTGTAGGCCACTGTTGCATCTCCCCCCCAAATAATGTGCAGGTCGGAGTTATGTGTTCTGGATTGTGTTTTTTTGTTTGTTTTGTTTTTACCTCTGAATAGGCCTTGGCCCATGTGTTTGTAAGCTCGTTAATGTCCACCTCTGCTGTGGTGAGTCTCTGTAAGGCCATCTCGGCCTCTCTGTCATAGTCCTGGATGGTCTCCGTTTCAATAAAGCTGGACAGCTCGCTTTTCAACTCTAGATCAAGACACATCAGATTAAACCATGTATTAGTTAACAACATACACGTGTGTGTGTGTGTGTGTGTGTGTGTGTGTGTGTGTGTGTGTGTGTGTGTGTTACAGTTGTATCTATTAAACCCACATTTGAAACATCCTCTGTGTTAATATTGTATGTGTACGATGGTTGCTGTACAGTCGCAAACATAAATGAATGTCTCCACACTGATAGTGTTTATGTCCTTAATGCACTTTGTAATTATGTGGACATAAATAAAGCATTTCAAATGTGTGTGTGTGTGTGTGTGTGTGTGTGTGTGTGTGTGTGTGTGTGTGTATGAATGAAATAGACAGTATCAGTGTTGAAGACGTCAAGGTGTTTGATTGTTTGTATTTCAGCTACTTTAACTTGATTGGATGGAAACCTCACCGTTCTCAACGAAGCACGGTATCTTGTGCAGCAACATAAATCGTCCATGCAGATCATTGGCATTCTCTTGGACAGGAAATTGCAGAGGTACTTTAAGGACACAGTTCTGTCTCCCTGCCCTGAACTCAAACACAAACTCCTTCTCGGTGGTGGTGTTCACTTTTCCCTTGTTTTTCTTCATGTTTTCAGCTGAAAGCAAAAGAAAGAAACATCATAAATCAATCCTAACCCGTTATCAGATACTGTCCACAACAATGCAGTCATGTCCATTGTCGTGATATGTGGCCATTTAGACACAGACAGACAGACAGACAGACACCCACACCCACACCCACGCTCACACTCACACTCACACTCACTCACACTCACACTCACACTCACACTCACACACACACACACACACACACACACACACACACACACACACACACACACACACACACACACACACACACACACACACACACAGACACACACATTGTTAATAAGACTACACAGCGAGCTAGCTAGGTTTGTAGCTAGCTAGCTAACATTAGCTTCCTTATTTTATGGCTAGCTAGCGACCAGCAAGTCTACGTTAATCAGCAATAATACTCAATACACCATACTCAGTTTAACTGCAGTCGTGGTAATCGTTACATACATATTAGAACGTTGTTCACAAAAGACTTGGATGTAAACGGTGTACCTTTACCTGGCTGTGCATGTGTGTGTGTCTCGGGATGTTTTGACAGCTGACTCACAGCTGACTGGTATCTGTGCATCCAGAACACACCTTTCGTAACGAGCCGATGTTTTATTTTCAAACAATATAATCGAGATACAATTCATATTGCATTGCATTTAACGCAAACAAAAGCTTTGGAGATGTTCTTAGATTAAAAAAAATACAGCTATAAATAATGATTTATATTTTATGTGAAATATTTACAAGCATGCCGAAATAATGAGCAACAACATTAACGAATCAAGTAAACCGAAACACAAAGTGGATACGCCTCTTTCAATTAGCAGCGGGATGTTTGAAAAGGGAAAAAAGGAATTCAGCTGCAGATTTTAAGACAATGTTACATGAATGGTATATTATTTTAGCTATATTTAGTCCGTTCAATAGCTAAACATAGACCAGCCGTATAGAATTCTACTAGCATCCAATTGATCCCAGCCTTTTCTCTATTTTCATTCCAATGTGATCCATCCATCGTTTTTTTAATTTTATTTTATTTTTATTTTTTTTATTTTCTTCAGTTTTTCAGTTTTATACACAAGACAAGACAAACAAACAAACAAACAACAATCTGCCAGATCTGTAACTCTGAAATGTGTGTTTTTGATCAGATTAAGATTTTGCTCCACCCTTCAAGAAATCCCTGGTACCACAAAGTACCACAGAGGGATCAGAGTCAACAATCAAGCAAATTTCTCAGCCAGGAGTCAACTAAGGGCAGGTTCACATCGGTTACCCCATGTTTGGTTACCCCTTTAAAGGAAAACATACTTGTTGTGTAGTTATGTTATCACACGAGAACATAATAGCTGCAGAGTGTATTGATTTGTACCTACCCTTGCATGATTCCACTGACTACAAAACTGCCACACATGCACATGCAGTCAAAAGGGCACTGTGTATAAAGTTTATCGGGAGGGTCATTGGCATCAGTATGATTACCAGTTTGATGTTGTTTTACCCTTAAGTAGCAAATCACACTCTAAAGATGTAGGCCAACCTTTTTCACTTTAATCTGTGATCTATCCATGCATTCAATTTCTTGGAACAGCACTACTCAGTAAAATATTAGTAGAAACCTGGAATGGGGTGTCTGGGTTAACTCTCTGTTATGATTTGATGTAGTACTCAGTGCTCAATTGGTTGTACATGTTGCTACATTGCATTGCAGGGTTGTGGTAACCTGGTGTCATAATGTAGAATTTAAATAACATATAATAACGTATTCAGAAATATGCTTTATAAAATGAACAATGTTATTACTATTACTTGTATTATAATGCAGACTCAGAGAGTGACAAGAGTTTTGATGAGGATGAGAGCAATGATGAGTTCACCGCTGAGAAAGTGGACAAAAGAAAAACTGTGAAGAAAACCCCACCTCCAAAAAACACAAACAAAGTTACAAGCCACCAAAAGTGCTCCTCTGTTTAATGGCATCTAAATCTATACAGTTTAACTAAATTATGATGGATTAAATGTTTATCGGGTCGATACTAGCATCTTCTCCTTTGTCACTCCCATTACAGTTATCGGCGGTTCGAGCCCCGGCTGGCCACATGTCGAAGTGTCCTTGGGCAAGACACTGAACCCCAAATTGCTCCCAGTGAGCGGGCTGGCGCCTTGCACGGCAGCTTGCCGCCATTGGTGTGTGAATGTGTGTGTGAATGGGTGAATGAGAGGCTGTTGTAAAGCGCTTTGGATAAAGGCGCTATATAAGTGCAGTCCATTTACCATTTATAGTTAGTTCTGGACCAGCTACGCCCAGGCCCGTTGCTGCCCAGAAGAAGCTCCCTGCCACACCTGCGTTACCCAGACCTGCCCCTCTCCTCCCAGTAGGGGGAAAGCTTCCAAAGTGGAACCCACCAGGTGAGCCCCAGTGACTGGGGGGGGGGGGGGGGGCAGGAGAAACACAAGGCCTTGTTTATTAAAGTGGAAGAAGTCTCAGCTTCACCCAGAGCTCCACCTTGACGTCCCCAGGACCTGGGCTGTGACTGGGACTGTCCAGCTTGGTGGGGGTCAAACCCCTGCAGATGCTCATTCACTTGGAGTAGCTACTTATGTTACTTTTTTTTTTAGTTCTTTTTTCTGAGTGGGGCAGTCCCACTCACATTTTTCATTTTTATTGACAGTTACAGTGAAGATTTAGACAGGAAGAATGGGTGAGAGAGAGAGGAGGGATGACATGCGGTTACATGGTCAGCGCTTGCCACTACGCCACCTAAGCGCCCCAACTTATGTTACTTTTATATTGTTGAAATTGAAATGTATATATTTTTTTTATCTGATGTCTTGATTCTCTTCTTTAAATCCCTTAAGTTCTCTTTAAGGTATTTCCTGTGAATAGACCTATGTCATGTTTGCAAATGTACTGTTATTTTTTGGTAGAATGAAAGTAGGTTTGCCTTTTATGGATGATTTCCCTGTTATTCTGTAACCATAGTTATAACCAAGTTGATTATTTCATCCCCATGCATGGCTGCTGTTTTTTTTGTTGTTGCCTGGAACACCGACGCCCCCTACTGGAGAATCGTATTGTTTTGTCATTTTGGAATGAAGAAACTGACCAATAACTGGACAGATCCATTTCTAATGTTGTGGGAACAATGAAATCTGAAGCCTTGTGTGTTTTCACAGTGAATATTATTGTACATATAATCTCTACAGTTGCCCAAATCCAAATACTATATTATCTCAAACATAAGCCATTTTACTTTTAGTGATTGAAGTCAGTGAACAGGAAGTCTCTTCTTTCACAACTGGCATTAGTTACTTATGACACCACAATTGCTACTGTACCACAGCCATGTATCTATGGTAACTAAATTATTTAGAGTCTAGTTGTGTGTTTGGTCCCTGAAGTGTGAATTACATCCGGATGCCCCAGCCTTGGTGTGGATCAGTCGGCTACTGTACAACCGTTTGGCACATTAGAGGTGCTCTGTTTGGAGTTATTATGGGGGTTAAGGAGGGTTTGATTTCACGACCCAGAGACAGTACCCCCCATTAAAGATACATGACGTAGGCCTATCCCATTACAGGTATTTAACTGATTTGCTTACAGGTCCCTCTCCAGCCAGGCTGAAAGGTTTCAGTCACAAATCACAGGTAGGTTGAACTACAGTAAACAAATATAATAGGCACTTATTCATGTTGGGATATTTATTTTTTAATTCATTTTTTAGCAAAACACGACATGATTACAGGTGATAAAAATAAAATAAATGTAGCTACAGATCGGGCTATTTAGAATGGATCTGAATGAACTTCGGCTATTGTGACGTCGTTATAACCATTCGTGACGTTAGAATGATAAGGTTCTATCTCCATTTTTGTCAAAATTGAGTTTTTTTACATAATCTGATCCATTAGGTGTTTATTAATCCCTGTGTGGTGTTATTATTATTTTTAAATGTTGACATTTTTGAGTTAGTAATGAATAAAATACAAAGGTTCCATCTCACAGAACATAATGGAATGTAAAAACTTTGCCGCTCAATATCTCTGAACTGCCCTAAACGGAGATAGAACCAAATCATTCTAAACTCACCCATTGTTGGAAAAAGTGCAGAGAAATTCTCTGGGTTACGAGATTAACGCCATAAATATGTGCTGCTCTGATGAAGCGGGGAGGCGCGCGCCCTACCGGTAGCTTGCAACATACGTACCGGGACCGTCCGCGCGTTATCATCCTTTTTGAGAAAGTGATCGGGGAGGTCCGGCGGTGACAGCTCACTAATCTGTTTGATTTCATCTCCAAGCCAACAATGAGTGCGCCGCATAAATCCACCGACAAGAGGTTAGTATCGATTTTTTGTAGAGATTTGTTGAGTCGGCCTACCCTACGCTATCCACAATTTGCATTTTAATATCTATATGTGTGTATGTGGTGCTATTTCCATAATGTAATGCCATGAAGACCTAATTACCTGTTCGGGTGATTGATAGCCTGTACTTATTTTGCAATATCAGAGCAATTCAAATTGCCATAATGATGATGATGATGATTTCAGAGGAAACCTAAAGTCTTAGGTGTGTTTTCATATCAATACATCCATATAAGTGGAATCTATATTATGCATGTTGCTGTGCGAACAAGACTGAGCACACTTTGTAAGAGGGAGGGAGATGTACTGATGTACTGAAACACACTGGAGCAGGTCTTTGCCAGAGGGGGTCAGTAGAGTGTGCCAGTGGTTTCAGACATGGCTCTTCTGTTGACACTGGTGTATCGTGACGTTAGAATTATAAGGTTCTATCTCCATTTTTGTCAAAATTGAGTTTTTTACATAATCTGATCCATTAGGTGTTTATTAATGCCTGTGTGGTGTTATTTTAAAAATGTTGACATTTTTGAGTTAGTAATTCATAAAATACAAAGGTTCCATCTCACAAAACATAATGGAATGTAAAAACGTTGACGCTCAATATCTCTGAACTACCCTAAACGGAGATAGAACCTTATAATTCTAAGCTCACGATATGTATTAAACAAATCAAGAAAATGGCATCGTTTAACAAGTACTTACAATTATATCAACCTCCCTCCTTATATGAACATGACAGCTGTATTACATTATATCATCAGACATGAATGTATTCCAGGAATTACACCACTGTATTTGTATTTTGTATTATATCAGAAACACAATGAAGAAGAAGCTTCAACAATTGATCAAGGAGAAGAATAGCACCCTCCCGGCGCTGAAAAAGGTAGGACAATATGTGCCTTTCATTCATATGAGCTCACTTTGATTTCATGCGGTTCAGAAGAAATGACACTGGTGAGTTTTCTACGCATGGGGCTTATGTCTTACAGCTTTTCAGTGGGTCCCTACTCTGGGTCTGCACATGGCAACTAATACAGAGGCCACCATACAGAACTTGAATCTGAACTACATTTTGATAGAGAAACGAGAACAATCTTATCTGGTCTTATTCTCCCTCTGTCCATAACCAACTCTTAACATCAGGAGGTCAGGGGAGGCTTTGTGCAGCAGTCCGTTTGGCCCAGCGCTGATTTAGGAGCCATTTAACAAACATTTAGGGTCATAGTGGGTGCTCAGCTGTCTGGTTTACTCAGGAACACATTCTTCTCCTGTGTCTGGGGACTCTTGGCTTCTCCTGTGCTGGAGAGGCGGGAGAGGCAGGGAGATAGTAGAGGCAGGATGATCGTGCACCCTGAACTCCTCATTTCCATCTGAAATACTTTTGACCTGCTACTGACTCGTTGACTGGTGTTCAACATGAAAGAGTAAGATTTGCTATCGACGCTGACTGAAGCTTTGTGTAATGCACACAAATATGCTCATGTTCTCAATTGGTCACAGAAAAGAAAGTTATACAAAATATTAACTCGGAATAATGTAGAAAAGAACGCACACAGTATCCGTTCGTCATTGAACTGAGACTTGCAGACTAATGAAGTCATTAACAAAGGGTTATATGGTAAATGGTAAATGGACTGCACTTATATAGCACCTTTATCCAAAGCACTTCACAACAGCCTCTCATTCACCCATTCACACACCAACGGCGGCAAGCTACCATGCAAGGCGCTGGCCCGCTTACTGGGAGCAATTTGGGGTTCAGTGTCTTGCCCAAGTTCGACATGTGTCCAGCCAGGGCTCGAACCGCCAGTCTGCCAACCTTGCGATGATTAGACGGCGGCT
>NC_137684.1:23983942-23986442 GCF_963989245.1 Nansenia antarctica | reverse complement strand
GCTCACAGTCTGAGCAGACAGACACACCTGGAGACAGACAGGGGAGCCACAACCAGTGCTCCTGTGGTCCATTTCATCTGCCTGCCCTGCCCTGCCCCGGCCAGGCTACCTCTCACGTCCTCTGGTTTATCGAAGCTGGACATGGGGCCGTGGGCCGTGGGCATGGGTCCGTCACATGCCCAGAAGGAAGGGAAGCCCCCGGGTGAGGAAGTGGGTGATGATGAGGTAAGACCTCCAATGAGCTGACCCACTGAGGGTGTGCTGTACCGCTGCTCTGCTCACGCTGTTCTTCAGGAGGGGCATTTACCATAGAGACAGAGAGGGGCAACAGTGATGGAGGCTGCCACAGTGCAGGCGTTTGATTGATTGATTGAAAACTTTATTAGAAGATTTGCAGAAGTAGGTACATGAAAGTACATATTACATACAAGGTCAACTAACAGGATAAAAACCCAAGAAAGCCACTGGCTTATTTCAATTGGGGTCCTTGCGTATATTGTAGAAGATCAGGAATACAATTCGAGTATCGAGTAAGGTGCTTAATATGTGTTCGGAACCCTCTATTCGAGGAGTGTGGGTGTGAGTATTTATAGAGCACAAGCTTAGCAGGGACATGGCAAAGAAAAGATCTGAATGAATGGACTGAGAACTCAGAATCTGCTTTATCTTTCAAACCACCCCGTACATATCGATCGGTTGTGGCTATGCCGGGGCAGCTTCTGCAGGCCGAGGGAGGGCGCGAGGGGGCGGGTACTGCCTGGATATGGTTTCTGCCCCCCATCAGTCTGGCAAGCAGTCTTGAATACTGTATTGATTGAGTGGCTCAGGGTCATCGACGCAAGACAGCAGGATGCAGAATATAGTCCTGGTAGACTGGGAGGGATATGGATGCTGTATTGAGCCGCGACGGCCGTGACCTTTTTATGAGGTGATGGTGTGACCGAAGCAGGGTTTGAACCCCCGGGCCTCCCATGTGGAAGACATACCCTACACTAAGTTGCAAAGCTGTAGCCTAGGCAGGCTTCTTCGTGTCTCAGGCAGGTTATTCACACAAGGGTGGTCACAGAAACATCTCTGCTACAATGTCAACGATGGTATAAAGCGATGAGAACATTCTCCTGTTCAGGGACATCATTTCGTGACTCTAGATTATGTGACACTCTCCTCTCGGTCACACGCAGGTGAAAGACTAGCATTGGCGGGGGATGGTTGAGCAAGGGGAACTCGATTCCGGGGCCAAAACACATACAGTAGAAAAGTCAATGTCTTTTCAGGCGTTATTTGGCACAATTCTCCCCTAAAGAGCTGGAAGTCCACTGTCATGGAAAACAAAACAAAGCAATTGTTTAATATCAGGGAGGGTGAAGGTGCACCCTGTAGAACTGGTGTCCTTGGCATCTGTCCTCTCAGAAGTTGATCTGGTTTGAGCCAGAGATGATGACAACAACAAACCTCTTTAGGGTGATTGCAGGTCGGTCCAGATGTGCATGTATTTATTATGAGTACAATTTGAATTCTGTACTACTGTCTAGGGATTGTGTGTGTGTGTGTGTGTGTGTGTGTGTTGTTGGTCTAGTATCAGACATTTCTGATGCTGCAGTGAGTGAGTAGGTCACTGGTCCACTCTGTCCACCCCTCCACCAACATGGGAGGGGAGGGGAGAGAAAGAACGGATCACCGCACCTGTAATTAGTACAGGTATTGTCAGACACTGTTGATAGTTTTGATTAAAACATCCTCTATTGTTCTTCAACATACTTATTACTATTAGATGGGCTTTCTTAGGCAAGTCCAACTGTTGTTCTTCGACATACTTGTTATTATTATTATTATTATTATTATTATTATTATTATTATTGTTGTTGTTATTGTTATTATTATTATTATTATTATTATTATGTTTTTAGGTGGATTTGCTTAAGCACGGTAACGTTTGTTGTACTCTCCCTTAGAATGTGGAATGTTAACCCCCACCAAGCTGAGTCTGAGGACTTTGTTTGTTTCATTCCTGAAGTGGCTGCATTATAATGGCTATTTATACCTGTCAGACTACAATCCACTCACTCACGGAGGGATTGTTCATGATGACCAGCAGGAGTTTGGTCCTCATCCTCCTATTGACCACCTCCGTGTCCAGGGTGACACCAAGGACACAGCCAGCTTTCCTAATAAGCTTCTTGTTCAGCCTCTTGGTGTCACCCTCCTTGATGCTGCCCCCCCAGCAGTCCGGCACACGCCAAAGGACTTGAGCCTCCTCAGGATAATAAAGCCTCAGGAAGTATAGTCTTAAACTGCACGTGCCGCTAGAGAGGAGTGACTGCCAGTCAGGTCATTACCGACTCCTCTGCCAGTGAGTCAGGTGACATTCATATTGTATGTTGGCTGGCGGCATCTCACACTGCATCCCGATTCTCCCGCCTTTTTTTCTGAAGTGTACACTTGTGCGCTCCCCAGCATGGATTTTAAAAGCATTTGATGGGTGTACATCCATCCATACTGG
>NC_137684.1:23901442-23978942 GCF_963989245.1 Nansenia antarctica | reverse complement strand
TATTTACATGAATAATATCTGAATCATACACTACTGTAGCAGCCTTTGTAATACACCACTTTTAACATTTTTACATTTTGGCATTTGCCACTTGCCTGTCCCTGAGATCACAAGGAAATCCAGCACAGCCCTTACCATAAGTTATTTCTTCCCATTTGAGTTTCATCTTAACATGTGAGGTTAACAAAGGACAAATCTCCAAGGGGGTGAATTAATGATTCACAGTTTGGACAAACTGTTGTCTGCATCTAGCTGCCTGATCTTTTAACCCCTTTAAATTGCCTTTGAATGGTGCATTCTGGTTATTGGAAATTTAGAGTACATAGGAAAGTTGATGAGCATCCTCCATAGGCTACGTATTATATGTCTGTGATTGTGACAGTGACTATTCCTAAAGAGCACAGTGCGCATTTAAGCCACACGACACAGCAATTCGAGAGCTTAGAATGATAAGGTTCTATCTCCGTTTAGGGTCGTTCAGAGATATTGAGCGTCAAAGTTTTTACATTCCATTATGTTCTGTGAGATGGAACCTTTGTATTTTATGAATTACTAACTCAAAAATGTCAACATGTTAAAAAATAACACCATACAGGCATTAATAAACACATAATGGATCAGATTATGTAAAAAACTCAGTTTTGACCAAAAATGGAGATAGAACCTTATCATTCTAACGTCACGAATAGTCGTGGATAGGATTCGGTGCGCAGTAGCGCGCAATGGTGCGCTCTCGCCATCGACGGTGTCTGTAGGCTGTATTTGATGAAAGGCATTGCTGCAAGCGCACAAAAACAAGTCTATATCGAGGAGTCAGCTGTCAGTTGCAGAAACCTGAACAGGTGGCATCGTCAAAACGAATGGATTTACAGCTCGCTGCTCTGTAATCCCCTTCGCAGAAAGTGCAAAGTGATGTGAGATCACTTGTTTGAGTTGAAGGATCGGAGCAAGTTCGTTGTTGCATTCTCTCCTCCGGTTGAGTTTCGCTGATGAAGTTTTTCCTTGGATCGATGAATGAATGACACGTTTGGTGGACTGTTGCCGATGTGTTCATGAGCCTTGCACTTTCCCGGAGTTTATTATAGTAGTTTCACCTATAAGGCTACGCTAAGTGGAGCTGGTGATATAACGGGCCATCCAGGCCATCATTAATAACAGCATGTTTCCCGAAATCAATAAGGTGAGGTCATTGTTATGATATTCCATCCGTGGTATTTTTAAATGTGTTTTTGTTTCCCTTAGTCTGAAAGGTTATTAATGGGAGAGTTAGTAGACTACAGAATCCCACATTACCAGGAATGTTTTTATGTAGCCTATTGTTAGGCCTATAACTATAACTGTAAACATGATGTGTTTTGACAGTTCGTGACGTTAGAATGATAAGGTTCTATCTCCGTTTAGAATGATAAGGTTCTATCTCCGTTTAGAATGATAAGGTTCTATCTCCGTTTAGAATGATAAGGTTCTATCTCCGTTTAGAATGATAAGGTTCTATATCCGTTTAGAATGATAATGTTCTATCTCCGTTTAGAATGATAAGGTTCTATCTCCGTTTAGAATTATAAGGTTCTATCTCCGTTTAGAATGATAAGGTTCTATCTCCGTTTAGGGTAGTTCAGAGATATTGAGCGTCAAAGTTTTTACATTCCATTATGTTTTGTGAGATGGAACCTTTGTATTTTATTAATTACTAACTCAAAAATGTCAACATTTTAAAAATAACACCACACAGGCATTAATAAACACCTAATGGATCAGATTATATAACAAACTCAATTTTGACAAAAATGGAGATAGAACCTTATAATTCTAACGTCACGTGTTGTGAAGGTCTGAGGCTGTGTTTATGCTTCTTCCAACTCATACAGTAATGATCACACAGAATCACCCAGGAAAGCAACCTCTTTCTGTCTTCAAGAATATTCTTTGTTGTTGTTCAATTATCTATGAATCTTTATTCATAAACAATCTCATAGGCTAATTAACTCTTCAATGTCATATCAATAGTCATCAAAGTGTTTTTGTGTAATGTTGGTGTAGTTTTCAACTCTGTGAGGTTAATGCTCTCTCTTTATTTTTTTTATTTTTTTTATTCAAAACACAAATGGAACATACAACTTAAAGGAGATTCGTACACAATTACACTCATTGTAATTTGCATATGCACAAATCCATACAAGCATACCGATACTACTATCAACTATTGTCTCTGCAACATAGGTCGTTCTCAATGGCAATACCGCTATGCTAGTAGAAATAAAAACCATAAAAAAACACAAGCAGTATATTAGATATTATAGCCTTCATATCACCAATGGGTTAACCTTACCACAAACGAAAATGTAACCACATAGATCGGTGTCATCCACTTGCTCTATTTTTAATGAGAAAAATGTTTCTCAAGTTCAAGTTTGTGCACCTAACTATAGTCTGTTATTGCTCAGTATACTACATTTTGATGGCCGAAACTTCCTATCTGCAAAATAAAAATAAAAAAATGCAGACAGACCTATCATGTGCAGCCTTCCTTGTTGTCATCATATAAAGTGAAAACCGCCAATCAGAGAATGTGTAGATAGGAGGTTTTGCGTTTCGGCCATCGATTCATTTCTTTATGGAGAGAGTTGTTGTTTTTAATAACTGTCAATATTTTTTTTCATAGTATGATTATCAGTGACATGAGGTCTTACATTCCTCATGATGTGCTATTAACTGGTGCAATGCAAGTCTCTGAAAATGCATATTCAGTAGTTCTAATATCACTTTCAAAGGCCTACAGCAACAACCCAAAAGCTCTTTTCGATATGTAGTGGGGACACTGCAAATAAATAGTGACGATAGGGTGAGTGTAGAATACTACTGTGTGTTTACCTGTTAGTGTATCTGGTTCGCCTCCATTGCTCTACTGACCCTCAGCCCAACTGACCCACCTGAACCCCACTGACATGTCTCTTAGGGACAAGGTCAGTAGTGTATTCACCCAACCCCATTGGTGATTACAGTATAGTTACTATTAAATTAATGTTGGATTTAACTTCTCATTAGATGACAAAGGATACTGTTTTGATGTGCTGATTTGCTTTCGTGACATTCAAAGTTTTTTGAGAGTTATAGTGCATTTATAATATGATAGGTAATTGTATGTTTTGAAAGCATCCCTGGTTATTTGAGAATGAAAACAAAAATGGCTACTGCTATGGCTTCAAGATGCCAATTGGCCGAGGCCCAGTACAGCAGAGAAGCAGGTGTTTTTGTCTGATGACGATGATGAGGCCTAATTGGACGGGGCAGCTTAGTGCCCTGGCTGCCACAGTGACCCAGTGCAGCTCAACAACAACAGTGGGGGAAGGTGAGGTCAGGTTACTCTGGACGCTGCAGGTGTTAATATTTGAATGAGCGGTTCCCTGGAGCTCACATTCCAAACATAGCCCCATGAAAGGTAAAGGTGATCCAAGGTGGATGCTGCTGATATTGCTGCTGCTGCCGGTGTAAATGCACCTTATTGTACCCCCCCTACCCCCCCTCCCCCGCCAAAGAGGTCCACTTATTCTGGTTCTGGTTATGTGGGGGAAAAAGAGCAGTGCAATGCATTACTGTGGGTAGACTCTTATATAGGGTCTGCTTTCACAGACTGTCTCTGTTTTTTCTTCGTCATAAAACAAAAAACACGAGAATCGCTCTGCAGTACTGTAGGGTTAGGGTTCTATAATAAGTACATACATATGTATTCTATTTATACTCTCTATAATTGCAAAGACAGATACTGAAATTGTTGTGTCTGAATCTGTCGAGCCTATTGAGTTCTGGATCAAGTCCATTCTCCATCTGTTCTAGTTGCTCCACCCGGGCCAAACATGCCCAGCAGCCCTCTCAGACCCCTGGGCTATGTGAATCTGCCCAGCCCTCTCAGAGCCCTGGGCTATGTGAGGTCAGCCTTTGTGCCCATCTGGGATGGAGGGTTTAGGTCACCCATATGGTGTGTCTCGCCTTTGTCACGCTCCCCGCTGACTAAGACACGTGCTAGAATGGCTATGTTGGCAGTGCTGACCCTTAGAACACACACACCTACACACACACACACGCATTCATGCACACACACACACACACACACACACACACACACCTACACACACACACGCATGCACGCACACACACACCTACACATACACACACACCTAAACACACGCACGCACACACACACACACACACACACACACACACACACCTACACCACACACACACACCTACACCACACACACACACATACGCACATACACACACACACACACACACACACACACACCACACACACACACACCAATGCCGCACTAAAGGAATGCAGGTGGTAAAAAGCCAGATTGAGAGGGGGAGTGGATTATCACAGACTGTGGTATTCATATGAGAGGTTCCAAGGAGAGAATTCCTGCTTGGAACATCTTTCATCGCGTGGCAGAAATCCTGCGTCTCTGCCCACGGGCGCCAACACCCACCGTTGTGCTGGGCCCGAAAAGGCGGCTGCTTATTCACAGCAGTGCTTTGATGCTTTGATTGGAAAATATAATATATATATGACCTGCATAATGAGTCATATTGAATCTGTTTAAGAAAACAGAATCTGATTTGGGAGAAACAGATACAGTATTTCCGCAATAGTACATGTAATGATGAATGATGACCTTGACGTAAACACAGACCAGTGTACAGACTAGAGAACTGTCTAGTCTTTGTGCGTGTGGGAGTAACTATTGTCTGTAGTTGAGTTGCAGTCTCTGTCTCTATAACTACCATAGTCCTCCTCTCTCCCCTCCCACACAGTCCACCAGACCAGAGGCCTTCCCCCACTCTCACAGGCTGCAGCCTGACAGCACTCGTCTGGGAACCAACCGGCCCTACCCACAGGTGAGGAGCTAACAACGCCCAGTCATACCTGACACATTCAAAAGAAGAGAGATTTGGTGAGGCTGCATTTTCTCATTTTATGAGAAAATGTGGAATGCACTGCCAGTTTACATTAGGGATGCAACCTCAGCAAATTATGTTCAAGTCAAGACTAAAAACCCATCTTTTTAATATTGCCTTTAAACGGCTAAATAGTTAAATTATGATTATATAATGATTGGAGCACTTTGAGCTGCAACGTTTGCAGGAAAAGCGCTATACAAATACAGTTCTTATTATTATTATTATTATTATTGTTGTTGTTATTATTATTATTATTTTTATTATTATTATTATTCAAACTCACATTCATCTCATCCCTGATATTGCCTGGACTCACACACTCACATACCCTCCATGTCCCCTGACCCAGAACTAGCAAGCCCCTCCTAGCACCACCGCAAGATGTACACCGTTAAGCCTTTTAGGTTCTCTCCTTTCTTCTTCTTTGTTTATACCCGAACCCTACCTCACACGATAGAACGGTGCGATGATCAATAGTTCGTGTCGTTAGAGAATGATAGTATTTAGCAAAATCATTGGGGTAACTCCAGCCTCGGAATCTGCAGTTTCCATAACGATAGCAGTAACACCCTGCATAATGGTTGTTTTTGACGAAGCAACGACTGCCTTAGGGCCTCCCGCGAGGAGGTGCTCACACACCCTCTCATAATTCACTTCACACAGTAGTATAGGACCTGGATGTGTCAAAGCAGGCAGACACGGTCGTCCTTCCTAATCAGCACGGCCCCTGTTGTGTACGGGCAGGCACAGTACTGTGTTGTGAGTTTAGTTTACCCCTGGCTTATTGTAGCGGCAGGTGGATGGGTCTATGTTTAGCCTCTGTCTGGATGAGTCATAACTCAGTTATGGCGCACCTGTGCGTGTGAGCACGTGATGTGGAATATCAGAGCTATGTATAGAACAGGGGTGCTCTTTTACAGCCCACGTATTTGGACTGCTGTATTTGCTGAAATGAACAGGACAGACAGAGCTTGTTTACTTTTTGACTACAATGTAGTGGGTTAGGTTAGGGTAGCAGAAAAAGGACATTCATTGATTAGATGTGTACACACATCTTGATAAGCCTTTGCACTTGGCCTGGTGTTGTGTAGAGGTCTAATTTCGTTACCCATCGTTACCTGGGCTATGGCCTGCAAGGCAGTAACATATGTAAACGTGGTCCTACAGCAAGCAGGATGGCAGCTAGAGAAAAGGGGCCCCTCCCCCCACAGAAGCGTCAGTGACAGGCTCTGTCAGGGCCCAGTCCGCAGGCTTTTGTCCCCGTTTCACTCTCACCCGGCTGGGCAGGTCTACTCAGTAATTCCACCCTCCACCCCCCGGGGGTCCTGGTTACCCGAGACACGCCACATTCAGAACGTGCCAGACTGGACATACTGTTAGTACACTACACTAGCGACAGTAACCCTGGAGTGAGACTCCCTTTTCCAAACCATTAGTCATACAGTATGTTGTTCAATTATTTACCTTTACTGTTGTCAGGCATATTCTCAAACCTATGTCTTCCATTGTTTTAACCACCCCTCTCTCTCTCTCTCTCTCTCTCTCTCTCTCTCTCTCTCTCTCTCTCTCTCTCTCTCTCGCTCCCTTCCTCTCTCCTGTAGAAGTTTGGTACGGGCGTCGGGACGCTGCCTCAGCTGGAGCCCCCGGTGATCCAGGTGGTCGTCAGCAATGCCAAACTCCACCCTCAGTCTGACAACATCCTGCCCCACATCGCCAACAAGGGGCAGAACAGCTACCAGACCCACCAGGTTAGGCTGCGTTTCATTCTGTGACACTGTGGGTCTCAAACAGTACCGTAGCTCAGTTTACGGTTGCACTGAAGTTGACAAGTTTACAGAGGTTACTTACATGGTATTTTATTAGAAACGACACAGTAAAAAGGTCATTTTTACTTAGTAATAACCTATGAATCACTGGTTCCGCCATACTGTTGAATAAAGCCTTTCCCACTAATGACAGTCGCCAAAACTCGTTTTTAAACGCCAACTAAAGACTCACCTGTTTAGGCAGACTGGTAGTCACTTATAGCCACCTTATTGTTCCTGTTTATGTTCTGTTTATGTTGCCCCTTTGGGGTGTTCCTCTGTTTTTGTTTGCGCTTCTCTTTTCACCCATTTTATCCTTTGTTTGTGATGTAAAGCACCCTGTGCATTCGTGCTGTGAAGGGCGCTATATAAATAAAGTTTTACTTTACTTTACTTACTTAACAAAGTGGTGAGGCGAACGCGTCACTGTAGCTGACCTCTTGATCCCTGGGTGATTGACAGGAGGAGAGGCCAATGCCGTCCCAGTTCCCCACACGGTTCGGCTGCTCTGTGGAGAACATGTCTGACTCCATCACCATCAACAGCCTCACCAAACAGGCGGAGAAGGAGAAGCTTTGTGAGGGACATCGGCTGCCCATGTCTCCAACAGGTAGGCCACGAGACAGCAGAACCCAGGGGAGGGGATGCATTCATAGACATTCTGTTTTAATCGCTGTGTGTAAATAATAATAATAATAATAATAATAATAATAATAATAATAATAATAATAATAATACATTAGACTTATATAGAGCTTTTCTAGACACTCAAAGACGCTTTACAAACTGAAAAGTAGTAATCAAGTAGTAATAATAAAAATACACAAAAAGGTTAAGGTAGTGCTGGGGACACATGGGAAGGGGAGGGGGAGAGGGTTAACTGGTGAAGGCAAGCTTGAAGAGGTGGGTTTTGAGGGCCTGTTTAAATGTTGGGAGGATGTTGGCCTGTCTGATGTGGTTGGGGAGGGCGTTCCAGAGGGACGGGGCTGCGGCTGAAAAGGCCCTATCACCCCACCCCACCTCACCAAATACACCTCTTGGTTCATCGCAACGTCTCACCCCTATATCTATGTATTTGTATACGGGGTGATGCATTTGATAGATGCATTTGATTGTCTCTTGGATGAAAAGAGGAGCATACAGTACGTCGGCCATTCTAATTGGCTAGAGGTGAACCTCTCTTCCACTCCTCCTCTCCCTTCCTCTCCACTGCTGCAGCGGCGCTGAAGCACTTCCAGGACCGTCTGACAGAGTTTGAGCAGGAGGAGATCATGGACTACTCTGAGGTCTGGTTCCTGGGTCTAGACACCAAGAAGATCGAAGGCACCCAGGGGAATCCTCAGAACGCAGGCTACGATGATGAGCACGGCAGCTACAACAAGGTCAGATCCAGACAAATGTCTTCAGTGCTGTTTCCTAGATTAGGCCTCCTCCTAAACAAAATGGGATTTTGTGAAAGCACAATTTACTCCAGTGTCTTGGCTTAATCTGTGACTGAAGTTTCCAGTTATTTCATAAGGACATGAGGGTTATTGTTGTTGTTGTTGTTGTTGTTGTTGTTGTTGTTGTTGTTGTTGTTGTTGTTATGTTGTATGTTGTTGTTATGTTTGGCTGAACATAATTGAATATACAGTATACTAAGATACACTTAGTATGACTAGTCAAACGGGCACACTGACCTCTTCCTTAGCATAACAATAAACGTCATTATAATGTACTAGATCACCTTAAGGCTCATGCTAGTCCTGGCCAAACCATACGAGGTGAACTGAGATGCCATGTGTGTCTTATTCTGATCAGTATGAATGTACTGGCCTGTACCTTAACTGTCCCTCCTGAGACCTCTCCATCCCCTCTACCCCCCTGTACAGTTTCTCTACTGTAAATCATTTAAAAATTAAAATAAAAAGTTTCCTTGTTCTAGCATTATGACTGCCAATGGTCCCAGGCCTGAGCATAGATACTTTTTCTTGCGATGACTGATGGATAGATGATTCACTTACTTAGACAAACGTATCGCTTTGAATAAAGGCGTCTGCTAAATGCCAAAATTGTAAATGTAATGTTTCAGACAGACTGGGAGCTGTGTTTAGACACATCATGGTCCTGTGCTTCCATTCAAGGTCACTTGGTCTGGGTCACACAGAACAAGTTAGGTCCTGTTAACAAGGCACTGCACAATGATACAATGGAATACAGTACAACACAGGAGCAGGGTTGTCAGATTAGCTTGCATTTGTCTCAGTAAGGTAAATGTACCCTGAGAAGTCATTACAGTAACCATAGAAATGTAGATTTTATCATGAACTACCGATGAATTGTGTAGTCAATTATGTGGGACAATAAAGTTGATCTAAAAAACATGATCTAACATAACCAATACCATACTGTAGCTACATAAAGAGTTAGTACAGTACAAAACACAGAAAACATCCTCTTAAACAGCCACTTAAATGCCGCTCCTGTTCCCAGGTTCTTCATGACCACATTGGCTACCGCTTTGAGGTGTTGGAGGTGATCGGGAAAGGATCCTTCGGACAGGTGCTCAGGTGTCTGGATCACAAGACCAACGAACTGGTTGCCATCAAGGTCATTCGTAACAAGAAAAGGTACAAACGACAACAGTGGCTTCATACGAGCTCTCAGTGCCCAAAGACTCTTGAAACTCTTGAACTCTTGAACTCTTGAACTCTTGAACTCTTGACACTGAAACCGACATTCTTATATTATATATATGAGATCATTAGGGTCATTCAAAAGGTCATTTGTCCTTTTCATGACCTTGTTGGGACAAGGCCACAGACATGCTTTTGATCATTTGATCTTCTGGGAGGATGCATGGTCACCCTGATCCCCATTTAGTTCTCAACTCTGAGTGTTGTTTTACCTCTCCTCCTCTCTCCTCTCTCTCCTCTCTCTCCTCTATCTATCGTCACTGTAAGCTCCTATTTGATTAATGTAGATGCCAGCGGGCCTTACAGCCCTTCAATAATGCAGAAAACAAAATGGGGCTTACAGCTATAGTGCAGCCTCAGACACACACACACACACACACACACACACACACACACACGCACACACACACACACACACACACACACACACACACACACACACACACACACACACACACACACACACACACTGTCACTTTGTCTTAAATGGTCTTGTCAAGTTCCTGTTTCTCCTGGGAGAGAGACTACTGTACTTTGGGCCAAGCAGCACCTCTGCTGTGTTGTATTTGTGTGCAAATCAGAACAACCTGAAAGTTTGATAGAAAAATATTTACCAGGACATTTTACTGGGTGACTATAAGAAACTCTTACTTATGCAATTACATTCCAGAAGCTTTCGGCCCTGATCAGACTGTTATTCAGATATTATCCCTATGATTGTAGTATAGAAACTATGTTTGGGGATTCTCACTGTAGGCTATTTGAATTGATCAAATTAAGATTGGCAACTAACTCTGCTACTTGTTTGAGCTGCAGGTTTCACCACCAAGCTTTAGTGGAGCTGAAGATCCTGGATGCTGTAAGGAGGAAAGACAGAGACAACTGCCACAACGTCATCCACATGAAGGAGTACTTCTACTTCCGGAACCACCTCTGCATTTCCTTCGAGCTGCTCGGGTGAGTGCACACACACACACACACACACACACACACACACACACACACACTCCCCGCTGATTAAGACACTGCTGACCCAGTGCTGACCCACACATACACACACACACACACCTACACACACACGCACGCATGCATGCACGCACACACACACCACACACACACACACACACACACACACACACACACACACACACACACTCCCCGCTGATTAAGACACTGCTGACCCAGTGCTGACCCACACATACACACACACACACACCTACACACACACGCACGCATGCATGCACGCACACACACCACACACACACACACACACACACACACACACACACACAGAATCAAAATAGTCCTGGAAGAGGATAAAGAGAGCATTGAATAATCTATTATTCATTGAAGGCATTCATGGTCGGGCACCTCTCCCATTAAGGTTCAACAACAGGACTTGAGCGCTAAACTCCCCAACCACAACCACAACCACACAGCTCAGTTATCACTAGTCACCTCATCTGTTACACTGAACTTTTGACAAGTCAATCAGGTACAAAGTGAGTATCACACCCTCAAAGCAGCTGTGTGTCTTTAGCATTAATAGCCTTTATCTCCCATTGAGGGAGCAGCGTTGTGTACCGGGCTGGGTTGGGTGACCTTTAGGAGACATCTTGGGACTGCCACCTTGTCTAGCGTTACCGTCACCCAACCCCTTAGTTAATGTCTTGATTAGGGCCCTATCTCTTTCCCCTCATGGTGTGATGGCTCCAGTTACGCCAGCCAGGAGTTTGGTGCTTTCCCAGAAATGCCACAAGAAACACCACTGTGGGGGGTGGCTGTGGCACAGGAGGTAGAGCCGCCGTCTAATGATCGCAAGGTTGGCGGATCGGCGGTTTGAATCCCGGCTGGCCACATGTCACGGTGTCCTTGGGCAAGACACTGAACCCCAAATTGGCCCCAATGAGCGGGCCGGCGCCTTGCATGGTAGCTTGCCGCCATTGGTGTGTGAATGGGTGAATGAGAGGCCATTGTAAAGCGCTTGGGACTAAGGCGCTATATAAGTCAGTCCATTTACCATTTACCATTTACACCAGCCGTGTTTCTAGAAAGAACTCTCAGATCCTCTCTGCAACACATGTGACAGCATCCTACATTATGATGTCCTATGGGTTTAGCAGAAAACATTCACTTCCTTAATCGTGTTATTTTAGCTACTTCACTGCATGGAGAGCACTATAGATCTGTTTATAGCTTAGATTAGATTCAACTGTATTGTCATTGCAAGTACCAGACAAGTACCAGACAACGAAATGCAGGTTAGCATCTAACCAGAGGTGCAAATAGTGATATAGTGCAACACATGATAGTGATAAGTGATAGGTACAGTATGACAATTAGTGGTCTGTTGCATTAACAACTCTTTTCATCTCATTTCATGATCTGAGGTAACAGGCGTCTCTTAGTCTTACCCCCATCAGACCACTAAACAAAGGACAGAATATAATAGGAGGAATAAATGATGCAAGTGTTCAGAGTGGGATAGACTGAGGGAATCCTCGTAGTCGACTGAAATGTGCCAGGGGGGTTCAAAATCGGTGTAGCCGCGCCCCCTAGTGGACTAACGATTCCCTGTGTTCTCTTCCAGAGTGAACCTCTACGAGCTGATTAAGAAGAACAACTTCCAGGGGTTCAGTCTGGCCCTGATCCGTCGTTTCACCCACTCCTTGCTCAAGTGCCTCCAGATGTTGCACAAGGAGAAGATCATACACTGTGACCTCAAACCGGTAGGATTTCTGTCCCCCCACTGCTGAACGGTAGATGTTTTTTTTTAAAATGCCGGTCGAGAGCTGGCGTTGCTTGTTTTCGCAGCTTCTCTGCACGAAATCTAGATATACTTGCAGTATACAGAGTAGATTGTCCTACAAAGACACTTAGATTTAGATTTAGTCATCTAAAAAATAATTAGACCCCTATACTTTCTTTTATTTATTTTTTATTTTACTACTCGATCTTTTCAGTTTGTAAAGCGTCTTTGAGTGTCTAGAAAAGCGCTATATAAGTCTTATGTATTATTATTATTATCATTATTATTATTATTATTATTATTATTTAACAATGCATAGTAATAGTATCTTACAATGGAGAAATAAATGTTTATAGAGGGTCTAGTCACAATGGTTATGAACCACGTTGATGAATAACCTTTGTTTTTATCTTTATTTCACCACAGGAGAACATCCTCCTGTCTCAGAAAGGACAAGGGAATATCAAGGTGGTGGATTTTGGCTCCAGCTGTTATGAGCAGCAGAGAGGTGAGTGTTGAACCATTCTGTTACGCTCGGTATATCAAATCTGATGCAACACAACCACAACACTCACAGAACTACTACTATGAAAGTATGGTACGGGTAGGATACAATGCGTGCCGTACCGTCTGGTCAATGGAAAAGCGCCACCTTTCCTGCTTTTCCTATGACTACTAACAGACTCTCCCCTTGTCTGTTGCCCTCCCCGTCTCTCCCCCTCTTCTCTTCCCCTCTCCCTATGGCCTGCCCTCGTGTAGTGTACACCTACATCCAGAGTCGGTTCTACCGCTCCCCAGAGGTGATCCTGGGCCACCCCTACAGCATGGCCATAGACATGTGGAGCCTGGGCTGCATATTGGCTGAGCTCTACACCGGCTTCCCCCTCTTCCCTGGGGAGAGCGAGGTGGAACAGATTGCCTGCATCATGGAGGTACAGAACACCCATACACCCACAATGGTTATATTTATATCCGCAATTTATATCCACTTGCAATTTTGCTAGTTCGCTAGTGATCTTCAATTCATACAACTACACATAGTGTTCTTCTGTTGGCCGTTTGAGTTTCTGGTGTTGGGATGTCTGTAGCGATCCGTCATCGTTCAAAGAAATTGTCTTCTTTTACTTCACAGGTTCTTGGAATGCCTCCAAATGACTTTGTGCAGACAGCGTCGAGGAGAAGGTTGTTTTTCGGTAAGGACGTTCGATCAACTCTATTTGATTTTTGTGTGGAAATATATGACACATTTTTGTACTGATGTATACCTGTTTTCATAATGCCTTTTGCTTACAAACATACAATTGACCTATCGCTAAGCCACGCCCCAAAATAGAAATTGTCCAATCATATCACAGCAAGTCACTACAGGCAGAAAACTCGGACAAACAACTCACTAAATATCTGATGCTGAAAAGCTTCTAGACAAAATATTTGTGTCATCTTTAAAAAACATGTCTATTACTTGCTGTGGTAAATCAGAAATCGGAAATTTGCCAACTCCCGCCATTTTAAGTCATTGGATGTCATTCAGGCACGGTCGGTCAGTCAGTCACTGTCAGTGAAGCGTTGTTTGTTTGTCCGAGTTTTCAAAGGGGGCGTGGCTTAGCGATAGGTCCATTAAACATTAGAACTAGGTGATGAATCCCTGGTTAGATTTTGAGCAAATTCTAGTAAACGACTCACTGGAATTATGGATGACTTGGTACAGATTCCAAGGGCATCCCAAGGAACATCACCAACACCAAAGGCAGGAAGCGGCGACCCAGCTCCAAAGACCTGGCGAGTGTGTTGAAGACCAACGATCCTCTATTCCTGGACTTCCTACGACGCTGCTTCGCGTAAGTGACTTTGATTTTGAATTCGAGAATTAGGTACAAAACTGCTTCTCATTCCGTGGCTCACTGTATCACTTATTGAAGGAGAGCTGTTGCCATGATACTGCTGGTAGACCTGTAGGTTGTTTCGGATATTTGACCCCCCTGACCTCCACTCACTGACTCTGTCTACTACTGTGTGTGTTCTTTCCTGTACGGTCCAGGTGGAATCCATTAAAGCGTATGACCCCAGACGAGGCAATGCAGCATGATTGGATCCTGGAGGTTCGTTCGAACAAGCTCCGGCCCAAAACACGACCCATGATGAGGAAGCCTTCTGAAAGCATCAGCAGCACAGAGAACAGCTATGAGCACCGCAAAGTAGTCAGCAACAGGACAGGTGAGACAAGACCTCTTACTAGAACTCTTTATTCTCTCTGTACTCAAACGCTGTCATTTCCTTTCTTTTGTTTTCGATTGTTCTAAAAATTAATCAGACTGTCCCAGATTACAAAAATAGAAAATGATGTTCAGGCGCTTAGCTGCGTAGCACACATGCACATACCACAGAAACGCAAGGTTCCTGGTTTGATTCCGACATTTGACATATCCTGTATGTCCTCCCTCCTCTCCCTCACCCATCGTTCTTCTCAATCTCTACTCTCTCCTGTCAATCTCCTAATAAAGCAGAAATGCCCTAAAAACATATAAAAAATAAAAAATACGTCCTCCTCCTCCTTTTTCTAAGCAGCAGAGAAGGTGGGGACGGACGCCAACGGCAACGACAAGCTGAAGAGCGACACCTCCGCCCCTCAGGGCCAGATGGCGACAGTGGAGAGGCTGCGTCCCATTGGTGCCTCGGCAGAGGAGGAGTTGTGTGAGGGCGTGGCCAGGGACGGCAAGCAGGAGAGGTCCATACACATCGTCATCAAGCCCCAGGTGGAGGTGGGCACGGACGGAGAGTCCCCGTCCCAGTGTCTGCCCCCCATCACGTAGTCAGCCTGGACGTGGGGAAGGAAAGGGTTAACCCCCACCACCAAGTGTTAACTGTTGTACATTGACTTTTTAAAATCTACTATTTATATTTTAGTTCCCTCTACCAAAGCAGTTCCGTTGTGCAATATTTGTTGCATGGCTTCGAAAACCTTCATTTCCATCCCTTACTGTACTGTCAACAGAATACCTTCAGTTTCTGAAGGAGTAAGAGTGCAATAAAGGCTGAGCCAAAGAAAGTTTTTGTTTTTTAAATATCATTTCTGATCTTTCAACAGTAGTGAAAGAATATCCATCCTTTAAAATAGTTTTTTTTTCTTCTGCATCTTGTAGACTGTAACACAGTTTTAATTATAACATAATATATTTATGGTGATTATGAAGATTTATTTATGTACATTTGATCCAAATCATAAGAAATGACAAAGATGTATTTGTAATATGTTCTTTTTCTGTACATATCCCTGCTGTGATTTGTAATATATGTAATGCAGAACATAATAAGCTTCAGGTTATTGTACAACTTAGACAAGGTTTTACTTGTTCATGTATTATTTGTGTATGAAAAAGAGATTTTGTACTCTATTATGTCTGTGCTCGTTCATTATTTTATTTTGTACTATTAGACACTAAGAGACAATCCTTTTATCGATAGTTTGTGCCTTGCAGTATTAGAATTCTTGCACTTTACTACTGTGTGTACTGTACTGTACCTGGTTAGACAACGTGGGATGCTTTACTAAGATAGTTACCCTTTCAAATGAGAGGTGTACAACCACTACTAATATCACCGGACAAGAAATATTCACCATGAGGGTAGCATTATTTTGTGTTAATCAGATTCCCAGGGCAGATTGTAGAATTCATGGGATTCCAATATCTAAGGAATAGAACAGAGTATAGGATAGAACATTCCGGTGTCGGTGACATGATTCCTCTTCTCTTACTTATCTAATTTTTGCTGAAATTAGTGATTCAATTAGTGTTCTAATCAGAAATAGCATATAGGCAGTCGTTTCATTTACATCTGATTTATGCCAATACACTTAGCTACATAAGTATGGAGGAATCACCACCCGGTATCTCAGTTGGGTGTTGCTAAATTGATTGACCAGTAACAGTCAGACAAATAAAGACAGAAGGCTAACGTTATCCTAAGGGTGGATTAAAAGTGTGTAGCTATTGTTATGTCTTTTTAATAGTGAATTAAAGTAGTTGTTTCAACTCACAAGCCTCTTTCCTTGTTATCCTCCCTGTTTTTAGTTATTTTCCCTGTCAAGTGCATTCATTCTATTGCATCTGTGTATGACGTGCTAAATAAATAACGTTACATTTGAACAAATTAATAAAGAGCCTAAACTGTTAGCCATGAATAATTTGTCTACTAGCTTAGCCTACACGTTTAAACACAGAGAAGATATTTCTGAACACTTCTACATACAGTTTGACACTGCCATGATTGAATGAATTGTATTTGTAAATAGCAAGACAAGATATTTATGGAAATACCCTCACATGAAAAGTAATACTGTAGTTTTACCCCAGATTTATTATTTGACATGTCAAATCCAAATTACAGGAGTAGAACCAAATTACAATTATTCACTGTGCAAATTATACACATACAGTGTTTTGAATAAGTAAATGGGACAGTGAAGCATTTCTTCTTCTTTTGGCTCGACACTCCAGAAGTTTGGATTTGAAGTTTGTGTTCAACCCCACCCCTGCTGGAATGTGAACCTCAGTCCACATCAGAGCCAAAGGGTTAAACCCTTACAACAGCTAAACCACTGGTGGTTAAGTGGTAGACTTCTCGCCTGCCACTGTGCAGCTGTAACAGAGTTTTTGACCTTTTATTGACCCTTTTCTGCCGTGTTTTCGAATCCAAACTCAGGACACCACTCTAATATTTCTTAATGAACTAAATGTTTAATGTAACACATACTCCATCCATTCGTGTTACTGCATTCAGCTACTGAAGCTATATAGTTTTGCAGCCAATTGGCTATTGCCAGAACTTCATCTGGGAGTAATGACTGTATTTTGAAGTTACAAACATAAGGCTTGGAGTTATTTCAACATGTTGTTGACATGAGTGTGCTCTCCAGTCATCCCTATCCCAGTGTGAGTGGGGCATAATTGATTGATTGACACCAGCTGTGTGACATGAATGATTGAGCCAGCTGATCCTATATATGTGTGACCATTCCCACAATAAAAGTTGCTTCCTTGATAACATGAACCCTGTCTGACAGCGTCTGATTCCTCCGTTCAGTGTGTAGTCCGATCGTTATGGTTTTAGCCAATAACCAATAACCAACGTTTAACAGGTTATGGGCCCAGAGTGCTACCATGGCGAGACAATCGGAAAGAAGTTCGCGTTGGTCTCGACTAGCGTTTGACGGAGATGAGGAAAGGTACGAACTGTGGGAAACAAAGTTAATTTAAATTTAATTTTTAACCGTTCATGGGCCATCTCCGGCTACAGAAACTGAGACACTCTCAAAGCAGACCTTCCCGTAACAGCTTCGGCTCAGGAGTTGAGAGAAGATGAGGAGAAAAATGCAGAGATTTACGCAGAGCTCATTCAGTTTCTAGATGACAAAAGTTTGTCGCTCATAATGCGAGACGCACCAGATGACGGACGAAAAGCCCTAGAGATATTGCGCAATTATTATGCGGGTTCAGGGAAGCGTCTCTATACAGAGTTGACCACGCTCTCGCTCCGTTGAACGTTCGAAATATTTGAAAGTTCGAAAGGTTTAAATATCCTAAAACCGTCATAATTCCGTTAGCGTCTCGGTGGTCTTGTGGTTACGTCCGAGAACAATAGCGGTTCTGGCCTATTTTAAGGTCGCAGGTACGAGACGGCACTATGAACTCAGTGCGACCTGTATGTCAGAACCTTGATCTGGACCTGTATGTGTCCGACCCTTGATCCATAACAATAAAGCCAGATCAACCACACTTTTTGATATTTATTGACCGTGAACTGTCTTCTTATAGCCAATTTCAAGGCGTCAGCCATGTCATCTCAAGGTCGCCGGTTCGAGTCCAGCCGCGGACATGTATTACTGCCTGTCATCCCTGCTCTCTCTCACCCATCTTTCCTGTCAATATCTACTGCCTCTATCCCATTAAAGCAGAAATGCCCTAAACATTGCGTACATAGTTACTAACTGACGCTAGGAGTTAGAGCTATAGTCCTGAAGGGTCAGCTTAGCCATTTCTCTCCACAAACATCGTCTGAAAACATATTTTCCTGGCCTTTTTCAAGCCCGTCAATAATGTTTTGCTAATTAAGTAATGGAAACTTGTTAAAATGCAAATGTTGCCTTGAGGCAACACCGTACCATTATGGATTCACCATGACAACATGACATTGTGGTATTGTGTATTTAGGCCTGGCTGAGAAGCAGCGCAGGGGTCCTCCTGCCTCATCAGTAAAAACGCGGCGCTCTCTGACCGCAACACGCGCGTCTCTCTGACAGACAAGCTAACGTAGCCAGTCCCACACTGACACACAGCGCTGCCCCGCCCCCTGGCGGACAGACACATCCAGATTGATACAATTCCTGATTGGTATGCATAGCTGATATGCCAGATCGATGTCATGTGTCACCAATCAGTCAACGTGGATGAAAAATACTCCATCCATTCGTGTTACTGCATTCAGCTACTGAAGCTAAATTGTTTTGCAGCCAATTGGCTATTGCCAGAACTTCATCTGGGAGTAATGACTGTATTTTGAAGTTACAAACATAAGGCTTGGAATTATTTAAACATGTTGTTGACATGAGTGTGCTCTCCAGTCATCCCTATCCCAGTGTGAGTGGGGCATCATTGATTGATTGACACCAGCTGTGTGACATGAATGATTGAGCCAGCTGATCCTATATATTATGTGTTGATGGTGTATAATTCATTTAAGTTCAAATGTAATTGTGTTTATGAGAACTGTCGTCTGGTGGCAGAACATGCACAGACGGCTGCTGTCCTGGGATTTGTCTTTTCTCCGGATCTCTCATTGTCTTCCACAACACCACCACCACCCTCTGTTAAGAAAGATTCAGCTCCCGTTTGAAGAATTCAGTGGCAGCAAAATCCTCAATGGCATCCATGAATTGGTTATGCCTTCTGCTGCGTATGTCTGGAAGACCTTTGTAGAGCAGTAGAAGTAGCTCACTTAGCAGGACTTTGAGCAGCTCACTTAGCAGGACTTTGAGCAGAAGAGGACAAGCCTCTTGTGTTATCAACCTGTTCTAACCTGCTATCAGTTGCCAACATCAAGCAATGTTTTCTAGACCTGTTTTACCCATTTGTTTTTGGCTGTGGGCATCTTTGGACTTCTTCAGGAACTCTTTTTGCATGCAGCACTCAGCTCCACTTAATGTGCCAAATTGCATTACATGTCAATATGTATGTTGCTTTTATTAAATGTTACTTTTATGTGAACAGTACATATTTAAGTGTTTAAACTTTTGAATTAATGATATGGATAATTGTATATTGTGTTTGACATGTTTTTTTATTGCCTAAAGTATCCCCCCAAAATGCACAAAATGTTTCTTAGTTTTTTGACATAATGGGATATTCAGTCATATATTATTTGCTTATCAGCAGCCAGGAACATCTTCACATGGAGGTGGGCTCACATGGTGGTCTTGGCAAGACATGACAAAGGCTACGGCCGAAACCATTGTCAATTAAAATGTTCACTGGAACTAGAGTGTGCGGCTTCTACTTCATTCTATAGTATTCTGCTCCGTCGCCAGCACCTCGCCCAAGTTTTCTGTGGTGTGCGTTGTCTTCTTTTTCAACTTGGCATGATGATCGTCAGGTGTCAAGCGGTCATCCTGGGCAGACCACCAACGTGGTGTTTGGCCCCCAGCCCTGGGCCTCTCTTTGCTGGTGTTTGGCCCCCAGCCCTGGGCCTCTCTTTGCTGGTGTTTGGCCCTCAGCCCTGAGCCTCTCTTTGCTGGTGTTTGGCCCCCAGCCCTGAGCCTCTCTTTGCTGGTGTTTGGCCCCCAGCCCTGAGCCTCTCTTTGCTGGTGTTTGGCCCCAAGCCCTGAGCCTCTCTTTGCTGGTGTTTGGCCCCCAGCCCTGGGCCTCTCTTTGCTGGTGTTTGGCCCCCAGCCCTGGGCCTCTCTTTGCTGGTGTTTGGCCCCCAGCCCTGGGCCTCTCTTTGCAGGTGTTTGGCCCCCAGCCCTGGGCCTCTCTTTGCTGGTGTTTGGCCCCCAGCCCTGAGCCTCTCTTTGCTGGTGTTTGGACCCCAGCCCTGAGCCTCTCTTTGCTGGTGTTTGGCCCCCAGCCCTGGGCCTCTCTTTGCAGGTGTTTGGCCCCCAGCCCTGAGCCTCTCTTTGCTGGTGTTTGGCCCCCAGCCCTGAGCCTCTCTTTTCTGGTGTTTGGCCCGCAGCCCTGAGCCTCTCTTTGCTGGTGTTTGGCCCCCAGCCCTGGGCCTCTCTTTGCAGGTGTTTGGCCCCCAGCCCCGAGCCTCTCTTTGCTGGTGTTTGGCCCCCAGCCCTGAGCCTCTCTTTGCTGGTGTTTGGCCCCCAGCCCTGAGCCTCTCTTTGCTGGTGTTTGGCCGCCAGCCCTGAGCCTCTCTTTGCTGGTGTTTGGCCGCCAGCCCTGGGCCTCTCTTTGCTGGTGTTTGGCCCCCAGCCCTGAGCCTCTCTTTTCTGGTGTTTGGCCCCCAGCCCTGAGCCTCTATGTGGGCCTAGAGAGCTGGGGACTCCTGGTCTGGTCCCCTTCACCTGCTCCACTAGAGTGGGACAATGACAAGAGCACTTAGATACATACATGCATAGCAACACATTCAGGTTTACTAGCTTAGATTGATCATGTATCTCTCAGAGTGTGGCTGATACATCTTTTACAAACGTTTGGTCCATTTTGAAACCAATTTGAGATTTCTTTGCACAAGGATCCACATAGAGACATGAGGGTCCGTGCCTAAACCTTACCTGAACTCATAGAACAGGATGTAGGCTGTGTGAGCCCTCTTCTTTAGGACGGTGGCCTCATCCACTCTCTTCACCTTGGCATCGTTGAGAGAGAGCCACCCGTCGCCATGAGCCTCACGGACGTCACTTATGTAGTGACCTGAGGAACAGGGTAAATGTGAGATGTCAAGCTCTGTGTGTGTGTGTGTGTGTGTGTGTGTGTGTGTGTGTGTGTGTGTGTGTGTGTGAGTGTGTGTGTGAGTGAGTGTGAGTTTTCAATTACCCGAATACGGGCTGTCCCCCAAATGCGAGACGATGCCTGTGAGGTGGTAGGCACCATTTTCCTGCTGGTCTCGCTGTCAGGAAACACAGTCAATGACATAAGACTGTTATTTAAATGTACAGGAGACAGACCTACAAACTACACTATTGAGATCTGACCTCCTTAACTGACTCATCTAATTATCTGACTGATTTAGCTCCTCTCTCTCTCTTTCTCACCACTGCGGCTCCCTGCTGTGCTCTCTCTCTGTCAGCTGAGCCTAGCTGGTTGCCGGGGGCAACCGATGCTGAGTGGGGGTAAAATATAAACACACACAGTAGACGCCTGAATGATTCTGACAAAAGACTCCTCACTTAACTTCAGTATCAAACTGTCTTTGTGACGGCTCTGATCCACGTGGGCGTGTAGGCAGGGTTGCCAGATGGGGCGGGTTTTTATTTTATTTTACAAACATCATTGGCAACAGACTATACAGTTTAGGGGACAGGAGATGGGGGCAGTTTAGGGGGCAATAGTAATTAACTTTTTTGGGCTGTTTTTTGGTGGATTTAGCGGTTTTTCGACTGTGGTTAGGCTGGAAATTGTCAAACCTATCTGGCAACCCTGTGTGTAGGGTGTGTGTGTGTGTGTGTGATGTCTTTGATAAGACACTCCAGCCTACCGAGATCAGCGAGGGTGTCAGTCAGGGATTCTGCCGAGGCAGCATTCAACTCACTTCGCAGCGGTGAGCTTGTCCTGTTAAAGAGGCAACAGTACTGATCACACATCTGTAATGTCATACGGTAATATAGCAGCATCATAGTAGTGCTAGCTAGTGTATTAGACTAACTTTTTTCTACATTACAATTCTTTCTTTTTTATCACTTGAGTATTTATTGGGTTTCAGCATAGACATGGACAGAACATCATATCTACATCTTAAAGAGTAAAACACTGGGTAAAAAAGTGAAAAGGGAAAAGAAACAAAGCAAGAAATAAGGAAGAAAAAAAAGAAGAAAAAGATGTCTGGAGGTGTTTCAATAAACATGTTATGAGTAATATATTCTGAATGGGTATTAAGTTAGAAGGTGTTACGTTTCATACAAATGTAAACATTTTCCCAGTATTTTTCAAATTACATTACAATTCATTATAAACATCCCATTGGCGGAGCAGACTGGGGACAGTACAGAGAGGGTCTTGTCAGATGTATACAAGTGTGTAGGGTTCAGGGGTTGTTTCTAGAGTTTATAGACTCACCTCAGGCCATGCGTGACAGGGGAGGCGTCTCCACAGAGGGAGGCCAGCGTCACCTCTGCAGGGATGACCATGGGGTCGGACATCTTCTCAAATGTCTTGCCATGGAAGCGCAAGACGTGGAGCACTAGGACTCTGCTCAGAGGGAGACAGAAAGATTCACTGACTGATGAACTGATGAAATGTTGTGGTTACAGAAACCAATGTGTTCTATCTGTCTATCGATCTAAACAATTCAATGTATCAGTTGATTCAATAGTCAGGCACCGGATCTGCGTGTGTGTTAGCCAATTAGTAAGACTAACATTGTACCACATGAGATGTTTGACAATGACAACAAAAGAGGAGTTGGCTAAATTACACACACACAGACAGACAAGATCCTTCACATTAAAAGTCCTGTTTGTCCAGGGCTGTTGTGATGCGGGGGAGGGGAGGAGACTCACCGGGGCAGTGTGAGGAACTGCATCTCCACAGACGCCTGGCGGCCTTCGCACCCGGAGCAGCAGCACTCTATCTCTGACGCCTGGAGATAATAATAATAACAATTATTATTATTATAACTTTTATTTGTATAGTGCTTTTCCTGCAAACGTTGCAGCTCAAAGTGCTCCTTTGATGACAAACAACAACTTTCATTATGAATACTATTATATTATCATTCCAATACTTGTTTTGTTTTAATTCCCAAAGTGAATGACTATTATCATCATCATAATAAGGAGTAATTCATGTCTATCGTCTCTGTCATTGAATGATGCACTGTGTACTGTGATGAAAGTTATGCCTGTTGCTTGTTTGATGGGATATGCAAGACTGACATCCCCAAAAACAATAAACCAATGTGTTACCTTGAAGTAGAGCTGCAGGCTGTCAGTGAGGCTGGGCCTCAGCTCCAGAGACAGGTGATTGAAGTCTTCCTCTCTGGAGACTTCGATTCCACAGCTTACAGGGTAGGAAGTAGAGATATTAGAAATGCATTAGGTTTTACATGCACAAACAGTCTGACTCTCTGATGATAGTACCAGGGGGAGGGTTAAGGGCCCGTTTAACAACTACGGTCTTGATACTGTGGACCACTGATTGATGTGGTAGTGCTAGGCTGTAACAAAACTCGGAACACACTGAGGCCCTCCAGGACCAGAGTTGTCCAAACCCCTGCTCTGCACATAGATCACTGATCGGCTGACTGGCTTCAGAATCCATTCAGTGATGATGATATTTTACGAGAACATCAGACACACAGTCTATCTGTGAGAGCATGAGGCAATGAGAGATGTTACCTGGTGCAGGTACGGATGTTAAGGAGGCGGAATTCTAATTTGCCCACTGGGCAGGTGTAGCTGTCGAGCGTGGCCCGCAGCGCCTTCCCCTCCACCTTCAGCTGGTAGAGCATGTGCACCATGAACTCATGGGCGTCCTGGGAGGACAACAGGAGAGACACAGACAAGACGTTGACCAGATGACAACAAACTGATGCTTGGTTGACAGAGAGAAACTTCAAAGATTGCAAAAGCAGTTGTGTATGTATGACCATTACAAATCATGTATTTGTCATCTGATGAACTAGTATACCAGTATACCAGTTCACAAGTATGCTATGATAAAGTTGAGTATGAACATTAGACACAGAACTAAAAACAAAAGAGCAGCCAGGATGAAAGCCTAGCCTGTGGCTCACCTGCTCATAGTCCTCCATGTACTCCTCATTATAGATGGACACAGAGCTCTTCACCTCCCGCAGGACCTCCTTTTTAATTGATTTGGAGGTTCTGGAGTTTGTGCGCCTCCAGTTATGCAGTTCAGTGAAGCACCTGTAGAGGGAGACAGAGCATAACATCTCACCATACCTGTCAACATTGGGATTTGAAAATAATTAAAGTAAAAAAATAAATAAAATATATAAATAAAATAATATTTTCCCGAAAATAAGGGATATCCCCCGCACGCCCCCGGGCGTGCAACAAGAATTGGGTTAACTAGTTCCTACATAGGATTAAGTAAGTGACTACAGGTGATCAGAATCAGATACCTGGTTGAAAGTAAAATACTTTGAACATCCCTGCATATATATACATGAAAACACAAAAGGGCATATCAATTCAGCACATTTATTTATACATTACTTGACACCATGAAGATGTCAATGGGAAAAGAGCTGCGCAATGCTACCAGCGATCGTTTCAAAACGGAGATAACCGAGGCTACGTTCGTAAATACGCTCTGGAAATCTGATCACCACTCATGGAATGCTTCTTGTCCAATCAAATTACTTGGTCCCTTTATGACGTTGCACCTAGTGTGCGTTCCGGTGCTCTCAGAGCAAAATTACGAACGCAGCCCAAGAAACGAGAGGAAACAAGTCAACTCCGACATGGATATAACGATTATAACAATTAAGTGTTCAATTATATTATATTATAGGTGAAAAATACTGGAGATTTACGGGAAAATATTTAAACCGGAGCACAGCGGGAAAGAAAGGTAAAATACGGGAGAATCCCGGGAAAAACGGGAGGGTTGACAGGTATGCATCTCAGGTTCCAGCCCCTGAGTCTCCCTCTGCTTTCAACTAGACAAGTATGGCTCTTACAGAAAAACATCACAGTGATAATAAGGGGCTGTGTTATTGAACCAAATTCAAACGAATAAACCAGATGAGGGGCGAGATATGAAGGACACCCCCAGTGTGACTGTGTGTGCGTATGTGTGTGTGTGTGTGTGTGTGTGTGTGTGTGTGTGTGTGTGTGTGTGTGTGTGTGTGTGTGTGTGTGTGTGTGTGTGTGTGTGTGTGTGTCTGAGAGTGAGGGGGCTCTGTAGCCTACCCTAGCAGGGTTGAGGAGGAGGTGTGTTGCCAGCTGTCCTGGTGCCTAACAATGTCCTGGCAGAAGCTGGACAGGCCAAGGAAGCACTGGAGGGTGGCATTCATAAAGCAGGTGTTCCCGATGTTGGGTAACCTATGGGATCATGGGATAGGTGACACCAGTTACACACACTTACTGTAGTATTTCTACCTGCTGAAATGATGGCTATAGGACTGGTGATATCAAGCGAAAGGTTCTTTATATTCAAATCTGCAGACATACACCTGTGATCACTTTCTTTTCAATAAAACGAGCTATTAGATATTCACTTTCAATTCAATGTACAATTCGCATTTCTCAAAAAGCAACAAACTGTCAACTTATATGCAGTCTTGCTGCAAGACATTCTGGAACCTGCAGTTCTACTACCCATTCTTAGCTAATACAACAGAAATGTACTTCTTTTTAACGATAAATAATAACTCTTTTAACTGTCAATCAATTATGTAACATATTAATCAATCTCTTTTAACTATCAATCAATCATGTAACAAATTACATCAAATTATTCAAATTACTTTTGGAGTCAAACGTTTAGTCTGATTATCAAGCTGTTTGACATGTGGCTGTAGTGTGTGTTTTTTTACCCCAGCAGCTTGAGCTGGTTCCGGCCCTCTCCTCTACAGTTCGGATCCTCCAGATCCTTGTTGTGGCTGAATAAAATGCTGAATAAGTGCTGGTGCCAAGCCTGCTTCTTGGCCTTGGTTCTGCAGGTCGGGGCTCGGTCCACAAAGGACCTGGGGGACGGAGAGGGGAGGGGAAGAGCAGGCCAGGAGGAGGAGGAGGAGGAGAAGGAGGAGGGAGGAAGAAAGGAGGGAGGCTCGTCAGAGGCCATCGGAGCAGCGGTACCGTAGCTCTGGATAGATAAAGGTTTAAAGAATGCAGAAAGGCCTGATATTGATATGTTTGGACCACTAAGCTAGCCTTTAGCCTCCATACATACCTCCCCAAGGAGACAGAGGAACACCTCAGGGCGTTGGAGGCATCTGAGGAGAGACAGACAGACAGTCAGACAGAGATGAGTGTGACGAGAGAGACATTCTGGAGAGAAATGACAAGAGTACAGAGGTCTTACTATATTCACACACCTGCAATAGCAGCATCCTGTGGCACTGCTTTATTTGCCTGTGAGGCAATAGAAACAGCCTCAGGACATGGCACGGCTTGTGCCAATGGGGCTGCCAGCACCTCGGCAATGGCCTGATCTCTGAAAACACACACACACACACACACACACACACATATTAGCCTTAATCCATCTATACTTTCTAGGGAACATTATGACCGTCATGTAGAATTGGAGTCACCATTGAGTGTTTTGACTGATGAATCCGTAAGAAAATGTTAGGGAAATACAGAGAATGTTCATCATTGACTTGTCAAACCAATCAAATCCTTTGAAAGTGAACATCACACATCATATGGGCTACCTGATGGTCTCAGGCTCCTCGTCACTCTCTCCATCCTGGTCCTGGAGGGTGTCATCAGGCTCAGAGGATCCAGAGGATAGACCCACGAGGGCTGAAGAGGAGGTGGAGGACTGAGAGAGGGCTGCAAGGGCTGCAAGGGCTGCAAGGGCATTCATGAGGGCAAGGGAGGAGGGGAGGAGGAGGAAGAGGAGCTGGGAGGACGGGGAGGGGGAGACAGGGCGGGATACTAGGCAGGGGGCAGAGGGGGACACAGGGCAGGGTGGAGAGGGTCTGACAGGGCAGGGTGGAGAGGGGGAGACAGGGCAGGGTGGAGAGGGGGAGAGTCTGGAAGCCTGAGATAGGCCTCTGGGGGAGGGGGGGGTCCTGACAGGGGAGCCAGGGGGAGGGGAGGTAGCATTGGAGGGTTGGAGGGAGAGGGCTGAATGGATGTTGGCTCTGCTCTCCACATCCTCAGGTCGGCTCTTACACCTTTTTTTCTGTTTCTGGACAAACGAGGGGAGGGTTTATATTTCCATTAGCCTATCTGCAGTATGGTAATCTACCAGAACTCGAAAATGACATATAATTGATCTCCACATCACAATAATAATACAATATTCATTACCACCATTACAAAAAATAAAGGAAAAAATACAAATGTATATTTGAGCATACAAGCTATATAGTTCATCTGTATAGTTTACAGTGACCTATTTCAAGCATTTTCCCCCCCAGAAAGCCAGAGGCCTACAGCTAAATGAAAAATATGTAAACCAATAGTATACCATTTTAAACATTCAGAAAGAGTCAATGCAGAAATTATTGAATAAATCCATGATACCTACCTTTCTACAACAGCAATTAAGGTTTCCCATGTCGGTCGTGTGAAAATGTTCATCGCAAACATATATTTTTGACAGACGTTACCGATCACTTAATGACGCCATATAATGCCATTGTTACGTCACCGAAATGTTTTGCCCGCTTTGGCGCAAATTAGCGAGGCTAATAATAATCGGCTACATTTAAAAATATATATTTCTATTGACCATTGGTTTTAATCTTCAGGAAGTGATTCATAGGTCCATTATGCGGTGAAATAAATTCTAGAAATGACTGTTGTATAATTTATGTCAAGCATTTCACTATTTATTATAATGTGCTTAGTCTGCTTACACTATATTCTGCAAGCCTAGCATAGTATGCCACCCCCATCTGACTGAATCAGGTAAAGCGGTCATGAGAAGACGAGTTTTAAAGTGCTATATTAACATAAGCCTTAGCTTTGAGCCAAAATGGTCAAATTTTAAAGGCCCGTTTTTTGAGATATCTGGAAATGCTTCAACATGGTAACACGTTGTAGTGCCAAGATGCATTGTTAATCAGACATGGGAGGTATATGTTTTCAATATATTTATAGAGTATGTTAAGTGGTATGAACCAGAGTAAAGTTGTCTGTGTCTGTAGGCTATCTGTGAACGACATATAATGTTAAGCTGAATGGAATCAATATACAGCACAGACAGAGGCAATGACAAGGTTATTGAATGAGTGAAGCAACGTCACATAAAGACTCAGTAGAAACGGGAAAAGGGCTTTTAGTAAGGAAAATGTAGTGATGAACATGGGCAGGAAATAAAGCAGCAAGAGAAAAAAAAAAAGGAGCCTTCGAGAAAGTAATTGTTTAATTTCTACATATCAAGAGCAAAGGTAAGTAAGTAGTATAAAGTATAAAGTATCCTTGTGCTGTCCCGCACAACGCCACAGGGATTGTCTAGCTACTTTACCGCCCCCTGCTGTTGAGAAGCAGTAATAATAATAATAATAATAATAATAATAATAATAATAATAATAATAATAATACATTTATTTTATAAGGCGCCTTTCATGGCACTCAAGGTCGCCGTACAACAACAAATCTAAAAAAATAAAAAATAAAAAAAATAGCGCGTTTCTCAGTTTCGCAGCATTTTAGCGTTTTGGATACTAATGTAGTTTTACCCTTCCGGCTTGCCGTAGAAACCCCTGAGTGACAGGAGAATCATGGCGGCTGCAGCTCTCGTTAGGCGCCCTGTGAGTGTCCTTCCCCGGTTCTCAGGTGAGTAACACCGGACAGACTCACTGCGATCACGGACAGACACCGGGAGATGTGCGGCTCTGAGACCGGGGGAAGAATAACGTGACATCCGATGATCACAGGACAGCTTTCCAGACCCAAAACTACCTTCTGTGACCCTATTCTGGGCTATGACCTAGCTAGCTCTGGCTAACGATCCAGCTAAATGCTGGCTGCTATGCTTTTGTGTTATTGATGTTAGTTATGAAGTTTGTAGATCTCCAGACTAGACAGTGCAGGCAATCTTTTGACTAGCTTTAACTAGCTGAGAACGGGGGCTTAGACAGAGATTGTGTTTGTAGATCAACTATGGTTTGATTTGCATAGCAGCAGCTGTTCAGTGAATGTTGTGTTGTGTATGCCATCCTAGGTCAGGAGGTGGACCAGTCATTTCCCCTTTAACTGACTGACACTGATCTCATCTCTGACATTATCTCAGGCCTATACCAGCTGTTATTTTAGGCACCTGTCCTGTATGCCTTAAAAAATGTATGTGTTACGGTACATGTGGGAAAACTAGGGTTAGGGTTAGGTGCTAGGGTGACTTGGTACATGCTGGCATGTCTAACCTTAACCCTAACCTTAACCTTAACCCTAACCCTAGCATCCTAGCACCTAACCCTAGTTTTCCCACATGTACCGTATTCCCACATAACATTATGCATTTTGTTTTAACACGACACAATACTGCTTATGTATCTGTTACATACAGAATTGTATTACAAGTAACCGTAACCAAGTAACCGTGACCCTGCAGGTTCCTGCAGCCCGGTGGTGCTGTCAGCCGTCCCGGTGGTGGTCCAGCAGAGGAAGGTCCACCATGCCGTCATCCCCAGAGGGAAGGGAGGCCGCTCCTCCTCCAGTGGGGTAGCAGCCACGGTCTTTGGAGCCACCGGCTTCCTGGGCCGATATGTCGTCAATCGACTTGGTGAGTTTTAATCGGCCCTAGAGATGGGGTGGGGCGCAAGGAGGTAGAGCCGGCGTCTAATGGTTGCAAGATCGGCGGTTGGAACCCCGGCTGGCCACATGTCGAGGTGTCCTTGGGCAAGACACTGAACCCCCTAATTGCTCCCGATGAGCGGGCCGGCACCTTGCGTGGTGGCTTGCCGCCGTTGGTGTGTGAATGTGTGTCTGAATAGGTGAATGAGAGGCCGTTGTAAAGCGCTTTGGATAAAGGTGCTATATAAGTGCAGTCCATGTTTTTGAAGATCGATTAGTTCATGGGTGCAATGGATCAATTATTAATTTCAACATGCAGGACATAATTGTAAAAAAAATCCTCCTGACTGTACAGCCAGGAATGATTTGATACTGACAGTGAGTGAATGAAAGAGCAGGGTCTGAATGATAGACCCGAGTAGGATAGAATGATGACCAATGCCGCCTACAATCTCACAGACTAGTGGCTTGCTAAAGCTGTGCTGCTGAAAGTGAGGGAAAAAGGGTATTTTTCTATTAACTATTACCTATTTGGACCCCCTTGATCGACTTGATCAATCTGCCCTGATCGGCCAGAATGACTTAGTGACTATACTATGAACGTTCATTCAAATGACCTAGCCGCCCCATAGCCCTCTAGTATTGTCTGTAAATAATTGTTTTCTGTTGTTCTGTGAACTGAACATCATCTTTGTTTACAATGGCGTACTGTGTCGTTGTTTCCGATGGGACTGCTATGTGTGGTTATCGGTCTGTGTTGTGTCTTTGCAGGTCGTATGGGTTCTCAGATCGTTATCCCTCATCGGTGTGACCAGTATGACCTCATGTACATGAAGCCCATGGCGGATCTTGGACAGATCATCTTCATGGTAAGTAAACAGAAAGGCCTCTACTATGATGTCTCATCTTAAACCACCTCACTCGTGTCTAAATCATTGTTTTTCTCATGTAAAGTTGAACCCTTCAATGTTCTCCCATCTCCTCCTGCTATGTTTCAGGAGTGGGATGCCAGGGATAAGGATTCCATGAGACAAGCGTTGGCCCACTCCAATGTGGTCATCAACCTGGTGGGGCGAGAGTGGGAGACCAGGTAGGTAACTCAGTAGGTGGTCTGCGGCCTTAATCAAAGAGTTTAGTAGTACTTCACTTGATTTACTTTATTTATTTGTATAGCACTTATCAAGACAGCAGTCACAAAGTGCTTCACAGTACATTTGGTAGTATACAGCATAACACAGCAAGTAAACAGCCAACAAATAAAATGTAATTCATAAAATGTAAACAAGCACTTCACAAAAGCAATGAAACGACATGTCGTACCTTAAAGTACCTTATTCTGCTCTTGGATGCAAGTTATGCATTATTATAATATCATTCTTTATTTTTTTCCTCTATCTCTCTGAAGCAACTATCGCTTTGAGGATGTGTTCGTGTCAATCCCCCAGCAGATTGCGAAGGCCACCAGGGAGGCTGGCATCACCAAGCTCATCCACATGTCTCACCTCAACGCAGACATCCGCAGCCCCTCTAAATACCTGAGGAACAAGGTCCTGTACCCTGAAGGGCTTCCATGAAATCTCCTACCATGCCATTATATCTATTACCAACAAAAGTGATCTCCTGATAACGTATTTCGACTGTGTTTTCTTAGATCCTTCTCTTCTTATCTTTTTCCGTTTTCACAGATGTAAACATGCATCACATATGAAGGCGTGTAATGTAGATATATCCCACATACTCAGATTAAAATGTGTATTAGATGTAATGTGATATAAAGATCTTAGGTGTAGCATCAGTGTCATATAGATGGTGTATCTCATTCTGCAATCTGCAGTCATGTGTAATCCAGATGTATGTCTTTATTAATGTGGGATATGTCCGGTGTTTCTGTGCAGGCAGTAGGTGAGAGTGCTGTGAGGGACGAGTTCCCTGATGCCATCATCATGAAGCCTTCTGAGATGTTCGGGAGGGAGGACAGGTTCTTCAACCACTTTGCCAGTAAGTAGCCTAAGCAGGAGGGTCACCACTGATTATTTTCACGAACTGGTGCATGTAGTCCAGTCTGGATGGTCTGATAACATTTTACTGGTTGACTATGAGATTAAGCACAAAGAAGCGTCAACATGAATCAGAATTCATTAATGGGATCATGTTTGACCTCATTGTAAGTTCTCTATTGCACTGGAAACTGTAGCTGTTGTGCATGTCCGATCACTTGAATTGCAGTGCATTGATTAAAAATGTTTAAAGAATTATCTATCTATTCATTAAATGAATTCATCTTAATATATCAGTAAGGAGCTATAATGATTTTCTTTCTTTTTGAAAACTGAGTGAATTATTGGTCTTTGTTTAAAAAATGTGGGGTGACTTTATTCTCCTGTGTTGACATACAGACATGCGCTGGTTTGGGAAAGCTGTGCCTCTCATTGGCATGGGGAAGAATACTGTGAAGCAGCCTGTTCATGTGAGTCTATGGCCCAGTTCCTACAATGCCCCAACAACCCCTGACACACTTGTTCATCTGAAAACAGATTGGATATAGGTATACAGGTATATAGATATATACAGTAGGTGTAAGCAAGATGGTAGTAGCTCCACCTTGCTCTCTCATAGGCTGGGTGGATTTGTTTTTGTTGTTGTTGCCATCTTGCTCATACTTATCTAACACCCTCAGATCTACCCAGGTGTCTTATTTAGGGAATTGTGGCTCTGGACAGGTCCTATATGTCCTTCTGATCTCAGCCCTGCGTCACCTTACTGTAGAAGCACCAGGACTCAACAGACTCCTTGGGGCGCTTAGGTGGCGTAGTGGATTAAGCGCTGACCATGTACCGCAGGGTACGGTTCGATTCCAGCCGCGGACATATCCTGCATGTCATCCCTTCTCTCTCTCTCTCACCCATCCTTCCTGTCATAATCTCTACTATAAACTAAAAAGAAAAAATATGAGTGGGACTGCCCCACTCAGAAAAAAACAACTTAAAAAATCACAAAGACTCAACAGACTCCTTCTCCCTCTGTTCTCCTCAGGTGGTGGACGTGGCCAAGGCCATCATCAACGCCATAAAAGACCCCGACGCCAACGGGAAGACTTACGCCCTAGTTGGGTAAGGACTTATTACGGCCTTTACTTTTAATCCCGAGATACCTGTTGAATCCTACAAGGCGTCACTGTCAATTGTATCTAATCTGTATCTATTCTATCTATTCTTTACAAATCTGTGGCAAAAGTGACAACATTAGCCAACTTGTTCATCGGCCTGTTTGTGTGTTTTTTGTTACTTTATTACTCAGACCCAACCGCTATCTCCTTCATGACCTGGTGGAGTTTGCCTATGCTGTGGCCCACAGGCCCTTCGTACCCTACCCAATGCCACGCTTCCTGTATCAGTGAGTATGCAGTACACAGTGGCTATTTTTGCTTAGGAACCTGATATACTCCCATGTATTTCCATGTCAATTCTCTAGCCTTTTCCCCATGAATGATGATCTAGTAGTATAGATTGTCATGCCAACCCTAGGCGCGATGCCAAGTAACCTCAATACTGACCACAACAAAACACCTCTTTCTCTAATTTCAGTCTTGTTGCAAGTTTCTTTGCGATGAATCCATTTGAGCCATGGATCACTCCAGACAAAGTAGATCGGGTAAGAAAAAAGCAACAGAGGTATAACACGTAATAAACAGCTAATAATAATAATAATACATTAGACTTATATAGCGCTTTTCTAGACACTCAAAGACGCTTTAAGTGTACGTTTTGGCACAATAACATGTGTTTGTGGTCGTTCCAGTTCCACAGCTCAGATCTGAAGTACCCAGGACTTCCTGGTCTGGAGGATCTTGGGATTACTCCCTCCTCCGTAGAGCAGAAGGCCATCGAGATCCTGCGGCGTCACCGTCGCTTCCGAAACCTGGAGGCGGACCTGGACGAGGCCAAGCCAGCCAAGACCGTCAGCTTCTGACCGCCTGACACCACAGGCTCCTCACCCTATACTGTGCTGTCTGCTTTTACAAATGTTCTCTGTACATAAATAAATAAAAGATGATCATCTAAACTATTTTTATGTTCGGACTTTTTCATGATTCGGAATATTATTCCTAGGTAGATTAGATTGCATTTAGACAAGACGCTACACTACTGTTTTTGCTACTGGTGACGTATCAGGGTCTTGAAGGGTTGTCCCATTTCATAAGGGAAGATTTTCAACCACCCCTTGTGACTCTCTTCCGAGGGGCAAGCCGTGGCTCAGAAACTAGGGGTAGGAAAAGGAAATGGGATGGATCAGGCAGAGAGAGAGTTAACTTCCACAACAGGAGACCTCCATTCCAGAGAAGGGTTTAAGCTGCCAGACTTTGTATCGGTGGGAATATTTTTGTGTAGATCAGTGACAAAAAAAATAATCTGTGCATCCCCTACGTTTCTTCATATTTATTGTAGCCTAATGTCATTTGTTCTGCCTTTTTGTGACAGTGATACTGACAATACTGACTATATTCCCCTATTTTACTACTAATTTCCTTAGCTCAAATCAGGGCCCACACACCAGTAACAGCTGTTTCTGGCATTTGTTTTTCTTCCAGGACAAAGAACTCAAAAACAGACAGATGTAAAGATGTTGAGATGGCCAATGAACAACTTGTGATTCAGGAATGCACTGACTGACTAGCCCAATTCAATCCATCCTCAACCCTTCTAAAGAAGGATTGTCATAATTAGTCATAATCCAATAAAAATCTGTTTATGAAGTTCAGTGTAGGCCTACTATTTGAATTTCAACAACATGACTATGGTCAGACATTCACTGTGAGTGTATGAATCTAACTGCTACTTATCACTGCAATATCATTGCTATAATTCGTGAGTTTAGAATGATAAGGTTCTATTTCCGTTTAGGGCAGTTCAGAGATATTGAGCGTCAAAGTTTTTACATTCCAGGCATTATGTTTTGTGAGATGGAACCTTTGTATTTTATGAATTACTAACTTTAAAAAAATCTACATTTTAAAAATAACACCACACACAGGCATTAATAAACACCTAATTTGACAAAAATGGAGATAGAACCTTATAATTCTGACGTCACGACTTCTCACCAAACTGAGGTCGGCCACATCCCGAGAGGATCCGAAGGTTTCCGAAGTTTGGGTCTCTTAGCAACGTAGATGTTTACAGTGTCGGTTGATATTCTCGCATCGGACCTTTGCGCAGGGAAACACGAATAAAAACCTGTAAGATATTAAAATGTACAATGTTGAATTACTCTCAGACCGCGTCGCTGCGGCCAGTCTGGAGAGGAGGAGGAATAGAGAGATGCAGCGACAAGACCGGATTTTCAATTCTCAAGTTAGAACAATTGGGGTAAGTTACAAGTTATTGTTACAAGTCGTGACATTAGAATTAGAAGGTTCTATCTCCATTTTTGTCAAAATTGAGTTTTTTTTACATAATCTGATCCATTAGGTGTTTATTAATGCCTGTGTGGTGTTATTTTTAAAATGTTGACATTTTTGAGTTAGTAATTCATAAAATACAAAGGTTCCATCTCACAAAACATAATGGAATGTAAAAACTTTGACGCTCAATATCTCTGAACTGCCCTAAACGGAGATAGAACCTTATCATTCTAAGCTCACGAAGTGCAGGGCTCAGAGACTCCATGCATTGGGACCGATATTTTGGCTTGGAAAGGATCATGGTGATCGATTCACATTTGCAAGTTAACCATGTTCTTTTTTTTAATATACAGATTGATAAAGAAGCTATTGATTTCCAAATAAAAGAAAAAAAGAAAAAGGAGGAGGCTGAGGCAGATTTACACAAAGCATATGGTAAGTCTAGAATGGAGGTAGGCCTAGTAGGTCAGGGCAGGGAGGACATTGCCTTTCTATTCCATTCCTGGCAAAACACTGTATTCTATTCTAAGTAGCCTAATGGTAGAGTTATAACTCTGGATAGTGTATAGCCTTTATTTATGTAAACCAGCTCTTTTCCCTTCTTGTTTTTAGTATTTTTTTCCTAGCACCAGGGGAGCCCCCCCTCCTAAATGTCGTTGTATGGTACCTGTACTGTATTAATGACAATAAAGACCATTCATTCATTCATTCATTCATAACACTAACTGCTCTGTATTAGCTTCTCTTCAAGGACTGGCTAAACAATCAGGTTGTAAAATCTCTGACAACAATCCTAAGTGAATACATTCAATACAAGTCATGACAAAGTAAGTAAGTGTCTCAGTGTGTAGCCTACATCTCTTACTCATTGGAATGCCCTGTAGATGCAGATCTGGTGCGCAACGACAGGGCGGCCTGCCTGCTTGACCAGCGCCAAGTCAAAGACGACCGTCTGATGCAGGAGGCAATCACAGGCTTCCGCCAGAACTTCCAGCAGCCCTGGAGTCGGCGGGAGTTTGACCTGAACGACCCTGAAATGCTGAAGAACCAAGAGGGGGTCCAGATGTTGCCGGGGCTGAAGGGAGAGGACCCAGACAGCCAGGGGAGGACTAAGAGGCAGCAGGAGCAGCTCAGGATGTGGTTCTTCCAACAGCAAAAGGAGCTGGCCAATGCACGATACGAACGCAGGCTAGAAGGTAAAGTATACCATGTATTTCCCAGATACTTTTCTGTCCCAGACACATCTTCCACACTTCCGCTTCAGATGCTATGCATGCAATAGCCTGGGGTTGAGGTTAAGTACCATACAACCAAACATATCTTGCCTGGTACCACACCCTACACCAGGATTTTTCAACTCTCTGTTCTGGAGAGCTACTGTGTGTATTTACTTTAAACTAACACACCAATCAACCAACTATCATGGTGGTCTTGGGTTGATAGTCATTGTGCCAGGTGTGATAGTGCAGGGCTGGAACAGACGTCTGCACATTTATTAACTCTTCAGCAGAGGAGTAAGAGAGGCCTGCTACTACGCTATCAGACTCTGCCTCTCAAACACGGCTGCCTTTTGTCAAATGTTCTGCCTCTCCCTCCCCCCTTTAGAAGAGCAGTATGACCAGACCCGAGTCGACCTGGACAACCACGCTCTCCAGCTGCAGAAAGGTGAAGAGGAGAGTAGGAGAGCCGTAACCTTGGCCACTAAAGATTTCAACCTGGCTAAGGTGAGTTCTAATACCTGCTGCCTAATAAGGTGTGTTGCATCAGGATTCGTGTAACATCCTGTAACATGCAACATTATATACACTGATGCTTGAAAACGTGTGAACCCCTTGTGCAACTATATATTTGTTTTGTTTCTACCATGAAATCTTTATTTAATCAGAACCAGTATTTTTTATCTGACATAACATGTTTATATTTACCAATTCCATGTTGGTTTAGAATGGTCTTCCAGAAACCTTCAGGCAAAAAAATAAATAAATCTATAATTGCACAAGGGGTTCACATACTTTCAAGCATCACTGTAACTTGTCTACTCTGTTGCGGCATGTCCGTTTGTCAGCAGGGAATTTGAATTCATACATTTGTATGCAACTTTCCTTTATCAGCCCACAGATCAAAAATGATAGGGTATGCACTTCATATTATATTTCATCTATATTCCATCTCTATGGTTCCCCAGGCGGCAGAAACTGCAGAGCGGCGTTATCTGGAGTGGCAGCAGGAGGAGGAGGACAACAGGACAGACATCCTGAACCAGCTGCAGGGGGAGCTCCTGAGCGAGAGCCTGGACCAGGGCGTCAGTGTGCTGGGCCTGCCTCGCCTCAGACCTGACAGCTACAAGGGCCTCACCCCAGAGCAGCTGCAGCACATCATACAAGCCCAGCAGGAGCAGGTGGAGGAGAAGGAGGTACTATAAATCTGACATGTTGTCTTCCTGGATGTATATCTTCTGGACATGACTGAATAAATTGCTAAATGTGTGTGTGTGTGTGTACATGTGTGTGCTCATAATTTATATTCATGTTCTTTAGAGGATCCATGCAGAGCAACATGAGGAGGAGGCCCAGCAGGACCGTTTCCGCGTGGCGTCTGCTCGTACGGCCCTGCTCCTGGAGAGGCGGCAGGCCCGCAGCAACAAGCAGCTGAGGCGCAGCCTGGACAACACCAACGCTCAGCTGGCAGACGCCCAGCACGCGCAGTGAGTCACTCAACCACATGCGCAACATAACTGTCCAACACGCTCTCACTGATGTTGGAAATGCTGAAATGAACAGACGATATCACACATGGACTCAAGTTTGATTTCTATATCTTTTTGGGGGGGTTTGTTTAACAATTATAAGGTGAAATACAATAGTTCAATTAATTACAAGGCACAATGTCAGATGCATGATGCAACATTTAGACATGGACACACCTGTACTTGATTTCTTTATTAGTTTATAAAATAGTTTTCTTCTGTTACTCTGTCATACGTCAACACCCTATCATTACTAATAACATATTTAATTACGTTCACAACTTTCTGTAATCCTCACACAGGATGGATCCTATTTTCTACTTCAAAATAGGAAAAAGTCCACTTTTAGATGCCAGTGGCCTGTAATTACTGAAAGTATACTCCAGAGGATTAATTAAGCAATATCACACGAGAGGGAGTGTGTTATACTGAATATCAGCATGGCTGTGATTCGGTCGCATGCTTTTATACAACAGTTCTACAGCGCAATTGATTAGTTAACAGTAATAAGTGACAACAGATTATGATTTGTTTGTTTATTTAATCATTTATTTTGGCTCCGTCAACAAAAAATTGTTCCGCAACTGGACTGTTGCCTAGTAACCTGAACACAAACATCTGCAGGCTAGCTACTTTGATATTAACGGTTATTTCGGAGTGATACATATAGTTAAAAGTCCCAGTGCTGTTATACTGTATATCGTAACTCATGGAATGCCTCTTGTCCAATCAAATTACTTGGTCGGAACTAACTGTTGTATAACAATGAATAATCACTCCCTCTCTCTCTCCTCTGGGTGTTTTTTCATTTCAGGAAAACCTATCTTGACAAGCAAGTGTACATTAACAACCCAGATGAAAATTACTTCTCCCAGTTCAACACCAGCAGTCGATGAAGGACTACCATGCCATACCATGGTGCACATTATTACTATTATGGAGAAATACATTACTTGTGATACAGATTGAAGTAATAGTAGACATAATAAAATAATTGTAATACAGCAAAAGAAAACAATGTATCTTTAATCTTGTCTTGCATTCATTTATTTTTCTTTACACAATTTACAGAATAGTGAATACGACTCTTTAAATGTACTCTCTGTAGAAAAACGTCAATGCCTGATCATATAAGAAGTGTCTGTGACAGACACTAATGTTCTAGAGTATTTACTTGTCATGACATGTGCCTATATGATCTGAATGTGAACATGTGTGCCTTGTATTATAAATCCCTTAACAAAAGACTTACGGCTCAAGTGTTCATCCCTAAATGAATAGCTGCCATTACCTTGACAACAAAATAAAACAAATCAAGGATTCTATGTAATCAATACATACTTCAAATTAATTTCTCACTCTATTCATTGTTACACAATGTGAGAGTCAGTCAGTTATGTACAGCTGCTGCAATGCCTCATGTCTAATGAACCTGAACCCAATCATTTTACTCTTTGTATCCATACATAATTAAAGCAATTCTGATTCTGATACAGTGTCTGACTACATAAATAAAGTACAAATACAGTTCTATAATGGAACTGAAAAAATACTTTATGTTTAAATAAAATGCTTTTGCTTGAATACAAGCTGTGTCCTTTGACTCCTCCTTGACTAGTAAATTCAGCTCATGTCAGGGCCCTCCATTTTGTGGGAGCTCACAGCAGTGGTCCATCTGCTGGATTCATCCCAGGAGTGTCATACACATCTCGTCCACTGGGGGGCGATATTAACTAGTGTTAGTTTTCATCTCAACCCGAGTTTGCTGAGCTGCGGCTCAGAAATCATTCATTCATTCAAGTCATTGTTTTTTTCCTAATAATCTTGAGTCCATTCCTATGACACAGCTACTACTGAAACAAATAGCATTTCAGATGCTAGGCCAAATGTCTGTCCCTTTAAGGTACCATTGGTAAAAGTTACTGATGTGATGTCCTTGTCCCAAGGATGTCCACATCATTCAAGGTCTCTATTGTGAGTTATCTGAGACAAACTTGTCCCATTTCCTCTGCCATAGTGCCAAGGCTTTCTCCTTCTGCTGCGAAGACAGGGAGCTGTACCTGGAGATGAAGAGAACGTCAATCAGAGCCCTTCTCCTATTTATTTATTTATTTATTTATTCATTCATTCTCTCAGTGTTCCCAAAACACTACCTCTCTCTCTCTCTCTCTCTCTCTCTCTCTCTCTCTCTCTCTCTCTCTCTCTCTCTCTCTCTCTCTCTCTCTCTCTCTCTCTCTCTCTCTCTCTCTCTCTCTCTCTCACATACTTTGTATGTTTCTTTGAGAGTGCCTATGTGAGAGCTCATCCCACCGACGCCCACGAATGCCTCATAGAAGTCATAAGAGAGGCCCGTGGCCCCGAACATGGCGGGGTCATCAGAGCTGATCACCAACGGGTGGCCCTCTGCCATCAACATAGCAGCGGGGTGATTCCGCAGATCTGAGACCAGTTTGAGCACCTGGAGAGGGTTTTTAAAAGGGAGTTTTTTTAAATGAACGGCAGTAAGCCCTTTGTGTTCCTCACTATCCCTGAATGAATCCCAAATATATCCCTAGACCAGTGGTTCTCAAACCTCTCCTCGGGGACCACCAGCCGTTCCACATATTTGATCTGTTCCACCACCAGCACACCTGATTCAACTAATCAAGTGCAAAGCAATTATGGTTTGTACTTGATTAGTTGAATCAGGTGTGCTGGTGGTGGAACAGATCAAATATGTGGAACGGCTGGTGGTCCCCGAGGAGAGGGTTGAAAACCACTGCCCTAGACCCTAACCCCTGGACACCTGTGTAGATCTGAGAGAATTAGATAGGTTTGGCGTTATGGAAATAGCTCCTCTTTGAATTTCCTTAATCTTCTTTATCTATATTTATCCAATCCTCTCAGACCTACACAAGTGCAGAGGGAGAGTAGGGGCTAGAATACGATTTGTGATTCGGGGTTAGAGAATGTGGTAACAGTGATGATGCTTCACCTGGTTGGAGATGGGGCACACCTCCACAGCCACACCTCTCTTCCTGGAGAGCTCCCTGGCCACCGGGTGGTGCACTAGAGCGAAGCCGTGTCCGATGCGAGAGGTGTTGAACAGCAGGGAGTCCAGCAGGTTCTGATCCACGTCGGTCCCCTCGAGGTCTGAACATTAAAGCGATGTCAATCAAAGTCCTTTTATGTAGCTTACAGAGAGGCCAGTTATCCCAGAATACATCATAATCTTCACTAGCCTTAAACTAACCTCTATATGCTACTATACACTGAAAAAGAAGTGTCTTTAGTTTATACGATGTGCCAGATAAATAAAGAGCATTAGATCAAGATGAGGAGGAGGAAGGGGTTGGGCTCACTTGTCTCTCCCGCATGGAAGAAGAAAGGCAACGTGACTCCTCTCTCCGCTGGCAGAGACAACGCCTCCTTGAAGTACCATAGGGATCTCCCGCTGTCCTCTCGACCCACCTACAACACGAGCACAATAGAGAACTCCTACATACCCTGCTCAGTTTACGAGACCTCCACAGAAGTACATCTTGTTTTTCCTGTAAATCCAAACCATATCGGATCAGAACATTGTGGGATTTCAATTCAAATCTATTTTCATTCATGTGTATGTGCAAATATACTTGGCCAAAAAATTATTCAGAATACAAAATAAAATAAAATAAAAATAGAGAGATTTTAAAAATGTATATACTGTATATATATATATATATATATATGTTACGGTACATGTGGGAAAACTAGGGTTAGGGTTAGGTGCTAGGGTTAGGTTTGGGGTTAGGGTTAGACATGGCAGCATGTACCAAGTCAACATTTTATGCTCCCCGGAAATGCCGACATAAACCATTTTCCCACATGTACCGTAACATATATATATATATATTCCTGTCAATAAACGCTTCTACTAATACTTCTGCAAGTGCTCACTAGGTCAAACCCAGCCATGATGTCAGGGAAGTCTCTCTGCAGGGTCATCGCCTCCTCCACAGCCTCCTTCACCATGGAAGCATTCAACCCCCTGAGACAAACACAATAAACAAACACATCTTACCATTACAGTAGCATGGGTTTTGCCTGTCCTCCTCTTCCTCTTCTATTGTTGTTGTAGAAATCATATGAACTAAGCATTTGGGCCCCATGTTGTTCTCAGCTTTATCCTATAAAAGGAACCTCCTGACAGCCTGAACCAGCCAGGTTTCATCACACTTCAATAGTTGCTTGTTCGCCGCTTCTCCGACGCTACACTACAGACATCTGTCTATGGCTCTGGAGAGAAACTCACAACTACACAGATGAGTTAACCAGACAGATAAGATAGCCAGCCTGTGTTTACCACCTCAAATTAATTATTTATTTATGCCCAGCCAAATCCATGTTTAGAGGTAGCTAGCTAATATTACATTGATCATACTCGTAAGACTTTTCACTTTTAAAAAAAAATGCCGGTCGAGAGAGGACGCTGGCGTTGCTTGTTCGCCGCTTCTCCGCCCGAATTCTAGATATACTTGCAGTATACAGAGTAGATTGTCCTACAAAGACACTTAGACTTAGATTAGTAATCTAAAAATTGATTAGACCCCTATACTTTCTTTTATTTATTTGTTGTTTCTTTTTATTATTACTACTCGATCTTCTCAGTTTGTAAAGCGTCTTTGAGTGTCTAGAAAAACGCTATATAAGTCCAATGTATTATTATTATTATTATTATTATTATTATTGTTATTATTATAAATAGTGAAGAGAGCCATAGTTACCTGTGGACAGTGAATATGACCCGCGCTCCCAGGAAATCTGGGTGATCTGCCACAAACTGGCCGGTGATGTCCTGGTAGGCCTTCAGACCCCAGACACGCTGGTGCGTACTGCCATCCAGCTCGTACGTCTGTGCGTGAGCAATGACATGACATCAGGTAATCAGGTAATGGTTATTGGTTATGAATCACGTAATCTCATACTCAGTGGCACCTTTATAATGGGAATATTACAGCGAGGCATTGCCTGTCTGACCATTATTAGATGATTTATTTATTGCCATGCAATCAACTTGTCATGCATGCAATCAACTTGTCAGTCAATTGTTGGAATTTGGTATTTTTGCTCTAGGCACACAGGGTCAGCCATATTCGACACCCATGGAGTAATTAGGGGTTAAGTGCTTTGCTCAAGAACACGTGCAACTTCACAGGAATGTGAAGCATTTTTTATTCTTTCGGGTCTACCCTCCAAAAGGCTGGATTTGAAATCAAACAATTACTATTATGGTTTCACCATTCTGAAGCTACACCACTTTTTGTGCATAGTCCCCCCTTTTCATGGTATTCAAAAGTAGTATTTGGTGGACAATCCTTTGCAATAACTGCCTGAAGTCTGCGACCCATTGACCCCACCAGACGCTGGGCATCTTCTCTGGTGATGCTCCGCCATGCCTGTATTGCAGTCATCTTCAATTGTGTGTTTTGAGGTCTTTTTTGCCTAAAACCTTATTCTCAGGAAATGACATGCATTTTCAATTGGATTTAAATCTGAAGATTGACTTGGACAGGCAAGACGTTTCCACTTTTTGGCTCTGAAAAACGTATGTTTTGGGTCATTATGTTACTGTATAATAAGGCACCATACAATACATTTGTAGGCATTTGCTTGCCCGCGAACTGATACGATGTTTCTGTACACTTCAGAATACATTCTCCTGCTACCGTCATTCAATCATCAATTAAGACAAGTTAGTAAGTTATAGTGGAAGCTATACATGCCCAAACCTAACACCCTCTGCACTATGTTTCACAGATAAGGTGGTATGCTGTAAATTCTAGGCAGATCCATTTTTCTCCAAACTTCCCTCTTGCAATCACTCTGGTTCATGATAATACTCATCTGATCTGCCCACAAAACCGTTTTCCAGGCCTCTGTAGTACTTGGCAATCTGTAACCTGACCATGTTGTTTTGAGGATAACTAGAGGTTCACACCTTGCAGTGAAGCATCTGTAATTTGGCTGGTGATTTTGGTATTCTGTGGATGGTAGTCTGACACGTCTACCTTCTGGAGAGTGTTCCTGGTCTATGGGACAGTTGTTTGGGGGTTTTCTTAATTATGGTGATCATTCCTCTGTCATCCACTGTAGAAGTCTTGGCCTACCAGCCCATTTGTGATTGCTGAGCTCACCAGTGCTTTTTTGTTTTCCTTTTTAATGTTGATTTTGGTAAGCCTAATGTTTTGGCTATGTTTGTTTTTTTGCGTTTTCATCAAAACTTTCAGCCTAAAAATGACTTCCTTGACACCTATTTGATCCCCATGTTGACAGACACCAATAGCAAACTCCAAAGGCAATGCAAAGAACCGATACTAGACATTGACAGCTCTCTATGCCTGCACAAATTATGTGATGGAACACACCTGACTTACTACTTGATTTACCCGACAAGCCAATTGTACTTTTGGGTACCCTAAAAAAAGAGGTAGATATGTAAGATATGTAGACAAATACCATAGATCAAATAAACGCTGAGAATAAAATAAAAGCTACTTTAACCTAATTTAAAATCCAAACCTATGCAGTGTAGAGCCAAAAGAAGAAAAAATGCTTCACTGTCCCATTACTTACACAGCGCACTGTATATAATATATATAATACTGTATACTTGTGTTTCAAGTGTATTTACCTCAGGCAGAAGAACCCTCAGCTCCAGATACATGACATTGTCCACGTAGAACTGCCTCAGGGCTTCATAGTAGTAGTCCTTGAACACAGGAGCGTGGGTGACCAGGCCCCAGGCCACCATGAAGGCCTGCTCAAACCTCTTCCACACCACGTCTTGGCTGGGGTAGGCAGCCTCTGGGTCCTCGGTGAAGAGAGTCAGGTTGCGGAGGATGCTGGACGGATACGGATAGAAGCAGAAAAGTACATAAGATGTGAAAGACATGGGCAAAACAGAAATTATGTTTGGAAAGCATGAAGAAAAAAAATCAGTTATGTTAATAGAAGTTCCTATATTGTAGTCATAGCATTGTCATAGCACTGCGACACTTTAAATGAATGTGCAATAACACTATGTGCAATATGACAACCCTAGTCGTCTATCTGTACAGTATAGTATAGTGGATAGTGTACATAGCCTTTATTTATGTAAACCAGCTCCTTCCCTTCTTGTTTTTTTTAGTTGTTTTTTTTCTTTCCTAGCACCAGGGGAGCCACCCCTCCTAAATTTCGTTGTTTGGTACCTGTACTATAGCAATGACAATAAAGACCATTCATTCATTGATTCATTCATTCATTCATTAATTCATTCATTCATTCATTGTTAAAAACCCAATATTCTGGGCTTAGATCTGTTGTACAACCCTGATGAAGGTTTTGAAGCTTAACCGTGTTGGTTTTTAACAATAAAAAAATGCTAATTTCATAAATGTTACCCCCCCCCCGTTTGTCTTTGTGGCTGAATAGCTCTCCCGTTTAAAATGTGTTCTCACCTGTTGTCTAGATCCGTGGTGTTCCCCATCTTGCCCCTCAGGGTCTCCAGTAACATCCAGGAGGAACACTGAGGTACGGTTCTTTTGGGCTGGCTTGACGAGAAGAGGAAACGGATGGACTGGTCGTCAGTGAAACACATGTAGCAGTGTGGCCGGTACGTCACGTTCCTCACCAGCCACTCCATCCTCACCATGGTGAACTCATGGACATGGAGGGCTCCCCCTGGAACACAGAACAGGAAGGTTGTGGTAACTTGTGTAGATTACAATACAGAGTATAGAGTAATAGAGTACAGATAGAGTAGATGATGTCTGATGTTATGTGAAAAGTCGAAATGGGATCCTTAAAATGGCCCAACATTGTTACATCGATCATAAACGCTTAGGGGTTATAGTTAAGAATGGGTTATACTGTAGTTATGATAAGGGTTTAAGGTTGTGGTTAGTGTTACGGTTTGGGCAGTAATCAAGTTGTAAAAGAAAATCAGGGGGGATGGTGGATTTTATCATATGGGGACAATTTTAGCATCCCCACAGCGTCAGTGACTTTAGTGTCAGTGACTTGGTAAAAGTGTCATTGCATGTGTGCGTGCCCCCTCGCCCACAGTATTTTACTCAATATGCGCAAAACTAAATGGTGAAATAGCAGTAATACCACATTCATTGATAAAATGACATAAGGGATGGAAAGAGGGGATGGCAGTTTTAAAAGGGGGATGATTTTGACCGTTTTTATTTCAGTGGGGATGCCATCCCCCCTCAACTCGAGTGCTGGGTTTGGGACATCCTAAGAATCAATTTGAGCATCTCCCAAATGTTACCTTTGGGCATCTTCTGCAGGAGGCTGTAAATGGGGCTGCGCTGGATGAGGGGCTTGGCCTTGAAGAAGTGTAAGGCAGGAGGGAAGTCTGACCTCTCCATCTCCTGCTGCTTCAGTTTCTGCAGCTGTGCGCTGAGGCGCAGCTCTGCCTCTGTCAGGAGAAGGTTACCCCCCGTATGCCTGGAGGCCTCCAGCTGCATCAGAGACTCCCTGAGCCGGGGGTCTGGGCTGCCACTGCACAGAGCCGCCCAGAGGACCAGCAGTGACACTGACAGCATAGTTGCCTGGAGGCGGTGGTTCTTCTCTGGTCAAGATGGTGGTTCTTCTCTGGTCAAGATGGTGGTTCTTCTCTGGTCAAGGTGTGCTCGGCCCAATCCAGTTGTCCAATGCTGACAAAACACAAGGAGGAAAAACAAATCCTTTAACAGTGGAGAGCGTCTAGTGTATGAGAAAGTTACAGGCTTTGTAACTGATAAGAATTGCACTGACTGAGCGTGTGCGAGGAAAGTCCCACAGGCACAATAAAGCAAACACATCAATTCCATTTCCTCATTAGGCTTTCCCAGCAATAGCCTGGATGGATTCCTTTAAAAACCTAAATCACAGGTTTGACAATGACAACTTACTTAGATTCAGTTTTCTTGAACTACTTTTTGAGAGATGGCACTGGGGATAATTATGTCTCAATCCTCAATATTCCTTTAGATCCACACAAACAATTGCCTATCTCCGTGTATGGATTATGTGCCGTTTAAGTTTGTTCTCGCGTTGTGATGTCTGCCAACTTTGGTATATTTGCAAGACACGTTTTCTAATGGGTGATATTTTATTCTAATCGCGCAGTCCATTTCAGTGACAATCTGTCAGCTGGTGTGGGTGGGCAAAGGGAGAGCAAACAGCTCTCGGCTGAGTAAACAAATCACTTTGTGACTCAAGGGGACTAATGTTGTTGCATTTGAGAAATAGGTTTGTGTCCAACGTTTTTTATATAGAGAAAACTACGGTTTAAGCGAAGTCTTTTAACAGGATCGCCCATGATGAATAAGAGATATCGGTGTCACCTTCCGCTGTTTATTCATGGGTTAATTTAACAGGCTGAGTTTTGTTAAATTAAGATTTAGGTGGGTTTCATCTCAACGTAACTATACAATGCACCATTCACTTCACATGTAGAAGTTCCACATTAACAGTTACCCTAGGCTTATCCTGGAACATGAACTAACAGAGGAGCGCAACTCTCCCTGATCGCCGAATAAAGCTACAATGTATCAGGTTTTTCTTTTTCTTTTTCTTGACGGAAATCCAGATTATTAAAACGTTTAGTCTCACCACTAAAGCAAACCTGTCCGGGCGGGAATTAAGTGATGAACTGATCGAGTTGTTTCTTGTTTTTTTGCAAAGCAATAACACACTGTAATAACAGAAGTAGCCCGTTTCCGTTGTTGTTCCGTCTGTCCTGCAGGCTTCGCAGTAGAACTACAACAGCCGCCAGCCTCCCAGAACTACAACTCCCAGCTCCACGTCATATCCACCCCCCCCCCTGTGTGATGGAGGAGGGGGCTGCATGTCAAGTAGATCAAGCTGATTAAAGGCGACAAGGTGCAGTGGCACAATAGATGAATGCATTGTGTCATGGCGGGACACTTGTTTTTGTCTGTTTGCATTTAATTACAGCCAATCTTTTCAGGGTTTTAACGGAATACGTAGGCTATACTATACAACAAGCCACCGAGATTAATTCCCCAAAATATCAAGGACCCCAATTGAAATAAGCCAGTGGCTTTCTTGGGTTTTTATCCTGTTAGTTGACCTTGTATGTAATATGTACTGTCATGTACCTACTTCTGCAAATCTTCTAATAAAGTTTTCAATCAATCAATCAAAACCCTTGGAAAAAAAATCGACACCTTTGTGTCACCCGTATTAGTGTGTTGCTTGCTTATCATGCTTGAATGTTCCTCCTACCTAACAAATATACTTATGATTTTACATAATATGTAATATGACACACTGATCTGGTTTACCACACTCAATAAGCATGTTTATGAAACACATAGAACAAATGTCTTTGATTGAAACTCTCAACCCCCCCCCCCCCAATAAAAACAAGAAAAAGAGGAAACATAAAATGTCAGGAAAAGTTATTTATTCTAAGAAATGTACAGTATAGAAAATACTTCGGTCCATTTCCAAAATAATCTATGTCAGTCAGATAAGAACTTGTAAACGTCACATAAAAATGAAACATACAGGGTCTTTTTGATGCCGCCATGCTACTGAGGTAAATGTACTGCTTAAAACAAACCAGACATCACATTTATATTAAGAACAAGGTAAAAAAAAAAATGTACAAAATTTAAAATAAATATGATTCACATTTAATCAAATCTAGATGGGGTTTTTTCACTAGTGCAGCAGACAGATGACAGTAGAGTAGAGGAGTGACGTATGTTGCGTACAGACTTTCATCTCTTGTGCAGTCTTATTATACACACCAGAGAAAGAAGAAAGCTGCACACCTTTTAACAGCATCACAACCTCGCAGACCATTGAAACGACACCGTCGTTCACACACAGACAGCGCAAGTCGACACACTACCTCTGAGAAAGACCTCATCTATTCCTAGAAATGAAAAGAAAAATGTCCCTATTAAGCAATAACAGCAATACATCCTTGTACAGTATCGTGAGACACACATCTATACAGTCTCACAGCTTCTAGTATTTTTCCTATTTCATCCCTCCTTGAATCCGTTTCTTTTTAATGCCTTGGGTGTCTATCGACGACACTACGCTGCCAAACTCTACGCTGCCCAACACAGAACCAACAGGGCTTCAGGTGGTCTAGATTCACCCTCACACTGGCAGAAAAGCATGCATTCTGTACAGCTGCCGATGAGACAAACACACATAAAAAGCCCTTTTCTGATGACCCCAGCTGAGACAAAATGCCCATACCCCACACTCCCTAGTGACAGCCGTAACCTTAAGACTCAAATAGAATCCCACAGAAAGGAAAGCTACACTTCCCAAGATTTGTTTCTTTAAAAAAACAAAAAACAAAAACAACCTCAACAGCCATTGACTCAAATGACTGGACTGAGGTTGTTCTGTAAAAGCAACTCATTTCGTTTGCTTTGACTGGAGAGACAGTACCATGATTCGGCACTGGAAAGACACAGATGATACCGAGACATGAGATCTTGGGAGGGTTTGGCCATTTATTGAGAAAGTTCCACAGCCAATGCAAGTGAAGAGGACTGGGGTGTGTGTATCTTAGGGCAGATAGGACGTGTTTGTCTGGGTCTGGGTGGGTGGATGGACTTAGTGGTTGCCAGTGACTGGCTATATGAGGTAGATTCATTTCGCTGCTATCGCTATACTTGTGTGGCTCACAGGTGCAGCGTTGATATGATACAATGGGGGAGGGGGAGACGCCAACTTGTGATCCACATAGGAACGTGGGAAGCTTCAATTGTTCTAAGAGGTTTCTGACGATCCAGTAAATATCTATGCATGGTGATGACAAGGACAACAATAATAAACACAAAGAAACAGGAATGTTATATAACAGATCACTCCTTCCCTTAAAAATAGGACAAAAGGGAAAAATAAAACTTTTGGAGAGTGAAACAGTGAACATATATAATAGACGTTTTGTTTCTTCTTCCCCCAAAAAAACAGAAATCAAATATGTTGACAGTAAGCAAGACAGACCACCGTTAAAATAGCACAGAATCTCGCAAAAAAAAAAAAAAAAGGGATTCATCAGTTTCTTCACATAACAATGAGGTTGATTAATTTGTCACAATTCCAGTCATATTTTCTTGTGTTGCTTCTCCTTCAAATAATTCATTAAAATACCCGTATAAAAACTGTACACCCTGAGGACATGTTTAGTTCACTGAATTTGGGAAGAGGAAGCACTCACTTGAAGAAATAACCATGCGAGGGTGTGATTGTGGAGACAATCTCTACTGTTGCTAAACAGGATCATACATCAAATTCTTGCCTCATACATAAGGAGCTACAGTGGGACTACCATGTGAGGTGATATTCAACATCAAATGCATGAAAAAACACAGTGGGCTTTGATGACGATATGATATGAATAAATGGAAAAAAAGAAAGTAAAAAAAAAAGACGTATACAAATTGTTGGTTTTATTCTTATTCTGTTCACTTTGTGTTATGTGCATACATCAACCAGTAGGACGCATCAAATGAAGTGTGGAAAAAAATCCTACAAACAAACCTCCCTTTTTTTCTGAGACGAGAGGTCGACTACAGTGAAGAGTTGTACTTTATATATATTCATATATACATGGTAACAAAGCACCAACTTAAAAATCCAAGGCCACTAAATTCCAGTATGTGTAGACTATCTATCTCTAGTGCATTAGCAGAGGCAGCTAGCTAGGCTCTCTGCAGGTTCTATGAAATCAAAGACATTCTCATAGTGAAGGCAGCTCTGATGGGATGTATACAAATGACACCGGAACTAAAGTGAAGGTTTGGGGTTTTAGTTTGCGGTGGAAATGGACAGAGAGCGCCTGGACAGAAAGCACCCGTTATCAGGACGGTTTCCCTTACAGACAGGCGGTAGTCCGTCCATCCTCCATCTCCCTCCACACAGGGCTTCTCCTGTGCTGTACATACACCTACGTATCTACCCATTCACACATTACATTCAACAAGAAAAATGAAAAGGCAACTGTTAAGTCCTGTTTTGTTGTGTCGACTCAACAGGGGTTCTGATGACGGCTTTTTCTACAGTTCTCAAAGTACCTCCTTTTCTACACCTGAGTTTCAAAAGAAATGTGGAAAAGAAAAGAAAAGGAAATAGCAGTCCTTTCCTCTGAATCCCCCATCCCTTCAGTAGAGAGTCCAAGAGAACCAGAGGGCTGCAGATGGGGAGGAGAGAGGAGAGCCTCCAGCGATATTCAGTGACTTGTAGCTGAGTCTATACAGCGAGGGACTGCAGGCGGAAGAGCGGGCTGCCTGGCGTTGTTACGGACAGGGCCCACGAAAAGAGGGCTAGCTGCACAGTCAGAGATGTAAGTCCGTTGTTAGGATAGCTAGAGCCACACCTCTCTAGGGGAGTCCCAGTAAGGGTTCCACCAGACAGCAGACCAGCAGACGTCCCAGGATCCCACTCGAGAGGAACTCATTCCCTGTAGAGATTCTAAAATAAATATGCCTCTCTTGTTCTGGATCCACAAACAATGCTGCTCCCCATCTCCTAAGCAGAGATACTGTCCAACGCATTGAGAGCACAGTACTGACTGGTGCCCCGTGACCAAGACAACAGACCAAGACAACAGACACTGTGAGCCACCTGACCGTGGAGAACAGGGTTCCACCGGTGGAGAACAGGGTTCCACCGGTGGAGAACAGGGTTCCACCGGTGGAGAACAGGGTTCCACCGGTGGGAGAACAGGGTTCCACCGGTGGAGAACAGGGTTCCACCGGTGGAGAACAGGGTTCCACCGGTGGAGAACAGGGTTCCACCGGTGGAGAACAGGGTTCCACCGGTGGAGAACAGGGTTCCACCGGTGGAGAACAGGGTTCCACCGGTGGAGAACAGGGTTCCACCGGTGGAGGACAGGGTTTCACCGGTGGAGGACAGGGTTTCACCGGTGGAGGACAGGGTTCCACAACAGATAACAGGGTTCCACAACACTGTCACATTTAAGGGCTTCTGACAGGGGAAGCACAGGCGAACACACAGGTCGTTGTAGTGGATAGATGATATGCAGGCCCTGCTTTGTTTACACGTTTTTGTTGTTCCTACCGTCACCTGTAATGGAAAAAAGAGGAGAGATTAGCTTCAGGTTGACTCTCATCAGGAAGTCTCTAAAATTACAGTTAATTCATCATCACATTTTGGATTACGGGGAAACTAGGATTATTAAAAGACATCACTTCGGGGTTGGGGGGGGTGGACTGATGGGCTATTACCATACAGCTTACTTTGCAGCCTGGACATTTTGTCCAAACATATTTAAACATAATACATTATAGCAACATAGAAGTAACTTCCTAATCCAATCCATTTTTTAAGACAACAACAACAATATTTAAAACCTTCTTAAGACTTAAAGGCTAAAAATTCGGATTATTAAATGTAAGACCCTGCAGGAACCCTGTCACTTACCTTGCTCTGATGGTTCTTCTCAGAGCCCCTGCTTATTGCTGGGAGCCAGGAGACCCTGTACTCATCATCATCTGCTGCCTGCGGGGTACCAGAACACCGTCATTAGAAACATGCAGACATCCTCTTCTCATAACAGGAGCATGAACAGGGTTCTCCCCAAAGGACTAAGACAACTAAGTAAACATTTCAGAGCAAATGAAACTGATCTTTAGTAATGATAGAGTAACATTGTTGTAATGCTATGTATTAGTCCACAGTGTTTCCCCTAGGTTTGCTGCCTTGGGGGGGTGGCATGGACCGTGGCATGGACCCCCCCCCAGGGGGTAAGACCCTGCGACATACCAGCGTCATGTCCAGGGGGTGTACTAACTTGTACATTAAGCCGCCTCACGCTACGGAAACAGGAGATAGGCTCCTTCCCTATGGGCCATTAGGCTCGAGAACCATCGGTTCTCAAGGCTACTTACTTATGTGGTCTTGACTACCTGTCCACTTTCTCACCTGGTTCTTGCTGTCTCTCTCTGGTGTGCTGACACCATCCTGCTCTCTCTCTCCTTCTCTCCCTCTCTATCCTCCTCTCTCCCTCTTTTGCTGTCAACCAAAAGGCAAACATAACAACCAGAGTATTTATAATCTAATAAGAGGTATAAATTGTTCCATATCAATTTATAACATAATTATAATTGAATTTTGGATTGCTGTGGGCAATGCAGTCAGATAATGTCATTTTGACATTACTCTCTCACCTGGAAAAAAAAACATGTCCAACTATACTATAAAAAACAGACATTTCTAATGCTTCAATCCACTGTTCATGTACTGTAAATATGCCATTATGGTATTACCATGAAGCCAAATTCTAGCAGAATAAGAAAGATTGTATATCTAATTTAAGTAAAATAATAAAGTGCATCCAGTTAGCTCTTTAGCTGGCAAGTGTGCAGCAGACTAGCTCATCTCATCACCTCTGAGCTAGCTAGCTAGCTTGATAGTTCTTTGACACTATTTACACAATGGAATTATAGTCATTGTCAAGTGTCAGTCAGACACTTTCTAGTCACAATAATAACGACCAATTTTAACCAACTTTCTCTGTCAGAACACTCAGCAATTATATTTGCTAACGTTTCAACTTGCTTACTTTCTATCTGAAGACATCTCACCCGGCAAAAACTCTCTCGCGTCGCGCGCACAATGTTGTATTATTCTCTAGCGCGGCACAGTGCGAAGGTCTGGCTATGCGAGACTACTGGCGGACTAATGTTACCAACGAGCCTATGGGCTTGCCACTTGCCAGATTCGGGTTGGGTGCGTTTAAAAAACGCAGATATTTTAGCTTGTCAGATGTTTGGTGTTTATGTCCGTAATAATTCCTCTTTCTTGGGGGGGCGGGTGGTTCCGTTGGGGGGGCGGCCCGCAAGGCAGTAGGGATGCTCCGATCTGGATTTTTGGGGCCGATACCGATCAGCGATTTTTTTCCTCAAGATCAACCGATACCGATTTTTTTTTAAATACATAACTGTAGGCCTACTGACTGGATAGCCTACATATTTTTTGCTTTTTAGACAAAAGTTTTGATCCATTAGGCACCAAGCAAACGCAGACCCATTTTTATGGCATAGTAAAGGTCTGGCCTATCACCCAGTTAGGGCCTGAAGCCCAAGTCAGTCGATATGGCTGTATAAAAGACATCATAAACGTGGCCTTCATGGTTTACATACTGTTACGTCCTCCTATGTTTTCTGTTCAGTTATCTGTCTTCCCCAGGAAAGAAAAAAAATTAAATAAAATCGTTTTTTGCGAAATCGGCCGATTTAAATCGGTGGCCGATAAATCGGAGCATCCCTAGGCAATGGTAGGGGAAACACTGGTCCATTTTGACAAGAATAAACAGTCTGATTTAGTAATGAAACCCAGAGCCAGCTTGGTCAAAACTCCTGGGGGGGAACCCTGATGAACAGTGAATGTTATGTTACTCTGCAAGGTACACCAAGTCATCTGATTAGTGAATGTGTTCAGTGTTTTCACCCAGAACTGAATACATGTTGCTGAATAGACAATCCTGATTGATAAACACCCTCCCAACATTTAAACAGGCCCTCAAAACCCACCTCTTCAAGCTCGCCTTCACCAGTTAACCCTCTCCCCCTCCCCTTCCCATGTGTCCCCAGCACTACCTCAATTCGGCCCCTATACTTTCTTCTATTTACCTTTTGTTTCTTTTTATTATTACTACCGTATTTTCCGCACTATAAGGCGCACTTAAAAGCCTTTCATTTTCAAAAAAAACGACAGTGCGCCTTATAACCCGGAGCGCCTTATATATGGATCAATTGGTTAATTTGTTGATCCATACTGGTTGTACACGGCGCTCAAGGCGCTCTGTCAAAATGTTTCAGTACGACTGGTAAACTACAAAGCCGCACCGCTTGCAGCATTACGGTAATCAGTAAACACCAAGTAGAAGCGTCTCTACAGTCAATCGAATGAAGGCAACAGCGCGAGCACGGGACATGAACATCGATGAATTTCGAGGCGGTCCTTCTTGGTGCTTTCAACTTGAAGTTTTAAAGTACCCACTCGATATAATAAACAACAGTTTAACGATCACTAAACACTTATAATTTGTGTATTGGATTCATTATTCTCGTTTGCCGGAGGCTACCGGTAAGGGAGGGTTGACTTGTAAACATACGTACTTTCGTTTTAGCTCGTGTTCAAAAGCAAGAACTGTGTGTTCATCTAGTTATGTGTAGTTATGTGTTTTTAGCATGTCGATGTTCTCCCAGTATGTTGTCATGTTATTAAAATACAGTTGAGACCTTTGTAGCGATGTGTTTTGTTAGGAGCGTTCGTAGCTGTGGCTGCGTTCATAGCTGGGGCTGCGTTCAGAGTCACTTTTCTCCCATTCAGTGTTTGAGGTGAACCAACATTCAAATACGCCTGTCGTGTTCAATCTTTCTCTGATTTGAATGTATGACACATCATTTGAAAGCTTACCATCTGTAGTTTAAGCATGTGTAAAAACTGAAAAATTACGTTGCACATTTCACCAGGAGCTGTCACATATTGGTTGTTGGTTATAATTGTATAGCCTATTGGTTGTTTTCTGGTGTTGTTTTGCTCTGTTTGTAGTCTACTTGATGTATTTTTTATCAGCTGTTAAATCACCACAGCGGTTAATCCACTAATAGAGAAGATACCAGATTGAAAATGCTTGTAGCTAACTACTCTATATCTCGTGGTCGCAGCTATTGCGAATTGCTATTCACGCGAGTCAGCTGTGAATCACCGCAGGTCCTTGACGCTTGTTGCAAAAATGGATGACGAACGGCTGATACTTGAGGTGGAAAAATATATATTTTTGACAGTGGAGCAGGTAGAACGTTGACGGTGACAACGCTCAGGTGGAGCATGGACAACGGGAAGTTGACACAACACCGATGGAGAGGTGACGCAACGCAGTAGGTGGAGCTTGGGCGTAACGCAACCCCAGTCAAACGTTTGACTGCAGTATTCTATATTCTATTCTATGCGCCTTATAATCCGGTGCGCCCTATATATGAAAACAGTTCTAAAATAGGCCATTAATTGAAGGTGCGCCTTATAATCCGGTGCGCCTTATAGTGCGGAAAATACGGTACTCTATCTTTCCAGTTTATAAAGCGTATTTGAGTGTCTAGAAAAGCGCTATATAAGTCTAATGTATAAAAAAATCTATGAAATGAAATGAAGCAGCTAACAAATGCCCAACCTTACCCTGGGTGGAGGAAGTGTTCTGGCGCCAGGCCTCTCTGCTGGACCGTCATCCCCTGGAAGTGTCCCCCGGCCTGGGGGTGTCTGTACATGGCCATGCGCGTCTGCCCCGGGGGGAAGGGCAGGTGCTGGGGCCTCTGCAGGGCCTCCATCAGGTGGGGGTGCGGCCTCTGGGCTGCATAGTGTCCGCTGGGGTAGGGCTGGCTCGGGTACGGGGCTCTCGACATCATGTGGGGGGGCGGGGCCCCGCCCTGCTGCATCCCGGGGTGCACGGCGCGGGGGTCGTACAGGAAGTTGGCCATGTGCTGGTTGGGCGGCGGCTGGTTGCTGCGGCGACGGGCCGCGGCGTTGTGGCTGTCCAGGTCCAGGATCTCCTTGGGGCTCTCTGGCCGCTCCAAACTCTCCTCCACCACCCGGGCCACATTCACCGGACTGGCCCCCTCCCTGCTCTCCACGGGAGGGCCTCCGTGAGGGCCGGCCTCGGGCAAGGGGCTGGGGGACATCAGGCTGCCGTTGGAGCCCTCGGAGCCCATGGGGGACATGCTGCTGCTGCCTTCCTTCAGACGGCCGTTGATGTTGGCGCTGGCCACGGGCAGGTAGGCGTTGGAGGGCATGGGGTGGTGGGGCTGGTACTGGGTCCTGTGCCACTCCTCGGAGGGGAAGCCCCCTCTGCTGTTGGCCTGGGGCTGAGGGTAGAAGTGTTGCTGCTGGTACTGGGGGTGGTGGGGGTACATGTTGGGGTGGCCCTGGGGAGGATGCTGCTGTTGGGCCATGTGATACGGGTACGCGGCTCCTTGCTGGTGGTGGTAGGCGGGGTAGCGGGCCGGGTTGTGGTGGCTGCTGATGGTCTGAGGCATGGCCTGGTTGGGGAAAGGCCCCTGGCGATTGTCAGGGGGCATGGGTCTGGCCATGGGCTGGCCGTAGTGTGGGTGCGGAGGGCTGCTCATGCCGTACTGGGCCATGGCTCCGTTCTCCTGGCCCTGGGAGTGGGGGGCCATCGCCGGGTGTTGAACGGGTGACGGTCCCCTGGGGCCCTGCCTGCCCTGGGTGCCCTGGGTGCCCCCCAGCTGTGTCTGGGTCTGTGTCTGAGGCTTCGGACTGAAGGCCTGTTGCTTATAAATGCCATTGGGAGGCCCAGACTTCATCATGGGGTTGGGGTTACTGTGCTGCTGTGGACCGGAGCTGCCGCCACCGCCACCGCCTCCTCCAGAGTCCCTCCTGCTGGTGGGTTTACTGGGCCTCTGGTCTCCGTGGTCTGCCGGGCTGGGCTGGGGGGCCAGCTGGGGCGGCGCGGGGTGGCTGGGGGGCAGGGAGGTGAGGGGGGCCGGCTGGAGGGGGCCGGGGCCGGGCTGGGCACCTTGGGGAGCGTTTTGCGGCATCCCGTGCATCGGGCTGGGCTGCGGACCACCGCGTTGAGTTGGGGTGTTCTGAGAGTTCTGCTGCTGTTGGGGGTTCTGGAGCATTTGCGGAGGGGTACGATCGATCTGACCGATGTTGTGTTGTTGAGAGATGTTCTGCTGATGCGGTGCATTCTGGGTCATTTGTTGACGTTGCACGTTTTGAGGGTGAGGGTGAGGGGCGTTCTCTGCGACCTGCTGGGAGGGATTCTGAGGGACGTGCTGCTGAGGAGCATGCTGGGAGTGAGGGGGGGCCTGGGGGGTGTTGTTGGGGTGCGGGGGGACATTGTCAGACTGTCCCCTGCTCTCTGCCTCCTGGTTCTGGGTCTCTGAGCTCGGTGGGGGTCCCTCCTCCCCCTTCTCCCTCTCCTGTGGCCTGCCCCAGTTTGGAGCGGAGGGGCTCTGCATGCCGCGGGGACCGGGGTGGTCTGTAGGACTGGGGACGGAGGGGCGCTCGTGCTCGGCCGGGACGGGGGCGGCTCGCGACCCCTGGTTGTTGATCATTTTGGCCTCCATTGTCGACCCTGTGAGGACATAGAAGAGTTCATTAATAATGAATGACGAGACGAGGGTTCTGTGTTTTTAATACGACGCCGTGTCGATTAAACCGAGGTCTTGTCTTGTAGAACAAGGTGTCGGTGAATGCCGTTACACGAGCTCAGACAGACACGCAGCAGCTGCTGACAGCATGTCCCGTTACATTCCCTGGCACGGACTCAACGCTCTAATTAATTGATGTTCACAAATCAACAATAACAATCCTTGATTAGATTCGTCGGGTTGTTCCGCTCACGACGTCCAATATGACAAATCACAACGTCTCACAGTATCGCTTCGGTGATGAAAATGAAAATGTCATCTTTCCTTTCCCCCCCCCTCAAAGCGAGTAGAGCCTGGCACTTCACTGAACTAATGAATATTTAATTTGTCACTTACTGTGAAAAATAATTAAAATCAAACTAAAGTGCAGAGGGGAGGGGGTGGGATTGTTTTGCTTATGAAATAGTCACACGGGTAGAAAAGAGAACCGGCGGCTGATTCAAAAGCTTAGAGAGAGAGAGAGACAGAGAGACAGAGAGACAGAGAGACAGAGAGACAGAGAGACAGAGAGACAGAGAGACAGAGAGAGAGAGAGAGAGAGAGAGAGAGAGAGAGAGAGAAAAGCAAGAGAAGGTCACGGTTACCTTTGGGGTGCGTGTCTGTGTGATGGGCGGGAGGCTGAGGCTGGCTGTCTGGGCCATTGTCTCTGGGAGGGCGCAGCAGCTGAATCTCGGGAGGAGGAGGAGGAGGGGGGGGAGGAGGAGGAGCGGGGGGGTGCTGTTGCTGTGTGGGGTGAGCTGGGACACTGCCAGCTCCCTGTGGGGCCGGAGGGGGGGGCTGCTGGGGCTGCTGCTGCTGCTGAAAGTTGCCCATGTGCTGCTGGCGCCCAGCGGAGGCGGCGGGGGGTCTGGAGGAAGCTGACAGCTGCTGCAGGGCGATCATCTCCGGGCTATCCAGCATGGAGGCCAGACGCGGCCTGGAGGAGGAGGAGGAGGAGTCCTGGGGAGGAGGCATGGGGGCCCGGGGGGCCATGGGCCCGGGGGAGCGGACGGCGCCACTGGGCATCCTGTACTGGCCGTTGTGCAGAGGGTGGGCCGGGTGGGGGTGAGGAGGGTACCCAGGCTGCTGCTGCTGCTGCTCTGGCCAGGGTTTAGGCGGGCCGGGGGGGGCCATCGAGGGACCTCGTGGAGGAGCGCCGCCGTGGTTGTAGGGGTGCTGGTTGGGGGCCATGTTCTGGTCCTGCTGCATCCCGGGTCCGCTGGGCCTCTCCTGACCCTGGTGCTGGTTCATGCCGGGCCACATGTTGGGCATGCCCATCCCCGGGGGGCAGAAGCCGGGGTAGCTGTGTCGGGGGGGGATGTCGGGGCCCGGGGGGTATCTGTTCCCCATGGGGTGCATGGTGTGGGGTTCGGGGTGCTGGCGGGAGGGGTACATGGTGCCCCCCTCGGGCAGGGGGGTGCAGAGGCCCCCGGACTGGAGGGCGACGGGGCGGGGGCCCAGGGAGGGGCCGTGGGCGGGGCCCATGAAGGAATGCTGCTGCTGGTGCTGGTGCTGGGGCTGGAGGTGGCGGTGTTCTGGTCCCATCTGGTATCTCGGGCCGACGTGGTGGGCGTCTCCCATATGATGCTGTAATACAGGATGTTTATCATCACCAGACAGGCGTATGGTTGATAACAGGGTTCCTACAAGTTTCAACAAGTCACATTTAAGACCTTTTTAGACCTTTTTTAGACCTCTTTGGGTAGAATTTTGCCCACATTTTGACCTATCGCAACACCATATGATAGCTTTTTGTCATCCTCGAGGTGATTTACTGCCATACAGACAAAAAAGGAAGCAAATTGGATTTTTTTTTGGTTCTAGCTTAAGACCTAGCACCTCCTTTTTAGACCAAATAACTGACATTTGCGCCCTTTTTTAGGCCTTGTGGCTTGGCTTGCTGGATTTTAGACTTTAAGGCTTTTTAAGACCAGCGCGGGAACCCTGCAATAAAAACACATCATATTGCTCAGCTTGAGAAGATTTTAGGGGGTTCGTTCAAATGTTTACCTGCATGTTGAAGTTGTGAGGCATGCGGTGAGCGCTGGGGTCCCCGGGCCGGACCATGTGGGGGGGGCCCTGACCGGGGTAGGAGAAGCGGGGGTCCATGGCCATGCGCTGGGCGTACATGGGTGGACCGGGGGGGCCGTGGGGACCAGGGGGGCGCTGGAGATGCTAGAGAAAAAAACATTTTTTTAAATCTCATGGATAATTCTATACGTGAATACCTTAATCAGTCCTCAACAACTATAGGCCCTTTCAGCTCGTCTGTAAAGAGGTGAGAAACCATCATTCATTACACTTTTCCTGGTCATATTTGCTCTCTAACGCGAGTTCTGGGGGGGATAATTTATGGATTATTGATTCATTTCAAGGACTAAACAAATGGTAAATGGACTGACTTATATAGCGCCTTATTCCAAAGTGCTTTACAACGGCCTCTCATTCACCCATTCACACACACATTCACACACCAATGGCGGCAAGCTACCATGCAAGGCGCCGGCCCGCTCATTGGGAGCGATTTTGGGGTTCAGTGTCTTGCCCAAGGACACCTCGACATGTCATGGCCAGCCGGGGCTCGAACCGCCGATCTGCCAACCTTGCGATCATTAGTCTACGGCTCTACCTCCTGGGCCACAGCCACCCCTAAACAAGAAACCTTCAGTCAGACATGTTGGTTACCTGCTGTGCCGGGTGGTAGAGATTGGGCCTCATGTCGTTGCCAGGGTGGGGGTGTCCGTGGGCCATGGCGTGGCAGTGGGGGGGCGGAGGCAGCTGTGCAGGCTTGCCCCCCCTCTCCTCCTCCTCCATGGGGGTGCTCCCCTTGCCCCCGTGGGGCGTCCGTTTGCGCTGGACCTGCTCGGCAGCCCGGATCAGGCTCTCTGGCCCCGTCTGCTTGTTGTGGGCCTTGTGGCTCCGCCTCTTCTCCTTGCGCTCGCGGTCCTCGCTGCTCACGTGGAACTCCTCGTCCGTGTCGTCCTCCGAGGGGAAGTGCTTCAGCAGCGCTCGGTTGAAGCAACGCTCCAGGGACTCCGCCATGTTGGTGTACTCTGGGAACACACACACACACACACACGTATATATACATGATATACACACATATATATACAAGCACACAGAAGCATCGTTCATCTGGTTGGTTAAACACACACACACAGTCATATAAACAGGAAGGTGCGCGCACACGCACACGCACACGCACACACACACACGCGCGCCCCTCCCGCACACACAGGCGCACACACACACAGGCACACACACACACACACACACACACACACACACACACACACACACAGGCACACACACACACACACACACACAGGCACACACACAGGCACACACACTTTTCATCTGCATGCCATGCGTCCTGCACACAAGCGCTCCTCTGTTCTCAGGCCAGCGCTGGCCTGGCTGGCTGACCAGGTCAGAGGGCCACGGTTGACCCCGGCACCCCCGCGCCCCCCCTCCCGCCCCCCTGCCTCTCCTTGGGGAGTGCATTCAGACGGATGGATGGCTCCAGACAGGGGGCTTAGGGGCTGGAATGTCTCTCTGGCTCTGCAGGGCCCGGGCCCAGTGGCTCAATCACTCCCCATTAATCACTGTCAAGACTGGCCAGGCCCGGACCAGACCAGATCTGCTCTGCTCTGCTCTCTGGCCTAAAAGCGTGGTGCGTTCGTTCTCTCTGCCGGCCACATGCACTTACTGAAATGGATTTTTGTGGATCCCCACCATCGATCATAAATCAAGTTCCGAATTCATCACTAAAACATTTCGTCCCATCTTAATGCTAGGGACGTTTTAAGTACCATGTGTCTTGGGGAAAGAAGCATGAGGTTTTGGTAAAAGAAAAGAAAAAGGAAAAACCAAGTGTGTTTACCACTGTCTTCCCCGTTGTACTCCATGCAGTTCTCGAAGATAAGCTTGACGTCTGAGACGAACTCCTCCTTGGCAATGTAATCCCCTTCGTTCAGCTTCCTCTCGATGGTGGACAGGTCCATGGGAGTCTGAGGGACGTCAGGGGAAAACCAACGACAACAAGATCAGGATACATCAACTCGTTATAATCGATGGAATTTTCCATGGATTTTTTGGGGGGATTTAGTACAATTTAGTCTATGACTGCAATCTACTGATAAACATGACTACTGACACCATAAGGACATGTTCAGAAGAAGACTTTTTTTTCGCCATCCAATTTCCATTCCTTCACATTGTTTTTCCCACGTTCTCCATCTTACCCGAATGACGTCATGGTAGTTGGGGGCGTAGGACTCGTCCACTGGCTCCATGAAGGGCCAGGCCTCTTTGTGTGCTTTCAGGGCCTCCAGGACTGTGGAGAGGAGAGACAGAGAGAGAGAACAGACAGAGAGTGAGAAGAGACAGAGTGAGAAGAGACAGAGTGAGAAGAGACAGAGAGTGAGAAGAGACAGAGAGTGAGAAGAGACAGAGAGTGAGAAGAGACAGAGAGTGAGAAGAGACAGAGAGTGAGAAGAGACAGAGAGTGAGAACAGACGAAGCGTCCTGGCTGATGACAGTCAAGCAACTCGATTGAGTCACTACCCATCTTCCGTCGTAGACAGAAGACCCATCTCTTCAGGTTACATCTTAACTGCTCCTCCTGAGAAATCTTCTGACCCTCACCACTACGTCTCCTAAAGACACCCGCTTTCCCCTCTACTGTGTCCCTAAGAACTTCTATTGCCCCCCTTGTACTGTTTCTCAGTTTCTCCAGTAATACAAAATAAAAAAAAATAAAAAAAATAAAAATAAAAAAAGTTTTAGTAGAAGGCGATAATAGGGAGAAGGTTTTTCCTTCTATCAGTGGCCCCGGGCCCGAGCTAGAGTACTCTTCCTGCAACGAATGGTGGACTGCTGATTCACATGCTTAGTATTCAAATGTATTGATTGTAAGTCGCTTTGGAATAAGGCGTCTGCTAAATGCCAAAAATGTAAATGTAAATTATTCATCCTACTATGTTCAGCGGTTCATGCGGTCTATGAACTGAACATGTTGAGACGGTAGAATGACGATCGACATGGGAACGGCCTTACCTTTGTACAAAGCGGTATAATCGTCGTCGATTTCATAGCTGAGGGGAAAAACCAAAAAGAAACAAGTCTTGAGTGGAGACATTTTGGTATGATGTATGAATCTGACAACTTTCTCTATCGGAGACGTGAGTGTACAGGCTGCGGAGGTGGAAGGCACGTACAACTCTTTAGTCCTGCGTGCGCGGCGGATGGGCGAGTGGGGCTCCAGGTGCAGCAGTTCGGGGGGTAACGCCTTCCCCTGAGACAGCAGCCAGGCCTTCTCCTCCCGCAGCTTCCTCCGCCGGGCTCGCTCTGATAGACGGAGGGACGGATGGATGGAGGGATGAAGGGAGGGAGGGAGGGATGAGTGAGAAGAACAAAGAAGTGACAATTAATGACTCGGTCGACAACAAGAAGCTTAAGGCTAGCGACTAGCGAGCACACAAGTGTGTGTGTGTCCTGTCCCCCCCCCACACGACCCACACACGCCCCCCCCCCCCACCGGCCTCTTATTCACTACAGTTTCAAGGGCACCTGTTGCCCAGGCGGCCGGCTGCTGTCAGCAGCGTCAATAGGAACCAGGCCCGGCGGGCGTGAGAGAGGACTGGAGGAGCCAGGAGGAGGGCCTCAGAGACCAGATGAGTGATTCATGTGATTCATGTGATTCATCGACCATCTTTAACGCAGGCGAAGCGTCGTTGATCAAAAGACACAGAGAACAGAGAAGCGGAGGGGCGAGTGTGTGTATCGCTTCAGCTTTCAACATGAAAAGCTGCTGGCGGCCTCCCTCCCGTGGTGAGGATTAAACATGTTAGGGTAGAGAGTAGAGAGAGAGAGAGCGAGAGAGAGAGAGAGAGCGAGAGAGAGAGAGCGAGAGAGAGAGGGCGAGAGAGAGAGCGAGAGAGAGAGAGAGCGAGAGAGAGAGCGAGAGAGAGAGAGAGAGCGTGAGAGAGCGAAAGAGACAGAGAGAGAGAGAGAGAGAGAGGCTTCCACACGTGCACTCCACCCGAGACACCAGGCTCTAGCTCCTCCAGTCCTGTGGTTCATCTATAATACATTAATGGGAGTCCTCCATCGGAGTACAATCACCCCTTAATTAACCCTTGACAGATGACATCAGAAGGATGAGGAGAAGAAGATGACACGGCCCCGTGATGAAAGGGCCCTGAACATTCCCACTCAGAGACGGAGCCTCGGTGTTGCTGCCGTACATGAATCACAGCCGGGGGGCAGGGACACGGCAGCAGATCATTCAACGGTAAAAGGGTCGTACAAATCAAGAGGTGAGGGCGTTCGGTTGCCCTTCAGAATTCATTACACGTCCTTGATGGCGGTCTGATGTAGCGAGGCTCCGGTGTTTCGAAGCGTTTCATCTAGATCAGAATGATGCAGATTCTGGGATTTTTTTTTTTTGCGCTGATCCAGGATCAGATCTATCGGACAGATTTCAAAGTAGTATAGGGGGAATCGGCCTGCTCGATCTGATCTTGGAAAAGCATTCGGATCCAGATGAAACGTTTGGAAACACTGGGGCCCTGAGCCCCGCTCTGTGGCAGTGTTAATTTTGGCGGGCTTTTTAGTCACTTAGTCTTTAGACGAAGACGCACACCAGTTCTAGTCACACCCAGTCGCCTCCATACTTCTTAGTTCCAGTCCAGTTCCAATTGACGAAAACTGAAAGCATTCCAGTGCAGTTGCAGTCCACAAAAACTGTCAAACTTTTTTGGTCTAGCCCTAGTCATCGATGAAAACTTCTGTTTTGACGTTTTTGTAAACCAAAAACACACTAAAAAGCCTTCAGTCTACTTCAACCAAAACTAGACCAGAATCAAGAAGGATGGAAATTACTAAATGTGACCAAAACCAACGACTAAACGACTAAAATGCCTGTCAAAATTAAAACTGCTCCGTGGTCACTTCCACAAACCCTCCCCGTGTCCCTACGCCGTAGAGACGCGTAGATCTGAAAGGACTGGACGGGTATAAGCAAGATAGTCCTAGTCATCCTCTGTCTACTGATATCTAGCTAAGTAGAATTTTCACCACCTTGCTGATCCCAATCCAGTCCTAACAGATCTGTGCCTGAGGTCGTAGAGGGGCTAGGGGGAGGGTTGATTGAACCTGGACTGGCCCACCCCTCCTCGCGCCCTTACTCACCCTCCACAGCTTTGACCCTCTCCAGCTCCTCCCTCTGTCGCTCCTCCTGTTGCATCCTCTCCTCCTCCCTGCGTTGCTCGGCCAGCAGGGTCTGCCTCTCCCCCTCCTCGTCCCTCTGCTTCTGCTGCTCCACCTCGGCTATGGCCTTCAGCGTCTCCTGTGCAGACAGACACACAGCAGATAGCATCAGGCTAGAGCGTCTCACAGGGGCGCCCCCTGTCTGAGGGACGTGACGTGCATTAAGATCCATCAATCACATTCTATGTATGTGATGGGGTCTGGTTAAAAGTTCTGCATGTCGTTTTCTGTTGATATGTTTGTGATGTACCTGTGTGTTTGTGTTGTAAAACTGAAAAACCCATAAATAAATCATAAAAATAAAAAAATCTGCATGTCAGCAAATTACCAAAAAGCTTATTTTTAAAAATAAAAATATCATATTATTATTATTATTATTATTGTTGTTGTTTATTAAGATTAAGTATTGAAGAGCCCACTCGATATAACAAACAACAATTTTAGGATGACTAAATACTTATTTAGTCATAATTTGTGAAGTGGATTCACTGTCTCGTCTGCCGTAGGCTACTGGGTTAGTGATACATGGCTTGTAAACAAACTGCCATTTTAGGACGTGTTCAAAGCACTGTGTGATCATCTAATTATGTGTAGTTACGTGCTTTTAGCATGTTGATGTTCCATCAGCATGTTTTGATGCTGCTAAACATGCAGTTAGATGTCAGTACATAGAGATGTTTTCTTTTGGTTGCAAACGATTTTCTCAAATTCTCTGTTTGAGGTTCACACCCACACACCCCCACACACCACTATTGTCCTCACCTCCTCCTCGTGGGTCATGCGTTTCTCAGAGAGGCGGTAGGAGCTGCGTACGGGGGCGGGGTCCAGCAGCCTCTGCCTCTGCTCCTTCTCCTGCACACACACAACATAATTAAGTGGTTTAGTTATTAGCGCTTGTTCGCACGCGCACACACACACACGCACACACGCACGCACGCACGCGCACACACACACACACACGCACGCACACACACACACACACACACGGTTGTAACGCGAGTAAGTAATGCGGCCACATGAGCCGGTACCCAAGCGGGCCCGGGGGAATCCTGGGCTCTTCCAGAGCCGCCCTGAGGAGGAGAGAGAGGTCACACGTCCCCGGGGAGTTCAAGGCTCTGCTCTGCTCCCCCTCCCCTCCTTACACCCCCCCCCCCCCACCACCACCACCACCCCACCCCCATCCCTCTCCCAGGGAGTCACAGCCTAATCAAACAAATCAACCCCCCCCCCCACCACGCTCTCCATGACATCAGTAATCAGATGTAGTGATTAGCACTAAAAGGGGAGAGGGAGGGGGGGGGGGGGGTGCGTGTGTGTGCAGGCAGGCAGGCAGGCTGTAGCATTGCCACTTGGTGAATATGGTGAACTGCAAATGTACAAATGATGAAGTAAGTCTGACTTGTACGAAATGTGCTCACATGCAGGTCTGAGTTTAAGGAAACTACAACCGTCTTCGAACTCTTCTTGAATTACCTTTGATTTAACAACCACATTCTAGCACTCAGATTGTTTTGAATGAAAAGTGCAATACAAATAAAATGCATTATAATTATTATTATTATTATTATGCTTTACACACGTTACATAATGGGGGGGAACGACGACAAAACAACAGTCCTGTAGGCCAATATCACGGAATGGCCTTTCTGGATCTGGTCAGAACACGTCAGTGGAACACCAGCCAGGGACGCTCTCATCTGCCAACAGCATTGTTGTCGACGTACAGCCAGGAGAGACAGCAGCTATCTACCGGCCGTGTGGAGAGTGTAGCCTATGGCAACCCAGAGGGGCTGTCAACGTCAAAGTGCTGAATGAGCTACAGCCTCATCCCCCCCCCTCCCCCACCCCCTCCACCATAGCCCCTGCACAGCTCCATCACCGTCCCCTCCACCACCCCCCCCCCCCCCCCCCCGCGCCCCTATCACCCTTCACCCCCCCGCCCCCCTCCCCCCCTAGTCCCCGGGCTCCTCCGTGGCCCCTCCCTGCATCCCCACCAACAGCACTTAATCCCGTGCGGAAGATGGACTGCCTCTGGTGTCGCCACTTAAGAGGGTCGGAGGAATCCTGCGGCACGGCAGGGCCGTCAATCAAGAGGCGAGGCTCTCTCTCTCTCTCTCCGTCCCGCCGCAAGGTGAGTCCAGCCCAGCGCCTGCCTCCTGTCAGCGCTGAGGGAGACGGCCGTGACAGCAGCCTGGAGAAGGTGGTGGAGGAGGAGGAGGAGGAGGAGGTGGAGGAGGAGGAGGAGGGACCTGGAAGGCTATAGAGCGGAGCCTACCACGCAATTCTTCCCAGGGAAAAAAGGACGCCTGCACTGTACTGCTGGACAATGGCATGGAGGACGGGGTTGGGGGGGTTGGAAGGTAGGCGGGGGGGGAGGGGGAGGGGGGAGGGGGGGATATGAACAGACACCAGCTGAGGAGGCAGGGCGGCGTACTGGGCGTGAAGGACAAGACAGGACAACCTCAAGTAACCATCAGAGAGTGACCCCCTCTCCGCCGACGGGAACGGCCAATGGGATTCTTCTCACCGTCACAGTTCGTGGAGAGACAAGGCTGTGGTGGGTTTCTATAGCAACAGGGACATGATTTGTTATCAGGCTAAGAGAGGAGGGAGAGCTAGAAGCAGGTAGGAGGCTGGGGCCTGGGGGGGATAGCAGCTTACCAACAGAGAGGCCCCCCCCCCCCCCCCCCCCCCGGCAACAGAAACAGTCTCGTAGGTACACAGAGAGTCAAGAGACTAATACACGTGATTGATACACGTTTTTAAAGACCTTCCCATTTGACTATTCCAAAAGAGCCATTTTCCCTCTAGAAGGTAATGGAGAAGCCTAGGGGTTGTGACGAGAAGAGTTTAAACAGTTAAAAAAACAGGGTCTTACATTTCCCCCTGAGGTGCGTCTCGTTCATAATAAGTGACAAATGAGCGCCCCGCCCCCCCGCCAGCCCAGACTGCCTCCAATCCGCTACGTGCAGCTGCTACTACAGGCTCCTGGCGTGACACTAGGCAAGGCCGCTGCTCTGCACCGGTAAGTCAGTCAGTCAGTCAGTCAGTCCGTCAACACACAGACTCCGTTGGGCCCGAGGCTCCCAGTTCCTAAGCTGGTGTTCAGTGTTCAGTGTTCAGGCAGGGCAAGTAGGGACCAGTCTCTCCCCCAGCCCACCTGCAGCCGCCCCGCAGTGCACGGAAAGACCCTATTACCCAACGCCCCCGGCAGGCAGCCATTTCGAGACCAGTGTGTGTACCCCGTTACACCGCAGGTACTATTTCGAAACCTCCTGGTACACAATCTACGAGTGTAGATTCTTTCTTATCGGAGGTCATCAGCTGACCGACTCACCCTGACGAACTAAGATTCTCTCTCTTTCTTCAGGCCTTAAGAGCTCACGCTTTCACCCCCCCCCACCCCCACACCCTCCTCATCGAGTGAATAGCATTGGAATCAGTGTTAAGCATTTCTTTCTTTTTTGTTGATGGAGCGTGTAGGACTAGCTAGATATTTTATTCAGCGTTCGTGTCGGAGCGAGGAGGAGAAGGGTGACAGGTGACAGTGAAGAGAGGCGGCGGAGGCGGTGGCGGTCTGACCTTGTGCTCGATCATGCTGCTGATCTCGGGGAGGAAGTTCTGGCTGATGATGCGGTGGAGGTGGCGGTCCTGAGGGGACGTCTTGTCCTTGATGCTGTCAGCCAGGTTGGCCCACTGGTCCTCGCTGTCACACACCAGAGACCAGGCTCCACGCTCACGATCTGGGAGAGGAGAAGAGGGGGAGAGAGGGGAAGAGAGGGGAAGAGAGGAGAAGAGAGAAGAGAGGAGAAGAGAGGAGAAGAGAGGAGAAGAGAGGAGAAGAGAGAAGAAGAGAGAAGAAGAGAGGAGAAGAGAGGAGAAGAGAGGAGAAGAGAGGAGAAGAGAGGAGGAGAGAAGAGAAGAGAGGAGAGGAGAAGAGAAGAGAGGAGAAGAGAGGAGAGGAGAAGAGAGGAGAAGAGAGGAGAAGAGGAGAAGAGAAGAGAAGAGAAGAGAGGAGAAGAGAGGAGAAGAGAGGAGAAGAGAAGAGGAGAGGAGGAGAGAAGAGAAGAGAAGAGAGGAGAGGAGAGGAGAAGAGGAGAGGAGAAGAGGAGAGGAGAGGAGGAGAGAAGAGAAGAGAAGAGAGGAGAGGAGAGGAGAAGAAGAGAGGAGAAGAGAGGAGAAGAGAGAAGAAGAGAAGAGAAGAGAGGAGAAGAGAGGAGAAGAGAGGAGAAGAGAGGAGAAGAGAGGAGAAGAGAGGAGAAGAGAGGAGAAGAGAGGAGAAGAGAAGAGAGGAGAGAAGAAGAGAAGAGAGGAGAAGAGAGAAGAGAGGAGAAGAGAGGAGAAGAGAGAAGAGAGGAGAAGAGAGGAGAAGAGAAGAGAAGAGAGGAGAAGAGAGGAGAAGAGAAGAGAAGAGAGGAGAGGAGAAGAGAGGAGAAGAGAGGAGAGGAGAAGAGAGGAGAAGAGAGGAGAAGAGAGGAGAGGAGAAGAGAGGAGAAGAGAGGAGAGGAGAAGAGAGGAGAAGAGAGGAGAGGAGAAGAGAGGAGAGGAGAAGAGAGGAGAAGAGAGGAGAAGAGAGGAGAGGAGAAGAGAGGAGAAGAGAGGAGAAGAGAGGAGAGGAGAAGAGAGGAGAAGAGAGGAGAGGAGAAGAGAGGAGAAGAGAGGAGAGGAGAGGAGAGGAGAGGAGAAGAGAGGAGAGGAGAAGAGAGGAGAAGAGAGGAGAGGAGAAGAGAGGAGAAGAGAGGAGAGGAGAGGAGAGGAGAAGAGAGGAGAAGAGAGGAGAGGAGAGGAGAGGAGAAGAGAGGAGAGGAGAGGAGAAGAGAGGAGAGGAGAAGAGAGGAGAAGAGAGGAGAAGAGAGGAGAAGAGAGGAGAAGAGAGGAGAAGAGAAGAGAGGAGAAGAGAGGAGAAGAGAGGAGAAGAGAGGAGAGGAGAAGAGAGGAGAGAGGAGGAGATCATTATCATCATCATCATCATCATCATCATCATCATCATCAGGCCCTCAAAACCCACCTCTCCAAGCTTGCCTTCACCAGTTAACCCTCTCCCCCTCCCCTTCCCATGTGTCCCCAGCACTTCCTTAATTAAGCCCCTATACTTTCTTTTATTTCTTTTTTGTTTCTTTTTATTATTACTCCTCGATCTTCTCAGTTTGTAAAGCGTCTATGAGTGTCTAGAAAAGCTCTATATAAGTCTAATGTATTATCATTATTATTATTATTATTAAATAGCTTTCCTGCTGTTCTGCTCACCTGAGCCTAAGTGCACGCCGTCCAGTCCGTTCTCCTTCTTCACCTCGCTCTCCACCTCGCTGAAACACAGAGAAACAACACAGCCCGTTCGGTTCAGTTTCAGTGCTTCCGTGACCTCCGAAGCATTACTAGTATGGAACAACACTCCAAAACCGTTTCTTTTGGGAGAGGGCTTTGGAGACGTGACAAGTATTCTTCTGTTGTAACAGATGGAACAAAATCGGAGCGTGTGGTGTTTGCTGTTGATGTGAGACCGCTAAAGGGAGCCTGAGGACTGCTGACTGCTGCTGGGCTTACGTTAGCCGGATCTCCTCTAGCTTCTTCTTCTTTGGTGGTCTTCCCCTTTTCCTTTTCTCCGGCGGTTTGATCTCAAGGGTTTCACTGTACAGATAAACACAGTGGAAACACTGTCAAAGTTCAAATGACACAGGCCTTTTAAAGTCCTTTTTCTGAGTAGGGCATTTTTAAAAATTATTGTGATAGAGATAGTGGAGATTTGACAGGAAGGATGGGGGTGAGAGAGAGAGAAGGGATGACATGCGGGATATGTCCGCAGCTGGGATCGAACCGGGAACCCTGCAGTTACGTGGTCAACGCTTAGTCCGCTACGCCACCTAAGCGCCCCGACACAGGCCTTTTTTACCACAGAAACTATTATGGGAACGACCCACGTAATTCACCTCCGACGGGCTCGTAGACGTCGTACCACAGCCATTACTGGGTTTGCACTCACTTTGTCTTCCCTTACAGAATAGAATCAGCAGTGGGAAGTACTACTTGTACAGTACACTGTGCTGATGGTCTACGGCAATCAATCAACTTATCCCAGATAGTTACTCTGAGCTGATGTCTATGCAATGTAAAGGGGCTGCCTAAGAATCACTACAAATGTGTCTCCGGTGATGGCAGGCGACGGCGTCGAGTGTCAACAGGGTATTGGTGCTGCCGGCTTACCTGAGTTGTTCTGCTTTCCTCTTGACCGGCTCCTCTTTGTACATGCGGGTACCGTAGAAGTACCAGTAGAGGGCACCGCCCCCATCTTGCCCCAGCGGCTCCACACGCAAGCTGTCCGCATCGAGGCCCTGGGATCCAATAGAAATATCTTGGATTAGGACACATGGGAACACACCCTGCCTCCATCAACACACCCTGCCTGCACGGCTTCACATTCACAATCAGTCACTGTGACTTCTTCTCTCTTCTCCACGCTGAACAGGAAACTGTGATAACAACCTCAGACAGAGGCAGGCCTGTGGTAACAGGCAGTGGCAGAGTTGAGGGGGTAGGTGGGGGTAGGTTGGGGTAGGTTGCCATCAACCCTTGATTAAAAAAGTGGGGGTAAGCATAAGCCTTGTTAAATATATCAAAATATAATCTTGCACAAAAAGCGCTCCTTTCTCTCATAATAATGTTATTTCCTGGGATGGTGGAGCGTCTCAGGAATGCTCAAGGATTTGGTGTGTGTGTGTGTGTGTGTGTGTGTGTGTGTGTCTAGCTGTCAGCAGAACAGTTGTCGTTGGCTGGCTTGTACCTACTAAACGAGGCTAGTTGAGCCTTTCACACCAGATTTAAGAGGCTGGCAAACATTGATTCTGGTCTCTGACCAGAATTGACCACCTGGTTTTAGGTGAAAGTCAAGTGTGTGGGGAAATTTGGAATATGTAGAAAATTATAAATCAAATCAAGTTGTATTTGTAGCTCATTTCTCACAAGATGCGACTCAATGCGCTTTACATACTGACAGAGCTGCAAGCAGGCAAAGGTAAGGACACTGTGTAGCCAGGAAGATTCCCTTGCAGCCCTCTACTCACAGAGCGACTACTGCCAGTACTACAACCACTTACTATAATAAGAAAGTTGTTTTGGGTGAGCAGGATTTGACTGTAGGCGGTGACGGATGGTAGTGGGATTAGTTGGGTAAACGCTGAACACCCTGGTCTGAATGGCTGGGTAAATCCTAATGCAAATAACATTCACCTACTGTAGCAGACAAGGTGGGTAAACTCTATTCACCAACTGAAGAACCTGGGTTCACCCTCCACTACACACCTATTCAATGGCACCACAAGTTAACATTTTGCAGCTGTCAAAAAGAATTCTTAGGTCCTTGGGGGGCATGGCCCAAGACCCCCCTAGTAAAAATAATTGGAAAATGGGTAGGCCTACTCTGTTTACTATGAAGTATTCCTTCAAATGCCAAATGTGACTTGAACTGACAATTTAATTTAACATTTATTTTTTCAGATTTTCAACAATATGGTAAACATATAGAAACTGAAATCTAGTCAAATCATGGAAAATGTATTTAGGGTGAACCAGCCTACTGCTTTACAAAGTGGCTGTATTCTTTTCTGAAATGTCGCCAGAATTGTGACCATTTAGAAGCTGTTATTAATTTCCCCCCCCCACACACATACACACACACTTTGTCAACCTGCCAGTTGGACACACACTGTGTGTGTAAGCGTGTGTGTGTAGGCGTATGATGTGTCAGCGTGTGTGTGTGTGTGTGTGTAAGCGTGTGTGTGTGTGTGTGTATGCGTATGTGTATCTGTGTGTGTAAGCGTGTGTGTGTAAGCGTGCGTGTGTGTGTAAGCGTATGTGTGTGTGTAGGCGTATGGTGTGTAAGCGTGTGTGTGTAAGTGTGTGTGTGTAGGTGTATGGTGTGTAAGTGTGTGTGTGTAAGCGTGTGTGTGTAAGCGTATACTGTGTGTGTAACCTACTGTGTGTGTGAGCGTACTGTGTGAGTAAGCGTATACTGTGTGTGAGCGTACTGTGTGTAGGCGTGTGTGTAGGCGTATACTGTGTGTGTAGGCGTGTGACGTGTGTGTGTACCGTATTTTCCGGACTATAAGTCGCGGTTTTTTTCATACTTTGGCTGGTCCTGCGACTTATAGTCAGGTGCGACTTATATATCAATAATTCATAATCTCTGACTGACATGAACTGACATACGGTAATCTCTGACTGACATGAACCAAGGAGTAACTTCCGCTAGCGCCTCATACACGATAGAATAGCCATTATACTTGACAATGTGGACATTAAACATGACAATGTGGACATTAAACATGATGTTATGGACCTTATACACAATGTTATGGACGTTAGAAACGATATTAAAGTCATTTATTCCTTCCAGAGGCTGTTTAACGTTGCAATGTTGTACCCGCGAGTAGCATTTTGCTACTTCCGGTCGCGCTTCATACGCGATAGAATAGCCATTATACTCGACAATGTGGACATTAAACACGACAATGTGGACATTAAACATGATGTTATGGACCTTATACACAATGTTATGGACGTTAGAAACGATATTAAAGTCATTTATTCCTTCCAGAGGCTGTTTAACGTTGCAATGTTGTACCCGCGAGTAGCATTTTGCTACTTCCGGTAGCGCTTCATACGCGATAGAATAGCCATTATACTCGACAATGTGGACATTAAACACGACAATGTGGACATTAAACATGATGTTATGGACCTTATACACAATGTTATGGACGTTAGAAACGATATTAAAGTCATTTATTACCTTTTAGAGGCTGTTCAAAGTTTCATTTTTCCTCCGCGACGCCATGTTGTTAGCCCCGCGCTAGCTAGCGGACTTTACACTCGATAATACAAGTATTCCTTAACCTTTCAGAAGAAGTTTCAACGTGAATTATGTCCTTCCTGGGCTTACAAATCCTCTCATGTCTCTTCACAGTGCCAGACTAGAGTCAAGCTCAACAGGGTCTTCTTTCCCCGCTGATTCCGCCAAGCCCGTTCCCTTGAACCATGCGACTTATAGTCCAGTGCGACTTATATGTGGTTTTTTCCTCTTCATGGCCCATTTTTGGCCTGCTGCGACTTATACTCGGGTGCGACTTATAGTCCGGAAAATACGGTAAGTGTGTGTGTGTAAGTGTGTGAGTAAGCGTATACTGTGTGTGTGAGCGTACTGTGTGTGTAGGCGTGTGCACCTTGAGCAGGTCAAAGACGTCGGCGGCATCCAGGCGGTAGTCACAGAGGCGGTGCAGCAGCTCCACCTGGGTCCTGGGGGGCTGCTCCTGGAAGGGCCCCTGGCGCAGGGGGTTGGGCTGCCCCTCCTCCAGCTCCCAGCGGTAGTTGATGATGTCGTCCAGGTAACCGCTGAATGCCTGGGGGCTGAGGAGGGGGGGAGAGAAGGAGGGCACAGGAGAGAGAGAGAGAGAGAGAGAGAGAGGGATGAGAGAGAGAGAGAGATTAGTCCCATATGTCTCCCACACCCTCCTAAAAGGCTCATCATTAAACTCTCAGAGACGCTGGTTGATAAAGAGACGAGAACAGGAGGTGTGAATAATACGTAAACAACACCTTAACTAACGACGAGTGAATTCTGGTGGGACAGACTGGTTAATGACCCCCCCCATGTAAGAAGGTCTTCCATTACTGGAGAGTACAGCGCAATGCTTATTACCTATTAATTGACACAATCAAACTCATTAAATGTATTCGACGTTTCCCATTCGTTCCACGTTTAGATTCATTGCGAGTCAGAGGTCAACAGGAACACGTGTTTGGTATTGATACAAATGTGGGCAATTAAAAATAAATGCTTATTGTGTGATGTTTTGACAAAATAACAACTAGCCAACAATGGTCCTGATACAAAGAGGTTTTTCAGTCCATTGGGATCCAACAATAATGGCCAACGCTCATTCATTCACTTGCAAATGCCGGCCTTAATGTGTGCTTTGTAAAGCAAAAACGCGAAAGGGCCTATAGGGCCTGTAATGTCTCAATTTCAACCGGCCCTCCATTGTAACCCTGAGGAGGGAATGAAACAATTCACAAGCCACCTTAGTGGATTCTGGAGGGGGGAGGGAGGGAGGGAGGGAGGGGGGAAAAAGAGAGCAATGTCTTTGAATCTGAGCGGGTTGGTATCATTGTTCTAAGCTGCGAGCTGGTAAATCAATGTTGGTTCCGGGTCAGGCCTGTCTGATTAATCTGAACCCCTTCAGGTCTCTGAATCAGGTCCTGCTCAGATGCACAGAAACAAGGGCTTAGGCCAGGGGTGAGCACCGACGCACCGGCGGAGAAGAAAGGAGGAAGGGAAGGGAAAGGGGAGGAAAAAAGGGAGAGGAGAGAAAATGGCTTATCTTGAAAGAGCAGAGCAGTGTGCACTTTCACACAGCTGCAGGCCCCCCACTACCCCATATTTTTCTACCCCCCCCCCCCCCGCCCTCCCCACTCTCTCTCTCTCTCCCCCTGCCCTCCCCGCCCCCGCCTCCCCCCTCCCTCAGCTCCGCCGGAGCGTTTAACGCGTGCGGATGAAAAGGGCAGCTCAGTGAAAGGCCAGAGCCGTGCAGCCTGCCCGCGGGATGCCAGTGGCTGTCCGGTCCAATAAAGCTGGTCGTCCTGTCACCGCCCGTCTCTGGTGGGGGGAAAACTGGATCATTCCTGCCCACCGAGTCATCACAGGCTGACTGGTGGTGCCCCCCGCTCCCCCCACCCGAGGATGGGGCAACAGCGCGGGTAGGTGGGCGGGTGGGTGGGGTAGAACTCTCCCTTCACCACACGGCCACTCTCCCCTTTCTGACACTTATTCATCATCGAAGTCTTCTATCCCCAGGGAACTCACTCATTCTGTAGCTATGTCTGACTTTCAAAACATGGAACCGCATAGATGTCTACGCGATTCTAAATGACTCACCTACTCCGCCGCCTGTGACTCAAGCTTCCTGTGGCGCTTAAAGGCAGGCCCGGACGGGATGTAGAATGTCGAGAGTAGGTGGGGGAAAAAAGACGAAAACACGGACAGTAGAGAAGATAGAAGCTATGTAGGTCTGGCTGTTCCGAGGGGGGTAAGAGAGACAGCCTGGGGCTTAGGGCTGTGTTTGTGTCGGTGTGTGAGAGAGAGCGACAGGTAGGCAGCCGCCCTGGGGACGCAGGCAGGCGGAGAGGGGAGGATGAAGGACGAAGGAGGGGGAGCGGAAGCGGAGAGGGCGCTGGGGTACTTACGTAATGTCGGTACGCTGGTAGCATCCCTGCAGCAGAGAGGCGAGGAGGTCAGCGAGAAAGTCTATGTCCTGCTGCAGTAGGGCCTCCTCCAGTTCCTACCACACAGAGAGAGAGAGAGAGAGAGAGAGAGAGAGAGAGAGAGAGAGAGAGAGAGAGAGAGAGAGAGAGAGAGAGAGAGAGAGAGAGAGAAAGAGAGAGAGAGAGAGAGAGAGAGAGAGAGAGAGAGAGAGAGAGAGAGAACAGCAGGGGAGAAGGTCAGACATCACACTGGTGTAGAGTTCTACAGAGGACCAGGTTTTTAAGAGCACACAGAGAAGATCAGATGTGAAGGCTCCATATAACATTTAAGGGTGGCTATTCGTCACAGCTCGGCAGGCTGAGAGAGTCCAGACCGGTACCGGCCGTCCTGGAAGTAAAGACGGTAGGAGGTAACGTGGATTTAAGGTTTCTCAGCCCTATTCGGACACTTTCAATGAAACGGGAATCCCCATAGAAAAACTTTGTCGAAGTGGGGATATTGGAACTAGTAACTTATATTGCGAGGGCCATAGGGGGGGCGGGGGGGGGCAAAACAAAAGGTAGTTATTCAACTCCATTAAGTAGAACACACAGGACAACCGACCATACAGACTGTGTGTGTGTGTGTGTGTGTGTTTACGCAGCCTACACCTTATTCCAGTATATGTGTGCGAGGCTGTGGGTGAGGTGTGGGGAGTATTGGGGGGGGGATTCTCATGTTCTCAGGAGTGAGTCTTTTCTGTCAGCAGTTGGAGACGAGGTTCAAGTTCAACCCTGACCCCTCTCCTGCCTGGTATTGTGCGGGGGCCATTGAGGGTTTATGAAGCGGCAGTAACCGGGCGAGCAAACCTCTAAAGCCCTGAAAGAGCCGAG
>NC_137684.1:23895670-23901242 GCF_963989245.1 Nansenia antarctica | reverse complement strand
GAGAAGAGAGGAGGAGGAGCGGAGGAGAGAGGAGAAGAGAGAGGAGAGGAGAAGAGAGGAGAAGAGAGGAGAAGAGAGGAGAAGAGAGGAGAAGAGAAGAGAGGAGGAGAAGAGAGGAGAAGAGAGGAGGAGAGGAGAAGAGAGGAGGAGGATAGGAGAGGAGAGGAGAGGAGAAGAGAGAAGAAGAGAGGAGAAGAGAAGAGAGGAGGAGAGGAGAAGAGAGGAGAGGAGAGAGAGAGGAGAGAGAGGAGAAGAGAGGAGAAGAGAGAGGAGAAGAGAAGAGAGGAGAAGAGAGGAGGAGAGGAGAAGAGAGGAGGAGAAGAGAGGAGAAGAGAGGAGAAGAGAGGAGAAGAGAGGAGGAGAGAAGAGAGAGGAGGAGAGAGGAGAGGAGAGGAGAAGAGAGGAGAAGAGAGGAGAAGAGAGGAGGAGAGGAGAAGAGAGGAGGAGAGAGGAAGAGGAGAAGAGAGGAGAAGAGAGGAGAAGAGAGGAGAAGAGAGGAGAAGAGAGGAGGAGAGGAGAAGAGAGGAGGAGAGGAGAAGAGAGGAGGAGAGAGGAGAGGAGAAGAGAGGAGAAGAGAGGAGAGGAGAAGAGAGGAGAAGAGAGGAGAAGAGAGGAGAAGAGAGGAGAAAGAGAGGAGAAGAGAGGAGAAGAGAGGAGGAGAGAGGAGGGAGAGAGAGGAGAGGAGAAGAGAGGAGAAGAGAGGAGAAGAGAGGAGAAGAGAGGAGAAGAGAGGAGAAGAGAGGAGAAGAGAGGAGAAGAGAGGAGAAGAGAGGAGAAGAGAGGAGAAGAGAGGAGAGGAGAAGAGAGGAGGAGAGGAGAAGAGAGGAGGAGAGGAGAAGAGAGGAGGAGAGAGGAGGAGAGGAGAGGAGAAGAGAGGAGAAGAGAGGAGAGAGAGGGAGAAGAGAGGAGAAGAGAGGAGAAGAGAGGAGAGGAGAAGAGAGGAGAAGAGAGGAGAAGAGAGGAGAAGAGAGGAGAAGAGAGGAGGAGAGAGGAGGAGAGAGGAGAGGAGAAGAGAGAGAAGAGAGGAGAAGAGAGGAGAAGAGAGAGGAGAAGAGAGGAGAAGAGAGGAGAGAGAGAAGAGGAGAGAGAGAGGAGAAGAAGGAAGAGAAGAGAGGAGAAGAGGGGAGAGGAGAAGAGAAGAGGAGCAGACATGTTCAGAATAACCACCAGTCATCACAAGTCTTCATCATTATCATCATCATCATCATCATCAGGCCCTCAAAACCCACCTCTTCAAGGTCACCTTCACCAGTTAACCCTCTCCCCCTCCCCTTCCCATGTGTCCCCAGCACTTCCTTAATTAAGCCCCTATACTTTCTTTTATTTCTTTTTTGTTTCTTTTTATTATTACTCCTCGATCTTCTCAGTTTGTAAAGCGTCTACGAGTGTCTAGAAAAGCGCTATATAAGTCTAATGTATTATCATCATTATTATTATTATTAAATAGCTTTCCTGCTGTTCTGCTCACCTGAGCCTAAGTGCACGCCGTCCAGTCCGTTCTCCTTCTTCACCTCGCTCTCCACCTCGCTGAAACACAGAGAAACAACACAGCCCGTTCGGTTCAGTTTCAGTGCTTACGTGACCTCCGAAGCATTACTATGGAACAACAACACTCCAAAACCGTTTCTTTTGGGAGAGGGCTTTGGAGACGTGACAAGTATTCTGTTGTAACAGATGGAACAAAATAGGAGCGTGTGGTGTTTGCTGTTGATGTGAGACCGCTAAAGAGAGCCTGAGGACTGCTGACTGCTGCTGGGCTTACGTTAGCCGGATCTCCTCTAGCTTCTTCTTCTTTGGTGGTCTTCCCCTTTTCCTTTTCTCCGGCGGTTTGATCTCAAGGGTTTCACTGTACAGATAAACACAGTGGAAACACTGTCAAAGTTCAAATGACACAGGCCTTTTAAAGTAATTTTTCTGAGTGGGGCATTTTTTTAAATTATTGTGATAGAGATAGTGGAGATAGTGCTACGCCACCTAAGCGCCCCGACACAGGCCTTTTTACCACAGAAACTATTATGGGAACGACCCACGTAATTCACCTCCGACGGGCTCGTAGACGTAGTACCACAGCCATTACTGGGTTTGCACTCACTTTGTCTTCCCTTACAGAATAGAATCAGCAGTGGGAAGTACTACTTGTACAGTATACTGTGCTGATGGTCTACGGCAATCAATCAAGTTATCCCAGACAGTTACTCTGAGCTGATGTCTATGCAATGTAAAGGGGCTGCCTAAGAATCACTACAAACGTGTCTCCGGTGAAGGCAGGTGACGGCGTCGAGTGTCAACAGGGTATTGGTGCTGCCGGCTTACCTGAGTTGTTCTGCTTTCCTCTTGACCGGCTCCTCTTTGTACATGCGGGTACCGTAGAAGTACCAGTAGAGGGCACCGCCCCCATCTTGCCCCAGCGGCTCCACACGCAAGCTGTCCGCATCGAGGCCCTGGGATCCAATAGAAATATCTTGGATTAGGACACATGATGGAACACACCCTGCCTCCATCAACACACCCTGCCTGCACGGCTTCACATTCACAATCAGTCACTGTGACTTCTTCTCTCTTCTCTACGCTGAACAGGAAACTGTGATAACAACCTCAGACAGAGGCAGGCCTGTGGTAACAGGCAGTGGTAGAGTTGAGGGGGTAGGTTGGGGTAGGTTGGGGTATGTTGGGGTAGGTTGGGGTAGGTTGGGGTATGCCATCAACCCTTGATTAAAAAAGTGGGGGTAAGCATAAGCCTTGTTAAATAAATCAAAATATAATCTTGCACAACTTGCACAAAAAGCGCTCCTTTCTCTCATAATAATGTTATTTACTGGGATGGTGGAGCGTCTCAGGAATGCTCAAGGATTTGGTGTGTGTGTGTGTGTGTGTGTGTGTGTGTGTGTGTGTGTGTGTGTGTGTGTGAGTGAGTGAGTGAGTGAGTGAGTGTGTGTGTGTGTGTGTGTGTATGTGTCTAGCTGTCAGCAGAACAGTTGTCGTTGGCTGGCTTGTACCTACTAAACTAGGCTAATTTAGCCTTTCACACCAGATTTCAGAGGCTGGCAAACATTGATTCTGGTCTCTGACCAGAATTGACCACCTGGTTTTAGGTGAAAGACAAGTGTGTGGGGAAATTTGGAATATGTAGAAAATTATAAATCAAATCAAGTTGTATTTGTAGCTCATTTCTCACAAGATGCGACTCAATGCGCTTTACATATTGACAGAGCTGCAAGCAGGCAAAAGGAAGTACACTGTGTAGCCAGGAAGATTCCCTTGCAGCCCTCGACTCATAGAGCGACTACTGCCAGTACTACAACTACTTACTATTAGGGCTGTTACGATTATTCGACGTCGTCGACGTCATCGACTACGTCAATACGTCGGTTAGCGTAATATGCGTCGGTTAGTCGCAAAAAAACAAATGGCGACTTTTTTTTTTTTTTTTTTTTTTACCTTTATTTTACCAGGCGAGACAATTAAGTGTATGAGTGAAAAATTGATAGCTACTAGCTAATGTTACACAAGCAATGTAGCTCACCACAGTTCGTATGTCTTGTCTTCTGGTGTTAGTAACGTTAGCTATGTAGCTGGCTAGCTACGGTAGCCTATTGTCATTGTGGTGCGAGCACCTACTGTACGTTATCTAGCTCGTAGCTCGCATGCTACGTTAGCATCAATTTAGCTAATCATAACATAGCAGCGAGAGTAACGTTAGCTAGCTATGTGTTGTGGTGATGGACAGACTTCTAAATGGCCATGTTGGCATTCAAGTTGGCTAAACATAGCAGTGAGGTGGAGACAAATACGTTTTTTTTTTTTTTTTTTTTACAGTACAAAAATTATCGTTAGACTTATCGATAAATTAGTCGTTAGACTAACCGAATAATCGATAAAATAATCGCTAGATTAATCGTTAGAAAATTAGTCGTTTGGGACAGCCCTACTTACTATAATAAGAAAGTTGTTTTGGGTGAGCGAGATTTGACTGTAGGCGGTGACGGATGGTAGTGGGATTAGTTGTGTAAACCCTGAACACCCTGGTCTGAATGGCTGGGTAAATCCTAATGCAAATAACATTCACCTACTGTAGCAGACAAGGTGGGTAAACTCTATTCACCAACTGAAGAACCTGGGTTGACCCTCCACTACACACCTATTCAATGGCACCACAAGTTAACATTTTGCAGCTGTCAAAAAAGAATTCTTAGGTCCTTGGGGGGCATGGCCCAAGACCCCCCTAGTAAAAATAATTGGAAAAAATGGGTAGGCCTACTCTGTTTACTATGAAGTATTCCTTCAAATGTCAAATGTGACTTGAACTGACAATTTAATTTAACATTTATTTTTTCAGATTTTCAACAATATGGTAAACATCTAGAAACTGAATCTAGTCAAATCATGGAAAATGTATTTAGGGTGAACCAGCCTACTGCTTTACAAAGTGGCTGTATTCTTTTCTGAAACTGTATGTTTATGAAAACAAAGATTAGAACAAATGCAAAACAAAGATGTATAACAGTTAATTTATGGAATACTTTTGAAAAGGAAATGAAAATGTGTAGTAAACTAAAAGGATTTAACATGTAACAAGGGTAGGCGCAATAAGCCACGGCTTCAGCCTACACCTTTTTGGTCCTGGTGTTATGAATTGTGACTGTGTACATTTTTTAATATCTGTATTGTGAATTGTATAGGGACCAAAATAACATTCTCAATCAATGTCGCCAGAATTGTGACCATTTAGAAGCTGTTATTCATTTCCCCCCCACACACACATACACACACACTTTGTCAACCTGCCAGTTGGACACACACTGTGTGTGTAAGCGTGTGTGTGTAGGCGTATGTGTATCTGTGTGTGTAAGCGTGTGTGTGTAAGGTGTGTAACCTACTGTGTGTGTGAGCGTACTGTGTGAGTAAGCGTATACTGTGTGTGAGCGTACTGTGTGTAGGCGTGTGTGTAGGCGTATACTGTGTGTGTAGGCGTGTGTGTAAGTGTGTGTGTAAGCGTATACTGTGTGTGTGAGCGTACTGTGTGTGTATGCGTGTGCACCTTGAGCAGGTCAAAGACGTCGGCGGCGTCCAGGCGGTAGTCACAGAGGCGGTGCAGCAGCTCCACCTGGGTCCTGGGGGGCTGCTCCTGGAAGGGCCCCTGGCGCAGGGGGTTGGGCTGCCCCTCCTCCAGCTCCCAGCGGTAGTTGATGATGTCGTCCAGGTAACCGCTGAATGCCTGGGGGCTGAGGAGGGGGGGAGAGAAGGAGGGCACAGGGAGAGAGAGAGAGAGAGAGAGAGGGGATGAGAGAGAGAGAGAGAGAGATTAGTCCCATATGTCTCCCACACCCTCCTAAAAGGCTCATCATTAAACTCTCAGAGACGCTGGTTGATAAAGAGACGAGAACAGGAGGTGTGAATAATACGTAAACAACACCTTAACTAACGACGAGTGAATTCTGGTGGGACAGACTAGTTAATGACCCCCCCCCATGTAAGAAGGTCTTCCATTACTGGAGAGTACAGCGCAATGCTTATTACCTATTAATTGACACAATCAAACTCATTAAATGTATTCGACGTTTCTCATTCGTTC
>NC_137684.1:23873170-23890670 GCF_963989245.1 Nansenia antarctica | reverse complement strand
GATGACTCCAAAATCATAGAGGTTTGCGGAAGACACCGGAACACCGGTGGTCAGTTAAGGTGGCAGCTAATGGGGGGGGGGGGGGGGGGGTCGTCATAAAGAACAGCCAGGAACAGAGGAGGGGTTGACAGGCTTATCACAAAGGCACTGGACTTCGACAAAAGCAAGCTATTTCACGCTCCTTCGGGTGAGTCAATGCTTAGTCAAAGGTGTGTCACCCGACCTAACCGCCAGTAGGCGAAGCCCTGCGTTGCTACCTGTGGCTCCCCCCTCCGCCCGCCCCCCCCCTACCTGAGGCCCTTTCTTCAGCCCTGCCTGTGGTGCAACACACAAAGCTCAGGCAAGGCTCACTGTCAGCTGAGGAGAATGTGCGCTCTGCCCCGGGTGTCGTAGACGGAGCCTCGCACCTGGTCTACAGAGTCAGAGAGGCTGGGTTCTGGCACTCGTGACGACCACTGACTCACATGCACACCGCACACACACACACACACACACACACGGTGGACTTCAGTTTGTGTGCCTCTGCCATCGGGCTCTTGCGTCATTGAAAACACCCACCCACACACACACACACACACACTCGCACACGTTCACAAACATTTGCTGATTACATAAAGACAGACTCTCTGTCACGTGTTCAAACAGCAGGTTGCATCAGGAGCATGAAGCACCTAGAGGTCGTATTGCTCCACTAAAAGCAAGCAGATAACCCAGGTGAACCCAGGCCAGCCCAGGCCAAACCCCTGATACCTATTCAGCCAACACCCCCTTCCTCTTCCTCTCCTTGGGCTGACCGTCTGACACAGAGACCACTGGCCAGGGCACGTGCTGCTCACTCACCCGCCTCGCCTTGTCCTCAGAGACCAAACTCTACTTAACGGACTCAACAGAACCAGACAGACAGAGACTCAGACTACTGGGTGGGTGCATTTGAAGATAAAATAAAAAGGGCCCTGCAGTTGGCCCAATCAATCCCTCCCTCCCTCCAGACATGTGGCTTTAGCCAAATCCATATCTCTCTCTCTCTGTGTGTGTGTGTGTGTGTGTGCTGTTCCGTCCTCCAGCAGACCTGCCCGTGGCGGCTGGAGAGGAGAGGGGAGTGATAAGACGCTGGCTGCTGGGCTTGTTACCGTGGTATCAGTGGCTCCAGAGCTCCAGCGCTTCCCAGAGAGAAAGCCTTGTGGTATCAGAGTACTCGCCTCTCTGCAGAGCTTCACTGCAGACGTTCTCCATGCCACTACCATTAGCTGCAGCAGCCAGGCAGGCAGGCAGCTCCAGGAGGTTGTATCTAGGGAGGTGGGGGGAGGGGAGGTCTGCCTCGTGTTGTGTGAAGGCTCTTCTTCTCACACTCTCCCTCTACCTCCCCCACCCTCTATCCCTCTCTTAGCCTCCCCCACATTCCTCTCACATGGCTCCTCCAGGAGCCATCAACTGACTGACAACACCCCCCGCCCTGCCCCCCCCCCCCCCACACACACACACGCACACACACACACACACACACACACACACACACGCACACACCACAAGACAGGAAAAACACCCTGCACACACTGAGGATGTACCAGTGTACCACTGACATCCATCTGATAGAAGAGAGCATTAAGATGCTTCAGCCAGATGCCTTCTCATTAGTAATACTACAGACAGACACGGAGGGAAGACGCGTCGACACCGCCTACACCTCACAGAGTGTTCCTTTGGAACTCAGGTGACAGGTCCGCCTTCTCACGCCTACTGCGGTTGGCAGGGATGCCTTGAAGCAACATTCTAACACGTCTAAAAACATTATAGCCTCTCCCGATTCTACACACGAAACTTAAAAAGACCTGTATATCATCTTCTGTTCTAACATGGGTTATCTTGTCATGTGAGTAGGAAAGCGACAAAGAGAGAGCACACACATTCCACTATAAACTCCGCAAGGCGGTTTATTGGAGTTTCAATGTCAGGGCCAGGTGTGACAGGTGGCTGGGCTGGGGAGGGGGGGGGGGGCCAGGGGGCCAGGGGCCGGCGGCTGCTGCTGGACAGACACTTCCTGGGATGAAATCACCACAGAGGCCCCTGGGTGCGGAGGATCATTAAGCACCGGAGATGGGAGGCCGGCGCTCTCATTCCTATACAGTGTGCGCCGTGCGGGTAAACACATCAACTTCCTCAGAGAACTGGAGTTTCCTGCTTAGCTGACAACCCGTGGATGCATTTCCCTCCACCCACACCGCCGCCCCCCCCTCCCCCGCACCCCCGCGCTCCCACACACACGGCCCATTAACGTTTACCCTGCTGGCCTTGAGAGGAAAAAAATATACGAAAGTTCCACCCTGACCAGTATGGTTTGAGAGAGCAGGAGAAGGAGGGAGGGAGGGAGGGAGAGAGGGAGGGAGGGAGGGGGAAAACAACATGAAGTAGCCTAGATGGAGAAGACCAGGAGAGGAAGACAAGACGACAACAGTGAGACTGGCACCAACAGCAACACCACAAACACAAGAGAACGGTGTACAAAACAGAACAGGACTTTACTGTCCGTTGTGAAAGACATTTGCCTAATCTCACGACCGCCACACTTCTAGTCCGTCAGAAAACGGGCCCAAAAAAAAAGAAAAGAGGAGGAAACGATGTCGGTGTCTGATTTGATCCGTGGAATTTGGGTGTGACGTTTGAAACACAACCAAGCAACTCAACAGTACCACAAGCGACTCAACGACCAACAGACTAAAAAGTAAAAAAAAAGAAAAAAAAGAAAGAAAACAAAAGAAAACAAAAGACAAACGGACACGTACAGACCTTTGTCATCCCACAGAGGAACCATTTGCTCAACACGTCATTAACAGATACAACGGACTAGTGTGATCTGGGCTTTATTCCCCAACCGCTCTGCGTGCGTCATAAGTGAGAGAGGAGCAGCGAGTGTAAGTAGGCTATACCAGAGAGAAGCAACAGGTGAAACTAGATACAAACACGGCAACGTGACTTACACTACACAGAGCAGAGCGATCGTGAGAACGGTGCTGACCTGAGCGAATGTAATGTTTAAACATAACAGAGACTTTCAGTGCGTGACAGAGCCATTAGAACGGTAACAGTCCTTCACTAAACAGGTGATCTAGATCCCCACTAACAACTGTTCCTAAGACTCTAGTGACAAGTGCATCTGAATCTGACTGAGTCTTTGTTTGCGCTACTTTTTGTGTACTGCTCCCTCTCTAGGCACCCAAGCCTGGCTCTGCCCACCGACACCCGCTCACACCCTGCTCCTCCTCCTCCTCCTCCCTTAGCCCCAGGTCCCACATGTCTCCCCCAATCTGTGCTTCCCTCACAAACACCCCCCCTCCCCCCGCTCCTCCTCCTTCCTTTCCATGTTGTCTTCAGGGAGGCACAGAACAGCGCCACTCTCCACCACGAAAGATGCTTTGAGACCGAGTCTGAACACCAGTTGTTCGTTGCACGTCACACACTCTCTTACCTGCTCTGTGTGTGATGTTGCATCACGCTGTGTCTATCAGCCACACAAACAAACAATCTTACGGGTTTCCAAGCCCAACTGAATAGAGTAAGTGGGTCTCTCGCTTCTTAAGGAATCCCACTAGACCAGACCTGATTTGGGAGAAGCTCAAACAGTATTTAACACTGGTAGTCTACTGCCTCCCTGCATCCTCCACAAGCCAATAACATGGGGAGTTCTTGAGAGCAGCAACAGCAGCAGTAGTAGCAAGGGTAGAGGAGGCCGCCTCAGCCCCAGACTGGAGACAGAGAGAGGGAGCCATGGGGAGCGGCAACAATGGAGCTGGCTGAAACAAACCCCAGTGTACGTGCCCCCCCCCGCCCCCCACCCCCTCCTCAGCCCTCCTCACACCCCCCCCCCCAACCCTCCCCAGCTCCCCATGTGAAACCATCTGATGCATGTACTGCTGCTCTCACTTGTCAATCACAGCTGGGGGAGGGGAGCGAGGGGGAGTCGCCTCGCACAATGTGGCTGGGTATGGTTGTTAAGAGAGACACAGCGCATGTAAGGGGACTAAGAATGTATGTGTGTGTGTATATGTGTTAATGAGGGGGATCTAGATCCTCGAGGGGTTACGTGGGGGCGTGAAAAGGGGTTTGTGGTGGCTTTGAGTTGAGCGTGTTGTTAAAGTAAAGGTTATATCTGGGGCTGTTTGAGAGAGGATGAGGAGTTGGGGATGTTCTGGGTGTGTGTGTGTGTGGGGGGGGGGGGGGGGGGGGGGGCGGTTATGGTGTGTTGCAGAGCTAAGGGAGAGAGAGAGAACTCTGGGAGGATTCAGCTGAGATAGTAGGATAAACCAAACTGTGCTGATGAAAGGCTCATTGTTGTTGTGTGTGGGGGCTCTTTTCTCCTACCCCGGGCTGACAAAGGAGCTGAGCGGGCCAGGGTTAAAAGGTAAAGATATTCAGGATGAAAAGCGGCACAACCACTGATCCTTTTCAATACATCAGCGTTCGCCGGCTGAAACACAGCCCGCTGACCCCTCTCTTATTGATAGCGCCGAATCCCCCCCCCCCCCCCCCCAGTCAACGTTCACTTCCTCCTGAAAATACCACAGGCGCTCCACGGAGAGGACCACCACCTCCCCTCTTTTCTCTCACCACCTCCTCACATCAAAAGAGCCCTAATTCAACGCAGACCCGACAGCAGCACACTTTAAGTGACTTGCTTATCTACAACTATAATCCAACCACAACAACCTGAGAGACAGAAGCTCAGAACCCTGTCTGCAATCGGTGCCCGTCATGAACCCAGAACACTATGGATCTTTCTTTTTCGCCCTTAATCCATTTTGCTTTTTTTTGGACAAGAGGCGAAGGAAGGAGGGCCGTGCTCGGCTCCCACTCTGCCAGATCTAATAGGACTAAATCTTCCTTTACAATCAAAGCGGCCCAGGCTGGGGAAAGAATAGAAGCCCCCCAAGCCCAGACAGGCTGCAGCGGAGGCAGCAACACCCCAGCCAGTCAGAGCACCTCCACCCTCCAGGGGGAAGAGAAGAAAGAGCCACCATCTGGGATTTAGTCATGGTGATGCCAGGGCTGGAGGAGCTGTACTACAGTGCTGGGGGGGGGGGGGGGCGGGGGTGGGGGGGGGACGTATGAATAAGGGCTATTCAGATACTGGCACACTGAACAGAACGGCAGACCCCAGGTTGGGTAGGGAAGGGGGCTAGAGGCTAGAGGCTAGAGAGACCTTGACAGAATGATGAGGAATCAGTGAGAGGGCGGTGGGGGTTAGAAGGTTAGAAGGTAGAAGAGTTGGAGGGGAGAGAATGTCACAAACAGAGCCGACGACATCAACCTGGTATCTCTTCGTTTGAGTTCATTGAGGTTGTGGAAAGGTGTGTTTTCAAGGAAGCTTTCGTCTCTAGGTCGGCTCCATCGGGGTAGGTTGGCTCCATCGGGGTAGGGTGCTCTCCACGGGATGGCCTTTGTGTCGGCAGAAGAAGACGGGCACTAAAGCAACAAGAAGCCGCCATATTCCTGTTTCTCCTCCTGCCTCCTGCAGCACCGCTGACTGGCTTTGTCAGTGTCAGCCCACTCTTAATCGATTCACCCTCAAAGCAAATTAGTACCCGGCTCTCATCCCTCTGCCTGTCTCAAGTTTAATAAACGGCCCCAGAAAGAGGCCAATTTCCCTCCCCGCTCCCTCCAGATAATATCAGACAGCTGATGAAGATGTATGGAAGCAGACATGATGCACCAAAAAACACGGGCGCACAGACTTGACAGGCGAGGAGGAGGAGGAGGAGGAGGGCATGCTGCGGACCCTGGTGGTCCCTGGCTGGCAGCCCTGGTGAACGGTGGAGGGCACAGCCTCTAAGAGCGAAGAAGAGGCTCTGAGCACCCAGAGGCTCTGGGATTTCAGGGCTCATTTCACAGCCACACTGCCAGGAAATCAAGCGTGCTCCACGGAGACAAAGAGCCAGGGGGACGGCAATGGCCAAGTCGTCCCTCGTCCGGGGCCTCTCTCTCTCTCTCTCTCTCTCTCTCTGCAGAGCCCCTCTCCCTCTGGCCCTGGGCCCTGGGGAGACTGGGAGGGAGGCTGCTAGGGGACGACAGTGAAGTGTAACCAGAGGAACAATGTGCAAGGAGCCGTTTTGTGAGCCTGCCAAGAAAAATCTCCATTATCAGCCCAGCGGAACCGTGGGCCCGGAAGAAAAGGGCCGCTCCACAACACCACCGTCAGACTGGATCACTGGGTTTGTTAATATCCAGTTGGTAGCGGTTTCACAGGGGTACAAAAGTTCTGCTCTCAACAGTGACATTCATAAAAGGCCCCCCTACAAAAAAGTATCAGGTTTTTTTTCTTCCACAGACTGCCACGGTGCATTCTGCCCACTGAGCCATTCCCTCCATCCTGAGCTCTTCTTACCAACCGATCTCTAGGACCAAAGGGACAAGACATATGACCCATGTAGGGCCCCTTCATCTAGAAAAAGGGTGAAAACAACCATAGCCTGTAGCACTTTACATTAGGTCGTCCCTAAACCTATGCAGTAACACTGTAATTAGCCTACTCTGGTAAATGACATTGCTTTGTCATTGCATAGTGATGGACAATCACTAACCACTGTTTAACAGGCAACGTTAATACAACGTTACTGTGTAATTGCACGGGGACAACTTCACTAAGACGTGAACAAACAGTTATTCCCTTTGCCGACGATTTTGCCAATCCCACTCACGGATAATTTCCTGAAAAGATGACACGTCGTGTAACTAATAACCTTTCTTTCTACTCTCTCCAAACAAACGAACAGTCACAAAAGACATGCAATACCCTTTCCTCGACTGCCGTTTCTGACAGTAGAGGACAAAACCAGAATAGATTAACAAGGGGGGCATATCTGTGACAGTTGGCTGAGGAGCTCAACTAGCCACGGTGTTGACCCTCCTGTCCGTCCAGTGTGCGTCTGTGTGAGTGTGTGTGTGAGTGTGTTTGTGAGTCTGTCTGAGTGTGTGTGGGAGAGAGAGAGACGGGACAACGGCCTCTCTGAGACATGCGCAGCACTGTGTCCACAATGCTGGACTGACGGAATGTCATGGAATGTCGACACTGAGACCAAGGGCTTGACTCAGATCACCCGACGCTCAATACCAGAGGGAGGCCTATTCTGTCAGGGCCAATGACAGCTACTTCCTGCCTGCCTCCCTCCCTCCACCCTGACACTTAAGTAACCCAACCTCAGCGCTCCCAGATAGCGCTCAGCACAGAGCTGAGTGCCGCTGTACAACCGCTGAGGATTCGCATTGACTTGCATGTCAATGTGAGAGAGCATTGTAGATTTCATTATCGCATAACATTGAATATCAGCCTAATAAACACCGCCGGCTTCTAAGAACTGGAAGTAGCCTAGTCTTCATTCAATGGACCATGAAACATTGCCCTGATGATGCATTGGCACGTTTGTCTAAAAACAAGCTTCAAAAGAATAAAACATCAACTGGAGCCTTTTCCAAACAGTCTGAGTACTCTAGATGGAGCAACTGGTTGCTTTTTAGGCTACATTAGGGTGAACACAAGAAGATCTCGAGGGGGGGATCTTTGAAAGGGCTCTGTCATACCTGTCCAGTCAGACACACTAGGCTTTGAGTCATCTCGGCCGATCATTTACACAGACGTGGTCATACGATCACCTCCCAGGCAAGGCCACATCAAAGACACTAGATCCTCTTAGACCTGGATTTGTGTTCTATTTACTGAGCGAGCCACCTGCCTTTTTCAGCACAGCCGTTTAGGAGACACGCGTTAGCGAACACCCCCACGAGGTGCAAACGAGTCATCCACAAAGCTCTGTTCCTTCACACGCCAGGTAATACAAAGCGCTGCTCCTTCACACGGCCAGGTAAGCTCTGTTCCTTTACACGCCAGGTAATACAAAGCGCTGTTCCTTTAAATGCAGTAATAGGTGATACAAATCTACACATTAGGGTCAATATAGGCACAAATTCACTGGTTACGCTCCATTCGGGTGATTTGCTTGACAGTCAAGTGAGGACATGCTTGTGCACGAGATGCAAATTATCCTTCGACAACAACAACAACGGTCCAATTAGGAGACACCATTTCAAGCTCTAAGCTAATGGCCAACTGAGACATCCTAAAGCCCTCTAAACAATCTACCGGTAATCTGGTCATGTGATACAAAATGAAGATATCAGATTGGCTGAGACCCTAATGTATATGCTCTGGTACAGCACTAATGACGAGTGTTTCAAAGATAACAGCTGACACACTACAGGCTGATTCAGTAGATAGGCCTATATTCACTAATCCTAGTGCCTATGCGATCTATTCCATGATTGCAAGAGCTTGATTATTTTAAACACTTTGACAACCATTGTACAAATCCAAAATAATGAAAGCAGGGTGGTTGAAGTAATCTAGTCTGCAATCAACTCTGTTGGAGACCTAGAGGCAGAGAATGTTTTGGGGGGTAAACCATAACGCCTGTTCCAGTACAAGGCAGTGGCAAAAGTGTTGGTCATCAACCAGATTGATATTGTTTAGAAAACATTTTTGTAACATTGCATTTTGAATCAATATGATGTTACATAGTAATTTGATAATTGCAATGGTTTGTGTCATTGTCAAGTGAAATAAGGAACTCATTCCATTCCTGCCCTAGCACAAACCGTTACACTTCATTAGAAAGCAAAACTAATGTACTGTTAACGACAGATGTTACTTGAGTAATTAGCCTACATACTTGCAAACAACGCTATACATATTTCTCAAATGAATGACAGGTTGGCATACACCACTTTTGCAGAATAGTAGTATTGGTGGTTCTACACTACTGTGCGTTAACATCAGAGCCGAGAAAAAGGTGTCTACTCTATTGCTCACAAGAATACAATAGAGACGTGACCTTGGGACAAGCAGCAGTGCCCTGATTAAGATGTCAAATATATATGAAGAAAAGTGTCATAAGTCGGCGGCTTTGCGCTACGCGACCAATCAGCAATCAAAACATAATAATTTCCACAAGATTTCTATCTTGATGCGTCAGTCGATCCATCACATGAGAAGATGCTCCTCGCAATCCGCTACAGTGGGATGTGGATGTGATCCGTGCCCAGTGATGCGGTTAAAGATGGATAAATCATTCTCTTGCAGAGGGGCTGCAGAGAGAGAGAGCACAGCGTAACACCAAAACTGTGCATACTGTTTTAATTCGAGTTGTAGAGCTGCTGGACCTTTGCTTAAATGACATAAAATCAACATAGATTTCACCGTTTTAATTGATTTTTTTTAATTGATTTTTTTTATTCGTAACGAGTCTACTGTAGTCATCTTTTCGCAATCAGACAAGACGCTCAACTTTCCTGGGGGGTGATGGCTTCACCCTCTTACCCCCTCATCCAATAACAAAGCGGTGCCTACGTGTGTCCCGAGAGAGGTGGGGGTGGATGAGTGATGGGGACTGTTGATGCGTGATGTTGACCTTACCCATTTTCTTGAGCTAAAAATCCAATCGTTCTTCGATGGATTAAACCATATCTCTAACCTACAACTTACGTACCCAAAGTGGGACATTGAGGATCAGCAAACTTCCAAACGAGAACATATAGCATAGTATCTCGATTAAGATAACTAAAGGTAGTAAAGTTGCATTATGTAACCAGGGGGTAATACATACATCTCCATTCATTATTCCCACACAGTAAATTAGCCGAATGACAGACTCAAACTGAACCTTTCACAATCACAACACCCACCTAAAAAAAATTATTGCAAGAAATACACGAGTAAAGGTTAGAGAAAACGAAACAATGCCCCGAATGGGAAACCGTGCTACCCCTGGTTACTCAAGCCAGATGGTCTTGCAAGACAATAAACTCGCAACTCTCTCCTCTCTCGTCATGAACTTGACTTAATTTGATGGAAAAACGTGCACAACATAAGGCGAAACGTGAAACCTATGAACCTGTCCTGCACCTCAAAGAATAAACTCTGAGATAAATGTTATGATTTATAATGAACTTATCAGGAGCACAGGGGGGCAAAAGAAAGAAAAAAATGTATCAATAAAAAATGTATCAATAAATAAGTTGAATCAGATAAGGGGTCAACTTTATTCCGATCGAGTTGGACATTTTGCTTGCTATGAAACACGTGTTTGCGCTTTACTACGGTATGAATAACGTGGCTCCCACATAAACAAGAGCGTAGCTCTCAAATGAAAACAAACGCACCACATGGTTACAACGATACTGTTATGCTCAGATAATACAACTGCACCATGTGTACAACCAACAACCTTGCCTGAAGATCAACGTAAAAGCATTGACACAATCAATTAATCAATTAAAACTCTCTCCAATTGTCCAACTTTATGGTGAGTTTTCTGCCCAACATTTGTTAGGCAGCTTCGTGGGCTAGCAAGCTAAGCTAACTTGGTAAACACAAGACAAGAGAAGTTAGAATAGATTAGCTTAGCCTAGGCTAGTTGTACAAACTGCACTCACTACAAAAGCATTCTGTGAAGTGAAAGGCCATACTAAGAAAAAAAAATCCAACAGCTAACAAAAATTAGAAAAACATGTTTTCTTTCAAATAAAAAACTTGCGTTTTATTTTAAAACACTTTATTTTACCTAGAAAAGCATTCTGTGAAGTGAAAGGCCATACTAAGAAGAAAAAAAATCAACAGCTAACAACATTTGGAAAAACGTGTATTTTTCAAATAAAAAACTGTTGCGTTTTAATTTTAAAACACTTTATTTTACCTCAATTTCAAAGTCTGGTAGGTTGAAGGCGGTCCTGAACAGCGAGCAGAAGTGCGCTATGGCGGGGACTTCCCACCAAGACTGGATCTCTTCCACAGAAATTGTACATCCCTGGGACATGTTTGGACTCAAATATGTGTCCAAAATGTGTAACTTTGTTCCTCACATCAGAAATACTTCCCACAATGTGTCTGTGTAAAAACCTTCCTCAATCGCTTCAAACTTCTTTTACATAAACGACAAAAGTTGCTGTTGTTGCGTCCAGGCAGCCAGTTGCCATTGCGACCCGGAGAGTCTCAATCTGTTACAACCAGACTTTCACAAGAGCTGAACAGATGGGGGCGGGCGATACCATCTCTGAGGCGAGGAGAGGGGTGTTCTCTTTACCTACGCGGGATATTAAAGTGTGCGAAAATACCAAAACACTCTCAAGATACTCATTTCAATATTAGTTCTGAAAGGGTGACAATTAAATGGAATGGTATTGCCCATTGGTTTTTGATTATCTGGGTTTTAAAACGTTTTGTTTAAGATCCTTAGCGGTCATCCACCGCCACCTTGGGTTTGATAGACCGGTCCTCATTTAAAGGGAATTTTGCTCGTGAATTCTGAATGGTCTCGAGAAAAAGCGCTCCTAAGATTATTCTCCCTGAAAATCACAGTGGCTTCAAGTTGCGCTTTTCTTGAGAAAAAAAAAAAAAGTTGGAACGAGACAGCGCATTTACATTCAATTAAATATGTTGATACCGCTTGACCGTATTGTTGCCTTTTTATCTTCTTTGGTCTCCGGGGCAGTTATTACTTCACATAAAGTGATATATGATGATAATCTCCTTATTCAACTCGTGGAATTTAACCTAGTTTGCACCAAAATGCTACAGTAGTCTGTCTATCGTGGGTTTAGTATACTGTCTGTATGCCTACATGCGATAGAAAGGTTCTGAATGTTTTGTAAACGCCAGTCTCTTTTTAGTCTGTTTAGTAAAGCTGTGGCGCCCCCCTTCGCAGGAGGTGAGAAGCGCATGTAGATCTGTACATCATCTGACTGGTCGTCTTGTAGCCTTGCAGCTTGGCCTGGCTCCTGACCTGACCTGGCTCCTCGAAACTATATCATGTAGCCTACAGCTCATGCCCATGAAAAACGAAATATACTTCCAGTTCCTACTATATTATTGCCTTATTCAGCATACCTGTACCCCCTACAATGAATTAACTTGATCATCAAATTGATCAGAGAAATTCTTAAATGTCCTCACTGTCATCCGATGTATGTTCATCAACAACAGCTACACCGATTCGATAAGAAAGAGAAACTGCCCTTTAATTTAACCTATCTGAATTCTATTAGGGACCGGAGTTGATTGAGCAATCACCTCCGGGCTTGTCACGGACAGCTATCACAGCGCTGTCACTGCAGTGATGGGCTCAGGTCCCCTGGGAGCCTCCCCAGTCCCCCTCAGTGCTGCCATGTTGCTAGGAAACAGAGAGATCCTGCCTGCTGTCTGTGGTCCAGTGTGGCTGAGCATAGGTGTTGCAAACTAAAGGCTCTCTCTCTCAGACCATTGATCAAAGTCACCACGGTTGACATGTTATATGGAATACGGAATGTGGTTGTCCAGACTTCAATCAAAACCTCCCAGTCAAAACTCACTGAATATGATTGATATATAAGTAATTTGTCTCCTGAGGTTTAACTATTACAGGTTAGGTAACTCCATGAATGCCAATCATTGACTCCCCCCAGTGAGTTTTTTCACCCAAGATCTTCGACATGACATGTGTTCTGTGTGGATTTCCAGTTATAGTTTTTTTCGTTGCAGGAGCTAGTATATCACCTTACTAGTTAGATCATTTAGTAATGACCAGTGTACACCCTTACGTCTTTTCATGATTTTATTAAAGCCAGGTTGGAATCCTTGCATTCGCATGAAATGCAGTATATTTACCATGTAAAGAGGGATGTGCTCATCAAATATTTGAGTGGGACTGTGACTGACCTAGACAGAGGAGCCCTGGAAAACTCGAATTGCGGTGAAAACCTACATTATCATGGTCTGAGTTGTAAAAATCCTCTCCAAGGGGTGTAAGGGGTTTGTAATCCGACACCAGACTGGGGTAAGGGGCCACATTTACCCAGGGCAACAACTGGGTGTGTGTGGGGCCTGTGGGCTGTTCTCTCATTGGTCCTTTCTGCAAGGCTCGATAGCCAGCTCATAAGTCCACTCCTCTACAAAAGACCATCCGTGACGCTTCTGCTCGGGGTGACTAACTCCTCATCATATGTGGAGGAATCGTGAGCTAAAGAGATAATGACATGTATTAAAGTGGAAGACAGGCGGTAAAGATTTTAAGCTCTCCTGTCATGCCATTGTAAAAACTGTCTCTTATGTAGGTTGCAGGTTAATTTCCCACACCTGTTACCTAGACCTACAGTCTCCCTGAATCTCTTTGAAATACTTTATAGATTTTTCTTTCATACAACAAAAAAAAAAATGACATTGTTCTTCATAGATTTCTGTAACAAAAAAACACATCAAAAGGCAAACTATTTGGATGTAAGAATTTGCCTATTGATGTGTCTAATTATTAATGGTAGGAGTTGTTTTTCCATTAACAGAAATCAATACTGGAATCAATACACAGAAATCAGATAGTTGGAGGGTAATACTGAGCCTGTGTTAGACGTTTTGTGTGTATATTTTAAATACATACAGTATTGTTTTGTATAGATATTCATTGAGTTGTAATGATCAGTGTGTCTCTCAGTCATGAGGCTTATTGTATCCTGAGGTGTTATGTAATGTGGGTGTCTCTGAATGGCTTGCTCCTTAGATAATGTGCTTTTGTAAAGTTGTTCAACTTGATTTCCAAACTATGGGCCTACTACTCGACCATTCTGATCTGATGAGAGAGAAAGGTAGGAGTCTCTGGGTCTGTGGAGTGATCGCCTGTGACTATAGGCAGAGTTGATGTCGTGTTGCGTTAGTGCAGAGCTGTGTTACTGTGGCTGTGTCACAGAGAGTCACCACGAGAGGGAGGGACTTAGGCTGGAGGACAATGCTGGTGTTTGTGCAACGGCCCCTGAGCGGCGGCTGGCTCTCTCAGATCCCTCTCGCTTGACTACCGTTGCTGCACACATTGTTGAAGTGAAAGGAAAGTGGACAGCTTGATCCTGCTTGTTGCATGCACTGACAGAGGTAAGTTCCCCCACTGCTATCTTTTTCTAATGATAAAACACACTTTTATCTCCACTGTCTACTGAGCTATGTTGGTGTGATGTGAAGGATCTAATGCATTTTTGGCAAGTTGGGACTGGGAGTTTTGAGGTTGGCATTGGGTAGACACTCTTGTCTGTGTTTTTGGCAGTGGACCAGTGTGAAAGGAGCAGAGCTGAAAGAAAGTTTTAGAGAGAGGCTCAGCGAAAGGCATGTGCAGAATGCGACCGGGCTCTAGCACTGTAAAAGACAGAACTCGAAGAGTAGAGGGTTAGCAGAGAGAGAGAGACCGTTAGAAAGGTGATCAGGTGATGGAGGAGGACAGCTGGAGACAAATAAAGAGGAAGGTGTCAAAGGTGAGCGTTAGAGGAAGGTTTTTTTTTTCTTTCAGAGGAAAAGGGAGGAGAGGATAGAGGGAAGGTTTACAGTGGTAAAAATAGACAGAAGGGGAATGGAGGTGGAGAGATTAAGAGAGAGATTAATTAGGGAGCTAAGAGAAGGAAGGAAGGAAAGAGGAAAATAAACAAAGGTAGGAAGTAGAATATGACAAGAGGGTAATCGGAGAGAATTACTAGCATGGGTGGTGTTACCTATAATGCAGCCTTTTCAGTCAAGCTACAGACAATTGAAGTTCACAGAAAAAAGTTGTCAAACCAATTTTACAAGTTCACACCCAATCCTTTTTTCAGGCCTTTGTAAATGGTGGATTTCAAACACGGTAGAAGGAAACAGGTAAGCCCCCTCATCTTTCAGTTCTGCCCTCCAGATCAAATAGTCTTAGCCCTTTTAACAGATTAGAGAGACTTAAGATGTCCTCTTTCAGTGTGGTGGCACCCAGGATATTCCTCCTCAGAATTATGAATGACCAAGCCTTGAACTAGTATCAAATTCAATTTCAGACTATGAGTGTGGACATTCATTCCTCTACTCTGCTCTGACTTGCCATCGCAGGTTCGTGCAACTCCCCATTAGAGTTTAGAATAACATTTCAAGGACTTCAGTATGAAACTGAGGTATGGGTTCAGGCATGTTACCTTGCTGGTTGGCCCTAGCCCATCTGACCTCATCTCTGTCACGTGTGTTCTGATGTGACAGACAGAGGGCCAGAGCCAGAGACCAGATACAGCTCTGTGGCACAGCCAAGCAGGAAGGCTGGCCAGAGGACAAAGACTGAGCTCAGGGAGTGAGAGCCACATTACAAAACGAGAGGAGGCCCTGCTGGAGTCGCATTGTGGAGGAAAAAGACACTACGCCGGTACTGCGGTATAGAGGAGGCTAGCTGCGCTTTGTGCAGTGTGCAGTGCTGGAGACTGGTGGGTCAGCGAGGGTACGGTTCGGTCGGCCGTGGTTGTGGTGGTGACACCTTGGACTGAGCCTCTGTGCCGTCAGGAGGGAGAGGAGGACAGAGCAGAAGCGGGCCTGGAGCCCAGCCAGAACCAGGATGGCAGAGCAGAAAGTGAGGTAACTATAGTGATCTGTTAACCTTAACCTTCTACATTCTAAAGGGAGCAGAAGAACAATCTAATAGTGTAATAATATAAGGAAACTTTAGTGATGGTCCGTGTATCAATATTGTGCATTTACATATGTGTCTGTTTCTCTCGTGTGTGTTTGCCTGTGTTTGTGCATGGATTGGTGTCACCGTGGGTGACTGTGTGCGTGCTTGTGTTTGTGTTTTCTTCTTTCTGCAGCCTCCCTGCTAAGCTGATTAATGGGGGTGTGGCAGGGCTGGTGGGCGTCACTTGCGTGTTTCCTATTGATTTGGCCAAGACCCGCCTACAGAACCAGCAGGCTGCCCAAATCTACAACGGGATGTGAGTAGGCGACAGTCTTGGCCCCCTTCTGACCAGGGTTAGGGGAGGGCATCTGATTTAAATCCAGCCAATGAACAGAAAGTGATTTGAATTTCAATTCAAACGTGATGATGTAAGAAGCTGCTCGTTTTCAGTTTATTCTGAAATCAAAGAAATGTCTTCCTGAATTGACAGTTGAAATTCAGCTGACCTCAATCCTTCTCCTGACTGACTGAAAATATCCATGAGCAACAGACAGCACACTGGAATTGTTTTCAAGTCAGGAGACTGGGGACAATGAAAGAGATATGATGTCCATATATGGCCTTTATTGTCCCAGTGTGTCTTTGCACACCTGGATTCAAAACATGAATATGTATCATCTGGGTGTGGTGCTTTTGTGGTGGAGTGCTACATTTCAATTTTGCCATTTAGCAGACGCTTTTAATCCAAAGCGATTTACAATTACGAATTACAGGGACATTCCCCCTGGAGTAACTGAGGGCTAAGTGCCTTACTCAAGGGCACACTAGTAGTGGTGTGGTTTCAGGCGGGATTAGAACTCACAACCTTCCGATCACAAGTCCTACTCACTATCCACTAGACCACCACTACCCCACTACCACATGTCCAGTGTAGCTTCAACAATTACTCACTCAGGGAAAAATAGCTGTTTAATGCGTTTTGGTTCTCTAGTAAACACCAAGCAACGCCATCTGCTACTGCTACAACCACACAGACAGGCGTCTATCTCTTTCTACACATCTGCACAGACAGACAGTTGTATGACATCACAGGCCTGGGTCGGCATTGTGGTCTGCAGACAGAATGTTGGCCCAGTGAGATAGCGGTTGGCAGCAGAATGATCCTTTGGCATATCATCTACTCACAGTGTATTTACAGAACAACCCAGTAGCTAGTGATGACGTTTATAACAGTGTATTAACAGTATAATGACAGTATAATGACAGGATAGACAGGACAGTATAATGACAGTATAATGACAGTATAATGACATTTATAACAGTGTATTAACAGTATAATGACAGGAAATGTCAAATTACAAAACGTGTTTGTGTCATGTGGGGACAATTCAATGCAATGTTGCACATATTCATTTAAACAAGGTGTCTAGGATGATATGAACTGGGTTCTGCATTACTAAGGCCAGCTTCAAATAACTTTCAGGCTATTCAGTGTAAATAGCATGATAGCATTTGAAGTAAATCAGGAATTTAATTAGAAAAAAACTGAATACATTATCTATGTGGTTTCATAGTAATTACATACTAGACAGGTATGGTTCAGTGTGGGTAGTAGGTATCGTACACATTGTTTGACTTTAAAACGTAAAAGTTTGCCGCTTGCACGATTTCAAGTGTTTGCAAATAGGGACTCACAATGTATTCTTTTTTATGTGAAGGCTGGACTGCTTGGCGAAGACTGTCAGGTCGGAGGGGTACTTTGGGATGTATAGAGGTAATCTATGACCTTTTAATACTGCTCCTACTAAACAAACAGATATGTGACTCATATTTGATTTGATATTGAAGTTAGCTTGCAGCAGTTAGAAACTAGCCTAGAGCTGTCATATGCCAGTGCAGGGGAACGGTATTCTGGTGTGTGTATGTATGTATGCGTGTGTGTGTGTGTTTGTGTGTGTGTGTGTGTGTGTGTGTGTGTGTGTGTGAGAGTGTGTGTGTGTGTGTTGTAATCCAGCACTATTTTTTTTTCCCCTCAGGCGCGGCGGTGAATC
>NC_137684.1:23780670-23868170 GCF_963989245.1 Nansenia antarctica | reverse complement strand
GAGAGAGACGGAGAGGTAGAGAGGAGAGGTTGAGAGAAGGAGAGAAGGAGAGGGAGAAGGAGAGTAAAGGAGGTCACAATCATAACCTCTTGTCCACCACAAAAGAAAGAGTCTCATTCACAGTGGAACATCCAAGGATGACTCTGCCTTCCCGTCTGCCTCAGAGTCCACCTCTGTGCTTGTGTCTCTGTCAGGCAGCATGGTGTATTCAGTCCAAAAACCTGCGATTCGGGTTGGCACCAAACAGAGACTGTCTGATCTCTGGCATCATCTGTGAGGGGGAAAAGATGTGAATGAAGCAGAAGGACAGAGACTTGCACACTGTCACATTGTGTATTATGATATAATACAAAACAATCAATACAAAACTTTTTTTTGCATCTCATCATTTTTCTGATATAGATGTCCATGTAAAAGGTTTATCGATATGTGACCACCGTCAGATATTAGCGAGTTGTTTGTCAGAGTTTTTCTGCCTGTAGTGACTTTTGCTGTGATATGATTGGACAATTTCTATTTTGGGGCGTGGCTGCTTAGTGATAGGTCCATTGTAGATCCTGTTATGTTGTACCTGCTGACCCAAGAGGTCCAGCCTGCTCTCAAGAGTGTTGGCCACTTTTATCTTTCCATTGGCGTTGTAGACTTCAACACCTCCGGGGCTGTGGAGGACAGACAGACACACAGACACATTAGGTAATAGATTAAGCATTTTTGCTATGGCTTAGGGATGGACCGATCATTAAGCACTCGCGTTTAGTACCTTACGAAAGTCGCGTTTAGAACTTTCTTTCCTTTTTTAAGGAGAAGAGGGCATGTCAGCAGGGCATGGACCGGGTTCGAACCCATGCCGACATATATGTGTGCACTGTAGACCACGGTGCTAGACCACTGGACCACCCCATGCCACTGTCTTTCCTTTTAATGATGTTCCAAACTATTGTTTTTGGTAGGTTCAAGGTTTTGGCTATGTTTCTGATAGATTTTCTTTTCTGATATTTCAGCTGCATAATGGCTTCCATGACTCAACAACATCGCTTGGGGTCTGTCAACATGGTCCTCAGGCGATGCTGATATCAATAGCAGAACACACCAAAGGCAAACACAAAGCAAACACAAAGCCTAGAATCAAATACTAGACATTGAAAGCTCTCTTACGACCGCACAAATAACGTCGACTGCACAAATAATGTCACAGCTACACCTGACATACTAGAAACACCTGTCAAGTCAGTTGTCAGATCACTTTTGGAAACTCTGACTATACATGAAAAGTGTTGTCATTTCAGAATGGTGAAGCCTATATGTACACAAGTACCATCAAATAAAAGGTGAGAATCTCTCACTTACTTTTAATTATCCCTTACTTTTAATTATTATTGTATAATTATTAATTACACAGCCAAAAGAAGAAAAAATGCTTCACTATCCCATTACTTTCAACAGGGCACTGTAAATAGCACTGTAAACTGCTGTCAGTTTCTTTAATTAATTGACATTGTTTTATAATGATGTGCTCTAGATTAAGCTAGAAGAAGAAGAAGAAGAAGAAGAAGAAGAAGAAGAAGAAGAAGAAGAAGAAGAAGAAGAAGAAGAAGAAGAAGAAGAAGAAGAAGAAGAAGAAGAAGAAGAAGAAGAAGAAGAAGAAGAAGAAGAAGAAGAAGAAGAAGAAGAAGAAGAAGAAGAAGAAGAAGAAGAAGAAGAAGAAGAAGAAGAAGAAGAAGAAGAAGAAGAAGAAGAAGAAGAAGAAGAAGAAGAAGAAGAAGAAGAAGAAGAAGAAGAAGAAGAAGAAGAAGAAGAAGAAGAAGAAGAAGAAGAAGAAGAAGAAGAAGAAGAAGAAGAAGAAGAAGAAGAAGAAGAAGAAGAAGAAGAAGAAGAAGAAGAAGAAGAAGAAGAAGAAGAAGAAGAAGAAGAAGAAGAAGAAGAAGAAGAAGAAGAAGAAGAAGAAGAAGAAGAAGAAGAAGAAGAAGAAGAAGAAGAAGAAGAAGAAGAAGAAGAAGAAGAAGAAGAAGAATGTCTTACATGTTAGGTGAGAGGAAACGGTCCTGGTCAATGCCGACAGCGATGTTCTTCCTCACAGCAGCTTTGTAGACAGGGATGTTCTTGTCAACTGCAGCCTGAATGGCAGAAACAGAGGCCTCTAAAAGAAGTGTTTGGCTGTCAAAAGAGCAACGTATTGAAGGCAACCGTCACAGCACAACTGACCTGCACTAGAGCCACATCTTGTTGCCGGCAGCGAACAATGACTTCAGGCTCCAGCAGCTGGTAGAATCCCTGAGGACGAAGAAAGAGCATGGCGATGGATCACTGCATCATCAGGAGAGGGTAGCTACCATCATACACTAAAACATGGGTTCATCAGTTTGATTGCTACTGAAAGGAGAGGAAGACCTTACCTGCAGTATTAGCCCCTCCAACAACGCAGAGTATTTGGCTTCGTCCTTGGCGATGTCTGATAGCCTCTGACGTGCCTCACCGAGAAGATCCTGACACAAACAGTTCAGTTTAGCAGCTTTAGTAGCGTCTATTAGGCTACAAATACAGTTTCTCTGGATACATTTCTTTGATAGATTCCCATATTTGGCCAATGGTTTGGCACTCGTCTCCGCTTTGTCTGTCTACCTGCTCTATCCGCTAAGTGCAAGTGTTAAAGTTGCGGTGTACTTTAATTTTTTTATACAAGAAGAAAAAATAATTATAATCATGTACCCGACCAGTCAAAACATTGTAATTGCCCATCCCCTACACTCAATAAAGGCTGAACATTTAATGTAGCCAGATCCTGTGTGAGTAAAAGGTGCTTACCAATTAGGCCCCTATACTTTCTTTTATTTACCTTTTATTTCTTTTTATTATTACTACTCAATCTTTTCAGTTTGTAAAACGTCTTTGAGTGTCTAGAAAAGCGCTATATAAGTATTATGTATTATTATTATTATTATTATTATTATTATTATTATTACCAAGATCATGTCGTCGCGAGCCTTCAGCACCTTCAGTCTGGCCTGGTTCAGCAGGTTGGACATCTGACTGTGAGGAGGAGGAGGAGGAGGAGGAGGAGGAAGAGGAGGAAGAGGAGATGTGGGGAAAATAGAGTGAAATATGAAGTTAATGTTGTGAGCATCATAAATAGGGGAAATACCCTGGTTAAGTAATATCACCACTTTTATTTTATTTTGAGGAAATGGTTTGGCTTCTGTAAGTTTAAGAATCATTGCCCAGTCCTTACATATTTTTACATTTCTATACCTCATGAGGAGGGAAGATAATGTCCATGAGTTCACACAAGTAAGAAGTATAGGTAGACCTACGAAATACTTAAGTGTTAATACTGATATTGATTTAGTTTAATTAATAAGTGACTAAGACCTGAGGGAAAATGACTCACATTTTCTTGTGCTGATCGATCTGCTTTTCTTTTTTCTCATAAAACTCCATGATCTTGAGCCTCTGGGTCTGCACTAGACGGCCCTTCTCAATGTTGAACTCCTCCTCTGCCTGTGACGGTCGATAGAGAGAGACACACATACTTTACAGACAACTGTTCAAAACTCTTATCCTGATCAAACTGCCACACAAGATGGGATGGGATATAGAACCGTTACCTTAGCATCAACCTCCTCTGCTTTCTCACTGGCCTCCTGTTCGATGAAGGCCATCATATGCTTGATCTGTCCAGGAAAAATAAAAGGGTGGGAATGTCAGCTTTTATTATAGGCCTAATCCATACCATAATTAAGAAAGTAGCTGTTACAATTATCCTTTCTTATCACTGAGATGTGGAATGTGGCATCCCTGTGTGTGTGTGTGTGTGTGTGTGTGTGTGTGTGTGTGTGTGTGAGAGTGTGAGTGTGAGTGTGAGTGTGAGTGTGAGTGTGAGTGTGAGTGTGAGTGTGAGTGTGAGTGTGAGTGTGAGTGTGTGTGTGTGTGTGTGTGTGTGTGTGTGTGTGTGTGTGTGTGTGTGTGTGTGTGTGTGTGTGTGTGTGTGTGTGTGTGTGTGTGTGTGTGTGTGTGTGTGTGTTGCAGGCCCTTGGACTACGAGCACTTCCGAGACGCAGCACACGGGGTCTCCTACCACGGGCGGCTGGAACAAGGTGACAAACAAATCTCTCTGCTCTCTCTACTCTTCCACGGCCACTCCCTCTCAATCTCTCTACTCACCATCACTGACTGACTTGGCTTGTAAGGCCCTGTCCAAAACTACCCCACAGCCCATCTCAAAACACAGAGCACATAGGGGAGGTTAGGCCTAGATTAAGACCCATTTCCTCCTGGACAAGTAAGATGATTCAGTGAATCTTCCTGAATGACTACTACAACCCCACTAAACATAAAGAATCAACTCTCCTTTTCACCCTCTCTGCCTATGAAGGTGGTGAGGACATTACATTAAGGCCCCCCTTTAAACCATGACAGACAGAGATGTAGGCCTGGCTACCCCATTGATTTATTCCTAAAGCAGAAATCCCTGAGTCATATCCAGCCTGGACAGTGGACCCAGTGGTAACCCAACCCAAGCTTTCCAGGGATAATCATACAACAATTATTGTATTAATTACATTATTGTGTGTTTGTGCCCCAGCATGAATGAGGAAGTGCCAGCTCCATGGAAAATCATCTGACCTGAATATGGGAACTAGCTTCTGTGTTTGGCATAAGTCATGATTGTGAATGACCCAACCCTATCAAAGCAGGCTAAAGTTTGCGATAAACGTGTGATATGATATTACATTTCCTGGCCAGCATATAGACATCAAGTTACTTGTAGAGTTATGCTAGACTAGAGAGTTTAGCTTGGTTAATTTAACAAGCTCAAATCAAACAGCTTTTTTTCCATACCTGTTTCTGGACGTCTGCATCGCTGAGCGCCATGGCTGTGTCTAGTCTCTGGGTCTTTGGGTCTAACTAAGCTAGAAGAAAGCCAATGTTTTAGTGTCTTAAATCTTAATGTCTTGGCTGGATCACGTTGATTACTGTGTTGTAGAAAGTTCTTTCTCCCAGTGCTAAAAGTACGGTGGCCGACAACTTCAGCTAGGAGCGAAACTGACTGGCTGTGTTCGAAATGGCATACTAGCATACTCAATTAGTATATACTGCATACTAGCATACTCAATTAGTATATACTGCTTACTGCTTACTAAATTCATAATAAGTATGCCAATACCAGCCGACCCGAAAATCTAGTATACATACATTTCTTGCATACTCAAATTTCACATAATCTACAGTGTGAACGCACTGCATACTCAAAATCTACGTCATATCTAGTATGAGTAGTATGCTAGTATGCCATTCCGAACACAGCCTGACTGTCTCTTTACTGGGTGGTCAGGTGACTGACTTGTTCACGGGGGCTATCGAATAGATTGGGCGCTGCGCAAAATGATCACGGTGACGATGATGCTGATGACGCTGATGATGAATATGATGATCATCTCGTGACGTTAGAATTATAAGGTTCTATCTCAATTTTTTTCAAAATTGAGTTTTTTACATAATCTGATCCATGAAGTGTTTATTAATGCCTGTGTGGTGCTATTTTTAAAATGTTGACATTTTTGAGTTAGTAATTAATAAAATACAAAGGTTCCATCTCACAAAACATAATGGAATGTAAAAACTTTGACGCTCAATATCTCTGAACTGCCCTAAACGGAGATAGAACCTTCTCATTCTAAACGGAGATAGAACCTTATCATTCTAAACGGAGATAGAACCTTATCATTCTAAACGGAGATAGAACCTTGTCATTCTAAACGGAGATAGAACCTTAGAATTCTAAACGGAGATAGAACCTTCTCATTCTAAACGGAGATAGAACCTTCTCATTCTAAACGGAGATAGAACCTTATCATTCTAAACGGAGATAGAACCTTATCATTCTAAGCTCACGAATCCCTGTCGCGTTGGGCGGGACAGCACAAGGATACTTTATACTACTTACGGTACCTTTGCTCTTGATATGTTGAAAACAATGACTTTCTCGAATGCTCCTTGTTGTTTTTTTCTCTTGCTGCTTTATTTCCTGCCCATGTTCATCACTACATTTTCCTTACTAAACTAAAAGCACATTTTCCCCCTTTCTAGTGAGTCTTTATTTGATGTTGCTTCACTCATTCACTACCCTTGTCATTGCCTCTGTCTGTGCTGTATATTGATTCCATCCAGCTTAACATTATATGTCGTTCACAAATAGCCTACACGGACAACTTGACTCTGGTTCATATCACTTAACATACTCTATGAATATATTGAAAACATATACCTCCCATGTCTGATTAACAATGCATCTTGGCACTACAATGTGTTACCATGTTGAAGCATTTCCAGGTGTCTCAAAAAACATGCCTTTGAAATTTGACCATTTTGGCTAAAAGCTAATACGGCTTATGTTAATATAGCACTTTAAAACTCGTCTTCTCATGACCGCTTTACCTGATTCAGTCAGATGGGGGTGGCATACAATGCAATATAGTGTAAGCAGACTAAGCACATTATAATAAATAGTGAAATGCTTGACATAAACTATACAACAGTAATTTCTAGAATTTATTTCACCGCATAATAGACCTATGAATCACTTCCTGAAGATTAAAACCAATGGTCAATAGAAATATGTATTTTTAAATGTAGCCGATTATTATTAGCCTCGCTATTCTGGAGTGCAGCAGCAGGCAGCGTAAAACAGTCCCTGTTATTGACGCTGGTTTTCTCTGTGTACCACATGTACAAAAGAAGAGATTTGGTGAGGCTGCATTCTCATTTTATGCACCCAGATTGTGGACTGCACTGCCAGTTTACATTAGGGATGCAACCTCAGCAAATTATGTTCAAGTCAAGACTAAAAACCCATCTTTTTAATATTGCCTTTAAATGACTAAATAATTAAATTAAGATGATAAAAACCCATCCTTTTAATATTGCATTTAAGTTACAAAATAATTAAATTAAGATGATATAATGATTAAAGCACTTTGAGCTGCAACGTTTGCAGGAAAAGCGCTATACAAATAAAGTTATTATTATTATTATTATTATTATTATTATTATTAATATGCCACATGATAATCAAGTGTGTGTGGTAGTTGATGAATAAGGACTGTAGTTCAAAATCCAAACTACCCTTTGTTTATGGGCCGCAGGTTGAGCGCTTTCGCCAAAGCGGACCAAAAATTCGGTGACGTAACAATGGCATTGCGTCATAAAGTGATCGGTGACTTTGGTCAACAATATGTTTGCGATGAACATTTTCATGTCAAGTCAAGTCCGCGACCGACATGGGAAACCTTAATTGCTGTTGTAGAAAGGTAGGTATCATGGATTTATTCAATAATTTCTGCATTGACTCTTTCTGAATGTTTAAAATGGTATACTATTGGTTTACAGATTTTTCATTTAGCTGTAGGCCTCTGGCTTTCTGGGGGGAAAAATGCTTGAAATAGGTCACTGTAAACTATACAGATAAACTATATAGCTTGTATGCTCAAATATACATTTGTATTTTTTCCTTTATTTTTGTTAATGGTGGTAATGAATATTGTATTATTATAATGATGAGGAGATCAATTATATGTCATTTTCGAGTTCTGGTAGATTACCATACTGCAGATAGGCTAATGGAAATATAAACCCTCCCCTCATTTGTCCAGAAACAGAAAAAAAGGTGTAAGCGCCGACCTGAGGATGTGGAGAGCAGAGCCAACATCCATTCAGCCCTCTCCCTCCAACCCTCCAATGCTACCTCCCCTCCCCCTGGCTCCCCTGTCAGGACACCCCCCTCCCCCAGAGGCCTATCTCAGGCTTCCAGACTCTCCTCGCTCCACCTCTCCTCTCTCTTTGCCTCCCAGCACAACCTCTTTATTGACCACCCCTCTGCTGCCCAGTCACAGCCATGCTCTCCCGTGTGTGCCTCCCCTGTGTCCTGCCCTGTCTCCCCCTCTCCACCCTGCCCTGTCTCCCCCTCTCCACCCTGCCCTGTCTCCCCCTCTCCACCCTGCCCTGTCAGACCCTCTCCACCCTGCCCTGTGTCCCCCTCTGCCCCCTGCCTAGTATCCCGCCCTGTCTCCCCCTCCCCGTCCTCCCAGCTCCTCTTCCTCCTCCTCCCCTCCTCCCTTGCCCTCATGAATGCCCTTGCAGCCCTTGCAGCCCTTGCAGCCCTTGCAGCCCTTGCAGCCCTCTCTCAGTCCTCCACCTCCTCTTCAGCCCTCGTGGGTCTATCCTCTGGATCCTCTGAGCCTGATGACACCCTCCAGGACCAGGATGGAGAGAGTGACGAGGAGCCTGAGACCATCAGGTAGCCCATATGATGTGTGATGTTCACTTTCAAAGGATTTGATTGGTTTGACAAGTCAATGATGAACATTCTCTGTATTTCCCTAACATTTTCCTACGGATTCATCAGTCAAAACACTCAATGGTGACTCCAATTCTACATGACGGTCATAATGTTCCCTAGAAAGTATAGATGGATTAAGGCTAATATGTGTGTGTGTGTGTGTGTGTGTGTGTTTTCAGAGATCAGGCCATTGCCGAGGTGCTGGCAGCCCCATTGGCACAAGCCGTGCCATGTCCTGAGGCTGTTTCTATTGCCTCACAGGCAAATAAAGCAGTGCCACAGGATGCTGCTATTGCAGGTGTGTGAATATAGTAAGACCTCTGTACTCTTGTCATTTCTCTCCAGAATGTCTCTCTCATCACACTCATCTCTGTCTGACTGTCTGTCTGTCTCTCCTCAGATGCCTCCAACGCCCTGAGGTGTTCCTCTGTCTCCTTGGGGAGGTATGTATGGAGGCTAAAGGCTAGCTTAGTGGTCCAAACATATCAATATCAGGCCTTTCTGCATTCTTTAAACCTTTATCTATCCAGAGCTACGGTACCGCTGCTCCGATGGCCTCTGACGAGCCTCCCTCCTTTCTTCCTCCCTCCTCCTTCTCCTCCTCCTCCTCCTGGCCTGCTCTTCCCCTCCCCTCTCCGTCCCCCAGGTCCTTTGTGGACCGAGCCCCGACCTGCAGAACCAAGGCCAAGAAGCAGGCTTGGTACCGGCACTTATTCAGCCACAAGAAGGATCTGGAGGATCCGAACTGTAGAGGAGAGGGCCGGAACCAGCTCAAGCTGCTGGGGTAAAAAAAAAAACACTACAGCCACATGTCAAACAGCTCGATAATCAGACTAAACGTTTGACTCCAAAAGTAATTTGAATAATTTGATGTAATTTGTTACATGATTGATTGATAGTTAAAAGAGATTGATTAATATGTTACATAATTGATTGACAGTTAAAAGAGTTATTATTTATCGTTAAAAAGAAGTACATTTCTGTTGTATTAGCTAAGAATGGGTAGAACTGCAGGTTCCAGAATGTCTTGCAGCAAGACTGCATATAAGTTGACAGTTTGTTGCTTTTTGAGAAATGCGAATTGTACATTGAATTGAAAGTGAATATCTAATAGCTCGTTTTATTGAAAAGAAAGTGATCACAGGTGTATGTCTGCAGATTTGAATATAAAGAACCTTTCGCTTGATATCACCAGTCCTAGCCATCATTTCAGAAGGTAGAAATACTACAGTAAGTGTGTGTAACTGGTGTCACCTATCCCATAATCCCATAGGTTACCCAACATCGGGAACACCTGCTTTATGAATGCCACCCTCCAGTGCTTCCTTGGCCTGTCCAGCTTCTGCCAGGACATCGTTAGGCACGAGGACAGCTGGCAACACACCTCCTCCTCAACCCTGCTAGGGTAGGCTACAGAGCCCCCTCACTCTCAGACACACACACACACACACACACACACACACACACACACACACACACACACACACACACACACACACACACACACACATACGCACACACAGTCACACTGGGGGTGTCCTTCATATCTCGCCCCTCATCTGGTTTATTCGTTTGAATTTGGTTCAATAACACAGCCCCTTATTATCACTGTGATTTTTTTTCTGTAAGAGCCATAAGAGACTCAGGAGCTGGAACCTGAGATGCATACCTGTCAACCCTCCCGTTTTTCCCGGGATTCTCCCGTATTTTACCTTTCTTTCCCGCTGTGCTCCCGTTTAAATATTTTCCCGTAAATCTCCCGTATTTTTCACCTATAATATAATATAATTGAACACTTAATTGTTAGAACACTTGAACACTTAATCGTTATATCCATGTCGGAGTTGACTTGTTTCCTCTCGTTTCTTGGGCTGCGTTCGTACTTTTGCTCTGAGAGCACCGGAACGCACACTAGGTGCAACGTCATAAAGGGACCAAGTAATTTGATTGGACAAGAAGCATTCCATGAGTGGTGATCAGATTTCCAGAGCGTATTTACGAACGTAGCCTCGGTTATCTCCGTTTTGAAACGATCGCTGGTAGTATTGCGCAGCTCTTTTCCCATTGACATCTTCATGGTGTCAAGTAATTTATAAATAAATGTGCTGAATTGATATGCCCTTTTGTGTTTTCATGTATATATATATGCAGGGATGTTCAAAGTATTTTACTTTCAACCAGGTATCTGATTCTGATCACCTGTAGTCACTTACTTAATCCTATGTAGGAACTAGTTAACCCAATTCTTGTTGCACGCCCGGGGGCGTGCGGGGGATATCCCTTATTTTCGGGGAAATATTATTTTATTTATATATTTTTTATACATTTTACTTTAACTATTTTCAAATCCCAATGTTGACAGGTATGGTGAGATGTTATGCTCTGTCTCCCTCTACAGGTGCTTCACTGAACTGCATAACTGGAGGCGCACAAACTCCAGAACCTCCAAGTCAACTAAAAAGGAGGTCCTGCGGAAGGTGAAGAGCTCTGTGTCCATCTATAATGAGGAGTACATGGAGGACTATGAGCAGGTGAGCCACAGGCTAGGCTTTCATCCTGGCTGCTCTTTTGTTTTTAGTTCTGTGTCTAATGTTCATATACTCAACTTTATCATAGCATACTTGTGAACTGGTATACTAGTATACTAGTTAATCAGATGACAAATACATGATTTGTAATGGTCATACATACACAACTGCTTTTACAATCTTTGAAGTTTCTCTCTGTCAACCAAGCATCAGTGTGTTGTTGTCTGGTCAACGTCTTGTCTGCGTCTCTCCTGTTGTCCTCACAGGACGCCCATGAGTTCATGGTGCACATGCTCCACCAGCTGAAGGTGGAGGGGGAGGCGCTGCGGGCCACGCTCGACAGCTACACCTGCCCAGTGGGCAAATTAGAATTCCGCCTCCTTAACATCCGTACCTGCACCAGGTAACATCTCTCATTGCCTCATGCTCTCACACACAGCTCGACTGACTGTGTGTCTGATGTTCTCGTAAAATATCATCATCACTGAATGGATTCTGAAGCCAGTCAGCCAATCAGTGATCTATGTGCAGAGCAGGGGTTTGGACAACTCTGGTCCTGGAGGGCCTCAGTGTGTTCCGAGTTTTGTTACAGCCTAGCACAACCACATCAATCAGTGGTCCACAGTATCAAGACCGTAGTTGTTAAACGGGCCCTTAACCCTCCCCCTGGTACTATCATCAGAGAGTCAGGCTGTTTGTGCATGTAAAACCTAATGCATTTCTAATATCTCTACTTCCTACCCTGTAAGCTGTGCAACCAAAGTCTCCAGAGAGGAAGACTTCAATCACCTGTCTCTGGAGCTGAGGCCCAGCCTCACTGACAGCCTGCAGCTCTACTTCAAGGTAACACATTGGTTTATTGTCTTTGGGGATGTCAGTCTTGCATATCCCATCAAACAAGCAACAGGCATAACTTTCATCACAGTACACAGTGCATCATTCAATGACAGAGACGATAGACATGAATTACTCCTTATTATGCTGATGATGATAATAGTAATTAACTGTATTGGAATGATAATGTATTTTAATGAAAGAACCCATTATTCTGTTTTTATGAATTTTTTCATTTTTTCATTTTTTTTCTTTAAATCTTTTTGATGTATTTTTCATTTGCTTCATTTTGTTTTTGTATAAAGGAAAAATGTTAATAAAAATGTTATTATAAAAAAGAAAAGAATGCTAATTAATATCGTGGTAATAGTAATGGTAATAGTATTCATAATGAAAGTTGTTGTGTGTCGTCTCCAGGCGTCAGAGATAGAGTGCTGCTGCTCCGGGTGCGAAGGCCGCCAGGCGTCTGTGGAGATGCAGTTCCTCACACTGCCCCGGTGAGTCTCCTCCCCTCCCCCGCATCACAACAGCCCTGCTCCACCTGGACAAACAGGACTTTTAATGTGAAGGATATTGTCTGTCTGTGTGTGTGTAATTTAGCCAACTCCTCTTTTGTTGTCATTGTCAAACATCTCATGTGGTACAATGGTAGTCTTAGTAATTGGCTAACTACACACACACAGATCTGGTGCCTGACTATTGAATCAACTGATACATTGAATTGTTTAGATCGATAGACAGATAGAACACATTGGTTTCTGTAACCACAACATTTCATCAGTTCATCAGTCAGTGAATCTTTCTGTCTCCCTCTGAGCAGAGTCCTAGTGCTCCACGTCATGCGCTTCCATGGCAAGACATTGGAGAAGATGTCCGACCCCGTGGTCATCCCTGCAGAGGTGACGCTGGCCTCCCTCTGTGGAGACGCCTCCCCTGTCACGCATGGCCTGAGGTGAGTCTATAAACTCTAGAAACAACCCCTGAACCCTACACACTTGTATACATCTGACAGGACCCTCTCTGTACTGTCCCCAGTCTGCTCCGCCAATGGGATGTTTATAATGAATTGTAATGTAGTTTGGAAAAATACTGGGAAAATGTTTACATTTGTATGAAACGTAACACCTTCTAACTTAATACCCATTCAGAATATATTACTCATAACATGTTTATTGAAACACCTCCAGACATCTTTTTCTTCTTTTTTTTCTCCCTTATTTCTTGCTTTGTTTCTTTTTCCTTTTCACTTTTTTACCCAGTGTTTTACTCTTTAAGATGTATATATGATGTTCTGTCCATGTCTATGCTGAAACCCAATAAATACTCAAGTGATAAAAAAGAAAGAATTGTAATGTAGAAAAAAGTTAGTCTAATACACTAGCTAGCACTACTATGATGCTGCTATATTATGACATTACAGATGTGTGATCAGTACTGTTGCCTCTTTAACTCTTTAAGGACAAGCACACCGCTGCGAAGTGAGTTGAATGCTGTCTCGGCAGAATCCCTGACTGACACCCTCGCTGATCTCGGTAGGCTGGAGTGTCTTATCAAAGACATCACACACACACACACACACACACACACACACACACACACACACACACACACACACACACACACACACACACACACACACACACACACAGGGTTGCCAGATAGGATTGACAATTTCCAGCCTAACCACAGTCTAAAAACCGCTAAATCCACCAAAAACCAGCCCAAAACCTATATTGTCAGAAAAACGTTAATTACTTTTGCCCCCTAAACTGCCCCCATCTCCTGTCTGCTAAACTGTATAGTCTGTTGCCAATGATGTTTGTAAAATAAAATAAAAACCCGCCCCATCTGGCAACCCTGCCTACACACCCACATGGATCGGAACCGTCACAAAGACAGTTTGATACTGAAGTTAAGTGAGGAGTCTTTTGTCAGAATCATTCAGGCGTCTACTGTGTGTGTTTATATTTGACCCCCACTCAGCATCCGTTGCCCCCGGCAACCAGCTAGGCTCAGCTGACAGAGAGAGAGCACAGCAGGGAGCCGCAGTGGTGAGAAAGAGAGAGAGGAGCTAAATCAGTCAGATAATTAGATGAGTCAGTTAAGGAGGTCAGATCTCAATAGTGTAGTTTGTAGGTCTGTCTCCTGTACATTTAAATAACAGTCTTATCATTGACTGTGTTTCCTGACAGCGAGACCAGCAGGAAAATGGTGCCTACCACCTCACAGGCATCACCTCGCATTTGGGGGACAGCCCGTATTCGGGTAATTGAAAACTCACACTCACTCACACACACACTCACACACACACACACACACACACACACACACACACACACACACACACACACACACACACACACACACACACAGAGCTTGACATCTCACATTTACCCTGTTCCTCAGGTCACTACATAAGTGACGTCCGTGAGGCTCATGGCGACGGGTGGCTCTCTCTCAACGATGCCAAAGTGAAGAGAGTGGATGAGGCCACCGTCCTAAAGAAGAGGGCTCACACAGCCTACATCCTGTTCTATGAGTTCAGGTAAGGTTTAGGCACGGACCCTCATGTCTCTATGTGGATCCTTGAGCAAAGAAATCTCAAATTGGTTTAAAAATGGACCAAAAGTTTGTAAAAGATGTATCAGCCACACTCTGAGAGATACATGATCAATCTAAGCTAGTAAACCTGAATGTGTTGCTATGCATGTATGTATCTAAGTGCTCTTGTCATTGTCCCACTCTAGTGGAGCAGGTGAAGGGGACCAGACCTGGAGTCCCCAGCTCTCTAGGCCCACATAGAGGCTCAGGGCTGGGGGCCAAACACCAGAAAAGAGAGGCTCAGGGCTGGGGGCCAAACACCCCACCAAAGAGAGGCTCAAGGCTGGGGGCCAAACACCAGCAAAGAGAGGCCCAGGGCTGGGGGCCAAACACCAGCAAAGAGAGGCTCAGGGCTGGGGGCCAAACACCCCACCAAAGAGAGGCTCAAGGCTGGGGGCCAAACACCAGCAAAGAGAGGCCCAGGGCTGGGGGCCAAACACCAGCAAAGAGAGGCTCAGGGCTGGGGGCCAAACACCCCACCAAAGAGAGGCTCAAGGCTGGGGGCCAAACACCAGCAAAGAGAGGCTCAGGGCTGGGGGCCAAACACCAGCAAAGAGAGGCTCAGGGCTGGGGGCCAAACACCAGCAAAGAGAGGCTCAGGGCTGGGGGCCAAACACCCCACCAAAGAGAGGCTCAGGGCTGGGGGCCAAACACCAGCAAAGAGAGGCTCAGGGCTGGGGGCCAAACACCAGCAAAGAGAGGCTCAGGGCTGGGGGCCAAACACCAGCAAAGAGAGGCTCAGGGCTGGGGGCCAAACACCAGCAAAGAGAGGCCCAGGGCTGGCGGCCAAACACCAGCAAAAAGAGGCTCAGGGCTGGGGGCCAAACACCAGCAAAGAGAGGCCCAGGGCTGGGGGCCAAACACCAGCAAAGAGAGGCCCATGGCTGGCGGCCAAACACCAGCAAAGAGAGGCTCAGGGCTGGGGGCCAAACACCAGCAAAGAGAGGCTCAGGGCTGGGGGCCAAACACCAGCAAAGAGAGGCTCAGGGCTGGGGGCCAAACACCAGCAAAGAGAGGCCCAGGGCTGGGGGCCAAACACCAGCAAAGAGAGGCCCAGGGCTGGGGGCCAAACACCACGTTGGTGGTCTGCCCAGGATGACCGCTTGACACCTGACGATCATCATGCCAAGTTGAAAAAGAAGACAACGCACACCACAGAAAACTTGGTCGAGGTGCTGGCGACAGAGCAGAATACTATAGAATGAAGTAGAAGCCGCACACTCTAGTTCCAGTGAAGATTTTAATTGACAATGGTTTCGGCCGTAGCCTTTGTCATGTCTTGCCAAGACCACCATGTGAGCCCACCTCCATGTGAAGATGTTCCTGGCTGCTGATAAGCAAATAATATATGACTGAATATCCCATTATGTCAAAAAACGAAGAAACATTTTGTGCATTTTGGGGGGATACTTTAGGCAATAAAAAAACATGTCAAACACAATATACAATTATCCATATCATTAATTCAAAAGTTTAAACACTTAAATATGTACTGTTCACATAAAAGTAACATTTAATAAAAGCAACATACATATTAACATGTAATGCAATTTGGCACATTAAGTGGAGCTGAGTGCTGCATGCAAAAAGAGTTCCTGAAGAAGTCCAAAGATGCCCACAGCCAAAAACAAATGGGTAAAACAGGTCTAGAAAACATTGCTTGATGTTGGCAACTGATAGCAGGTTAGAACAGGTTGATAACACAAGAGGCTTGTCCTCTTCTGCTCAAAGTCCTGCTAAGTGAGCTACTTCTACTGCTCGACAAAGGTCTTCCAGACATACGCAGCAGAAGGCATAACCAATTCATGGATGCCATTGAGGATTTTGCTGCCACTGAATTCTTCAAACGGGAGCTGAATCTTTCTTAACAGAGGGTGGTGGTGGTGTGGAACTGAAGACAAGGAGAGATCCGGAGAAAAGAAAAATCCCAGGACAGCAGCCGTCTGTGCATGTTCTGCCACCAGCCGACAGTTCTCATAAACACAATTACATTTGAACTTAAATGAATTATACACCATCAACACATATTGTGTTACATTAAACATTTAGTTCATTAAGAAATATTAGAGTGGTGTCCTGAGTTTGGATTAGAAAACACGGCAGAAAAGGGTCAATAAAAGGTCAACAACTCTGTTACAGCTGCACAGTGGCAGGCGAGAAGTCTACCACTTAAGCACCAGTGGTTTAGCTGTTGTAAGGGTTTAACCCTTTGGCTCTGATGTGGACTGAGGTTCACATTCCAGCAGGGGTGGGGTTGAACACAAACTTCAAATCCAAACTTCTGGAGTGTCGAGCCAAAAGAAGAAGAAATGCTTCACTGTCCCATTTACTTATTCAAAACACTGTATGTTTATAATTTGCACAGTGAATAATTGTAATTTGGTTCTACTCCTGTAATAAAGGGGTAGTGGTGGTCTAGTGGATAGTGAGTTGGACTTGTGATCGGAAGGTTGTGAGTTCAAATCCCGCCTGAAGCCACACCACTACTAGTGTGCCCTTGGGTAAGGCACTTAGCCCTCAGTTACTCCAGGGGGAATGTCCCTGTAATTCGTAATTGTAAGTCGCTTTGGATAAAAGCGTCTGCTAAATGGCAAAATTATTAATTAATTAAAATTTATTTGGATTTGACATGTCAAATAATAAATCTGGGGTAAAACTACAGTATTACTTTTCATGTGAGGGTATTTCCATAAATATCTTGTCTTGCTATTTACAAATACAATTCATTCAATCATGGCAGTGTCAAACTGTATGTAGAAGTGTTCAGAAATATCTTCTCTGTGTTTAAACGTGTAGGCTAAGCTAGTAGACAAATTATTCATGGCTAACAGTTTAGACTCTTTATTAATTTGTTCAAATGTAACGTTATTTATTTAGCACGTCATACACAGATGCGATAGAATGAATGCACTTGACAGGGAAAATAACTAAAAACAGGGAGGATAACAAGGAAAGAGGCTTGTGAGTTGAAACAACTACTTTAATTCACTATTAAAAAGACATAACAATAGCTACACACTTTTAATCCACCCTTAGGATATCGTTAGCCTTCTGTCTTTATTTGTCTGACTGTTACTGGTCAATCAATTTAGCAACACCCAACTGAGATACCTGGTGGTGATTCCTCCATACTTATGTAGCTAAGTGTATTGGCATAAATCAGATGTAAATGAAACGACTGCCTATATGCTATTTCTGATTAGAACACTAATTGAATCACTAATTTCAGCAAAAAAAAAAGTAAGAGAAGAGGAATCATGTCACCCACACCGGAATGTTCTATCCTATACTCTGTTCTATTCTTTAGATATTGGAATCCCATGAATTCTACAATCTGCCCTGGGAATCTGATTAACACAAAATAATGCTACCCTCATGGTGAATATTTCTTGTCCGGTGATATTAGTAGTGGTTGTACACCTCTCATTTGAAAGGGTAACTATCTTAGTAAAGCATCCCACGTTGTCTAACCAGGTACAGTACAGTACACACAGTAGTAAAGTGCAAGAATTCTAATACTGCAAGGCAACTATCGATAAAAGGATTGTCTCTTAGTGTCTAATAGTAAAAAATAAAATAATGAACGAGCACAGACATAATAGAGTACAAAATCTCTTTTTCATACACAAATAATACATGAACAAGTAAAACCTTGTCTAAGTTGTACAATAACCTGAAGCTTATTATGTTCTGCATTACATATATTACAAATCACAGCAGGGATATGTACAGAAAAAGAACATATTACAAATACATCTTTGTCATTTCTTATAATTTGGATCAAATGTACATAAATAAATCTTCATAATCACCATAAATATGTGTTATAATTAAAACTGTGTTACAGCCTACAAGATGCAGAAGAAAAAAACTATTTTAAAGGATGGATATTCTTTCACTACTGTTGAAAGATCAGAAATGATATTTAAAAAACAAAAACGTTCTTTGGCTCAGCCTTTATTGCACTCTTACTCCTTCAGAAACTGAAGGTATTCTGTTGACAGTACAGTAAGGGATGGAAATGAAGGTTTTCGAAGCCATGCAACAAATATTGCACAACGGAACTGCTTTGGTAGAGGGAACTAAAATATAAATAGTAGATTTTAAAAAGTCAATGTACAACAGTTAACACTTGGTGGTGGGGGTTAACCCTTTCCTTCCCCACGTCCAGGCTGACTACGTGATGGGGGGCAGACACTGGGACGGGGACTCTCCGTCCGTGCCCACCTCCACCTGGGGCTTGATGACGATGTGTATGGACCTCTCATGCTTGCCGTCCCTGGCCACGCCCTCACACAACTCCTCCTCTGCCGAGGCACCAATGGGACGCAGCCTCTCCACCGTCGCCATCTGGCCCTGAGGGGCGGAGGTGTCGCTCTTCAGCTTGTCGTTGCCGTTGGCGTCCGTCCCCACCTTCTCTGCTGCTTAATAAAAGGAGGAGGAGGACTTGTTATTTATTTTGTATACGTTTTTAGGGCATTTCTGCTTTATTAGGAGATTGACAGGAGAGAGTAGAGATTGACAAGAAGGATGGGTGAGGGAGAGGAGGGAGGACATAACAGGATACATTAATAATGTATATTTGAAAAAACATAATGGAATGTAAAAACTTTGACGCTCAATATCTCTGAACTGCCCTAAACGGAGATATAACCTTCTCATTCTAAACGGAGATATAACCTTCTCATTCTAAACGGAGATAGAACCTTATCATTCTAAACGGAGATAGAACCTTATCATTCTAAACGGAGATAGAACCTTATCATTCTAAACGGAGATAGAACCTTCTCATTCTAAACGGAGATAGAACCTTCTCATTCTAAACGGAGATAGAACCTTATCATTCTAAACTCACGCGCTGATTATGAACATGATGATCATCTGTTATGTTTATCTTATTGGTGAATCGTGAATGTATTGTACTGTTTCCCTCCCACTTATTATTACTACAGCCAGGCCAGGTTAACATTGTGTCTGTGGATTATATACTGCATTGTAGTGCTCATCTGAGCTAGGAAATATTTAATAAATCAACTCTGAGAATTTAGAAGTTCCCCCACTCTGAGCTCTGTCCAAGTCAAGGACCCCCGTGAACTAGCCCTTCTCTCGACCTGGATGTTTGTGTATCCGATCATGTGACTTGTCGTTATTTTATCCATTATTTGAAAATGTATATTATAACACAACATATATAACACAACATATCAAATAACAGTGCTTCATCATAATATCCCAGAACATCGCAGTTCACTATGTGAATCCAACTCTAGTCTCCCTCCTCAATAGAGTAATGACATGTATGTCCGCATGATGGCGCCACATTCACACGAGTGTCTGTTTATCTGTTTATCTGTTTATCTGTCAAAGTCAAGTGCTCAAACATCATCATTTGTGTTCCAAACTTTTACTGATGTAGTTGTACAAACATATAGGCCTATAGACAAATAATCATATTAGGATTCTCACGGGATGCCAATTTATATAGCCTCCTAGTGTCACTCCACGTTATCTTTTCTCTGCATAACATAAGAGGACAATTCAGAGAACTAGTAATGAATTATGAAAGTGATCATTAAATAGAATTTTATGTGAACTATCAAATCACTATTCCAGATTGACATCTGAATGCAGCAGCCTCAAAATCATGCACAAGTGCATTCACACATACTGTTAATACTTTATTATCATGTATGCACTTAAAATAATCAATAATAATGTATTATATATACATAATATAATAATAATAATATAATATAATATAATATAATATAATATAATATGAATATGAATAAGTCATTTGACCTCTCTCTACAGTCTACACTATGCTGCACGTTGTCCACATAATGGCTGTTGTTCTGTCTACGAATTAGAGAAGTGAGAGCCACGCTCAACCAAGCTTTTTTGTTAATAAAGGAAAGATAAAAACGCACACGGCACACCCCAGAGACACCGTTAGTAGGGTGTTAGGTCACGTGACAGAATGTGGAACGCTAGCATAATTCTACAAAAATAAACATGAACTACAAATATCAAATGCACTTTTGGGGGCAATTATATGACAATATATTGTTATATTTCAACATTAAAATATTATATTTTAATTATTATTATTATTGCGGCATTATTATTATTATTATATTATTATATATAATTATTATAATTATATTTAATATACCTCTATGTGTTTTATTTTTATTTTTTTAAGTATTGTATTATTTCGTCAATGTCCGTTTTGATCATCATAACTTAAGTTATGCGTTAGGAAAAGAACTGTTTCGCTCCTCTGCTGGTAGTGTGTGTGTGCGCGAGCCTCTCACGTTGTTTTTCCTCCACACGCTTTTTTAGCAGGACTGAAATTGCCTCGCGGGACCAGGTCTGGACGCAGGGTAAGAAGGTGCTCATAGGAAACTAATGCATGGGGTTTCTACTTCTAGGACAATAGCTCGGGGATTACGACAACAAGAACTAGTTGCCTTTAATTGCAATGTTGCAATAGTACTCTAATGGTGTTAGAGAAGTTAGCTAGGACCTGCAAGGAGGAGGAGGTGTGGTAGCTATAGCATGCAGCATGCACAGCTAGCGGAAACTATTGGGACATGGGCTGTGTTCGAAATGGCATACTAGCATACTGCATACTAGCATACTCAATTAGTATATACTGCATACTGCTTACTACATTCATAATAAGTATGCCAATACCAGCTGACCGAAAATCTAGTTACATACATTTCTTGCATACTCAAATTTCACATAATCTACAGTGTGAACGCACTACATACTCAAAATCTACGTCATATCTAGTATGATTAGTAAGCTAGTATGCCATTCCGAACACAGCCATGGACCTGGCGAGATGCCGCGAGGCGCGAGCTCAATGTGTCTAAGCTGCAGTGGGCGACAGCAGTAATACTTAGCCTTACATGCACAACTGTGACATTTAACATCGAACTCAGGCAGCACTCTCTCTCTCTGTAAGCCAAGGTGAATGTTGCACGGATGTTAGCTGATCTGATGTGTGTCACTTGCATTGCATTACGCATGCCAGGCAGCAGCTGCTCTATTATATACTCTTAATATCGAGGTCAAATACAGTAGCGAATGGATGTATTTGCACGTTGCAAAGGGCTACACAACCTCTGCCATGTAACATCTTTGTAAACTTGGAGGTCAGTGGATTGTGTTGTTGTCTAATGTGATGGTGGGTGAGCATGGCGGACTACTTCCACGTTCCGAAAGGCACTCTGTCTGTGTACTTGTGTGTCATTGGCTTCTGACAATGTTTCCATCTCGAATGGTTCACCCACAGCAGCGATATGAATGTGTCTGATGATCATGAGATAGTGTGAGACTCTTCTGTGCATAAAATAGATTGTGAGTAAGCACTGGCACTGATGCCCCCCAGGGTGTCTGATGCACGTGTTAATACGCATGCAATACGAGATGCAACCCTGATAACCATGTGTGTCTGATTCCAGTTCATGTTATGCCAGCCAGGACCAGTGTGCAAACTTAAAATGGTGTCACACTTTGATATTAGGCTTAGATTTCACACAAACTGTAATTAGGCTGTCATACTATGGTATTTGGCTTAGATTTCACATAGTCTCACAGGTTGTATAGTAACAGGTTGGTGCACAACATGCTCTAAATAGATGACTTTTGTCCTTGTACACTCATACACTTGTCTGTCCTTGTACACTCATTGTGCTTTATCGCTATGTTTCCGTACTTTCAGGAGTTTCAAGAATTTTCCAGATTTGACTGCATGTGCCTGAGTCATCTGACGCATCTGTTCAATGGCTGCCTCGGGCTCCACCTCCACCTCCACCTCCACCAGCGTGCCTGAGGGTTTCCACTACGAGACCCAATACGTCGTCCTCAACTACCTGGGTCTGCTGCCACCCTCCCGGCCACACGCCGCCGGTGCTGAAGGTAAAGACAGACCATCTAGGGGCGCTTAGGTGGCGTAGTGGATTAAGCGCTGACCATGTAACCGCAGGGCTCCCGGTTCGATTCCAGCCGCGGACATATCCTGCATGTCATCCCTCCTCTCTCTCTCACCCATCCTTCCTGTCATAATCTCTACTATATCTGTCATTAAAAAGAAAAATATGAGTGGGACTGCCCCACTCAGAAAAAATAACTTAAAAAAAAAGAAAAAAAGAAGACAATTTGCTCTGCACACCCCCTTTATCAATGACACTGACCCCCCTAAATGAGGACAGAAGGAGAGGGGATTGAGAGAGAGAGAGTGTAGGCAGATTGGCCTATCTTCCTTTCCGCTGACTCATTAGAATACGTGCAGTGATTGCTCTCTTGGCAATGTCTCTGGGCATTAAAACCTGCCCAGTGGCTTTAGAACAGAGACTTTTGTGGGCCGTTGGACTGTTTGTTTGTGTTCTTGTCTTTATTCTAGCAGCTGCCCCGAGAACCCTGCCATGCCTGCACAGCGTGTGTTTGGGCAGCCATTGGAAGCATGACCTCCAAGCACGCTGCCCCTGTTGTCCCCTAGTGTTGCTGAGGTTGAACAACAGCATGTGTCATGTATGTAAACATTGCTGACACTGCTGGCAGTGGCATGGAGGAAGATGTTCCTAGATGGCAGCTTGTGTTGTATCATCAGTGTTGCTTTGGTTCAGCCTGGGTCAGTCCCCCAGGTCAGTCAACCCCAGCCTTGTGGACCCAGCCGACTCGGCCATAGTCTGACCTGCTCTCTCTACAGCAAAGTGCCGGACAGGGTTCCCGCGCTGGTCTTAAAAAGCCTTTAAGTCTAAAATCCAGCAATCCAATTTATAAGGCCTTAAAAGCCCACCGATTGCAGTTATTCGGTCTAAAGATGAGGTGATAGGTCTGAAAAATGAGATCCTGCAAGGAAATCAGTCCGACCACATCTATTTACGCGGAAATGAATCAAGCTGGAACCAAAAAAATGCCAATTTCGCTTCCTTTTTTGTCTGTATGGCAGTGAAATCCCTAATTTCATCACCTCGAGGATGACAAAAAGCTATCATATGGTGTCGTGAATAGGTCAAAAAGTCTATTCAAAGAGGTCTAAAAAAGGTCTAAAAAGGTCTTAAATTTGACTTGTTGATACTTGTAGGGAACCCTGTCTCTCTTTAGCGAAGTTCTGGAGCATCAATCTGGGGTTTTTCCAAGGCCTTCCAGATGTTCCATTTGATACCTGCGTTGAATATGAATGAAGGTGACTCTTAGACATAAAAAGCCATTTGACCCTCAGGCAGAGACAGGAGTGTATGTGGATTCCTCCATATTTCCTGTCCCCCTGTTTTGTCATTCTGTGGGCCGTCGATGGGTGAAGGGGGGGAGAGAGAGATGTGTGGCTGATCCCTGCTTTCCGCTTGGCCCGCTCCGCGTTCTGACAGCCTGTCGTGTGCAATCACCGTTGGATTACTCACACGCTAGCGGGCCAGAGCAATGAGGGGCGCAGCACAGGCTGGCTGGACGGACGGAGTGCTGAACCAGCACCTAGCCTAGGAAAACCAACACTGAACCTCACACAGCGAGTGAATGTGTGAGAGGCAGGGAGAGGGACTGGCAGAATGAAAAGAAAGCATTCTAGCGTTGTGAGTCTGCCAATTGCCCTTAGATGATTCACTTCACTTTAGGCAAATGTTCTCGTTGTAAGTTGTTTTGCATAAAATCTTATGCTAAATGAAGGAGAGGATTGATGAATGGAAACTCGGTGTTGAAGGGTCTCCTGGCTACAATACAGTTCCACTCTCTCTCACTCTTTCTCCTAGCAATAAGCCAATATACCATGTAAATTAGGCTACTTGTATTTCTATATAACACTCTGGAATCAACCTCTCAGCAGTACTCGATTCTGGTCAGCAGACCGACTTCAATGGAAACATAAAAGGTGATTTGTTTCCTTCATTGGTTGCATGTGTCCTGCCTGGCTGGTGTCCTTGGTTTAGCTGTGCTGCTTTCAGACAAAGGAGAGCAGGGGCACGGGGCTAGCCCTGGGCACAGTCAGACAGCTGGCACGCTGACAGCATAGTGGAAGTGACCAAGGCGTTTTTTAATGGAGGGAGTCACTGAGGGAGCATCATCATCATCACTGATCCAATGAAATCCCTCTTCGTCATAGTTTGGCGTTTCCCACAATCCTCTCTGGGTGAATGGGGCATTCATGTGGTAACCAATTTCATAACTTAGTCATGGAGAGTTTGAGGTCTCTCTGTGTGTGTGTGTGTGAGTGTGCGTGTGCGTGTGTGTGCGTGTGTGTGTGTGTGCGTGTGTGCATGCGTGCGTGCAAGTGTACTGCTGTGGCCCATTGTGTGGGTCTCTATGCCCCCAGCAGCCCGAATGTTGTCAATAATTCACTAGCGTGTGTGTGTGTGTGTGTGTGCATGAGTGTGTGGTGTGTGTGTGTGTGTGTGTGTGTCTGGATGCACGCAATGGGAGGAGAGGCCCTCCGGTCCCTTTGAGGAGAGAGAGGCAAGGAGGAGAAGGGAGGGAGGGAGGGAGGGAGGGAGGGAGGGAGGGAGGGCTTCTTGAGAGTGGGAGCTGCACCTTGTGTACACTCAGTGCTGTATAACCCTTATGGCTAAGTTTGCATGTTGTGAATCCACCCAGGACTGCTCAGTTTGGTAAACTGTGCATATTGAATGTTATTTAATTTTATGTAGGAGAGATGAGAGGTAGAGAGGTGTTATGGTGTGTTATGCCATAGGTTCACGACCCTGGTCATGGAGCTGGGGATGGGGGTTACTGTCGCTTTGTGTGTGAGTTGAACGGCAACTGGAGCAAGGCTATAGGTCTGGTTTCTATAGGCTGCCGTTCCAAAGGTCTTTTCCTTACAGTCGCTGGTTCTTTCATGTAACATTATAACCAAACTCTCACCCGTTACATACAGTATGTACAGTTATTGATCTGCACTTATTACATCATATGTCATTACTTGTCATGACCTGCACTTATTACATCATATGTCATTATGCCCCGTCCCTCTGGAACGCCCTCCCCAACCACAGCAGACAGGCCAACACCCTCCCAACTTTTAAACAGGCCCTCAAAACCCACCTCTTCAAGCTCGCCTTCACCAGTTAACCCTCTCCCCCTCCCCTTCCCATGTGTCCCCAGCACTACCTTAATTAGGCCCCTATACTTTCTTTTATTTATTTTTGTTTCTTTTTATTATTACTTCTCTAATCTTTTCAGTTTGTAAAGTGTCTTTGAGTGTCTAGAAAAGTGCTATATGTCTAATTTATTATTATTATTATTACTTCAGAGAGTGATAATGAGAAAGTAGTCAATGAACGTACGGTAGCATAGTCAAATATAACCTCACTTTTTTCAGATGAGTTGTGACGGTCATAAATCCTTTGAGAGGTTCTCTCTTAATTAGATTCCTGTCTTTGAGGTGCCAGCTGAACCGCCTGTTGCTTAGGCCCTGAATGGCATTAACAAAAACATCGCTCTCTGACGTATGTATTTATGGAAATTCCTTTTGTTGATATCCTTTTGTTTTCATAGTTTCATTTCAATCCAGCCTGTTTTTCATCAGCAAATGACAAATGTCTTTGGAGATGAGGTTACTTCAGGGGAAAATACCATAACAGGATGCCAAGAAGCACTACTGTTTTGGCCAAGAAATTGTGTCAACTAAAGGGCTCTGCACACAGCGTGCGATTTCTGTTGCGCGTCAACATTCCATTTTGAAGTTTGAATGGAAGTCTATGAGAACATCGCATCTCAACACACACGGCCCCGATTTTAATCGCACGGCGAAAATTCGATTCCATTCATTTTGAATGGGACAAAGCACACGGCGTGCGAGTTTTGTCGCACTGCTTTGTCCCATTCAAAATGAATGGAATCGAATTTTCGCCGTGCGATTAAAATCGGGGCCGTGTGTGTTGAGATGCGATGTTCTCATAGACTTCCATTCAAACTTCAAAATGGAATGTTGACGCGCAACAGAAATCGCACGCTGTGTGCATTGGCCTTAAGAGGTTTTGCTCTCACGTATAGATCAATTAAGAGTGAGATTGAATATCCAGTGGTCGTCCCAGATTGTGATATATCGGGCCTGTGTGGGTTTATGCACTTAAATCATGATAGCTTTGTGATTGTGATGTCTAGGGCCGGTTTCCCAGACAAGGCTTAAGCCTAATCGTAGACTGAAAAGCATCTTCAATGGAGATCTTACATCGAAAGTGTGATTTAGTCCAGGACTAGGCTTAAGCCTTGTCTGTGAAACCGGGCCCCTAATCTTGTTGCAATTGTCACTCATCATTTGTATCTCCCCTTTAAACAGGAGATGACCAGAAGAGAGAAAACGAGAGGGAGAGGAACAGAGTGATGAAGGGACAGATAGAGGAAGAACTACGACGACTGGAAGACGATATCTCATTCTGTAAGAGGGAACACACACACACACACACACACACACACGACTGACACATTCTATTTCATTCAATCCCTTCCATGACACACTATCTGACCTGTTCTTCTCTCTGTGTGTGTGTGTGTGTGTGTGTGTGTAGCCTTCTCCAACACAGGCTTTGACTGTAATACGTCTCCGGTGTTCAGTCCGGCCAACCCAGAGAGCTCCATCGAGGACTGCCTGGCTGCTCTGGGAGACAGGGTAGCCCGAGACCTGGACACCCACCTGGAGTCCTCTGTCCACACACTCCTCAGCGGGTGAGCACCTGCAGTAGGGTTGGGCGGTTTTACGGTTAAAACGAAAACCAGAGTTTAAAAAAAAAAGAAAGAAAAGGAAGAGTTTCAATGGAAAATGTCTGACAGTCCAACTTAGAAGTTGTTTGGTCAGTGGCCTTATGTGACCTGCTTCTGAAAAAGATCTCTTAAATTAGTAAACCAATCTCAAGGTTGAATTCAATATTGTGTTTTCACATTGCCTTAGGGAACACTTCCTGTTACACAGTTGTTAAAGGTGACATTGGTCGTTATGAAAGGTTGAAAATGACACCGCACACAAGTTTGCCGTCTCTCAAGTTGCAGTTATTCATGGTCATTGCTGACAGATCACTGAGGTGTGTGTGTGTGTGTGTGTGTGTGTGTGTGTTGCAGGCCCTTGGACTACGAGCGCTTCCGAGACGCAGCACACGGGGTCTCCTACCACACACGGGGCGGCTGGAACAAGGTGACGACAAATCTCTCTGCTCTCTCTACTCTTCCACGGCCACTCCCTCTCAATCTCTCTACTCACCATCACTGACTGACGGCCTGTAAGGCCCTGTCCAAAACTACCCCACAGCCTGTTATCCTAGTCTATCCATATGGAGTGTGTACATCATCTAGGTCTGAACCAATCAGATAGATGTAAGCAGTGTTCCACAGATAGGTGGAGCCGTCATCATTTTGCTTACACCTATTCACTTCCTTCAGATCTGCAAAGACCTCCAGTACATGGTAGGGGGCTACCTCAGAGGGCTGGGGGCTTGTCTGAGCTGGCAGTGACTCTCCTCTTCCCTCTCCTCTCTCCCCCTCGTCTCTCCAGGTGTTGGTTCCCCTGGTGCTGCTGCAGGCCTTGCAGGGAGAGGGGATGTCCCTGGCCACACTGCTGCCTCTGGGGGTCCGCTTCCTGGAGGACAACGAGGCAGACTACATCATCCAGCAGGGGGGATGGGTGAGTGGGAACTGGGCTGGGGAGGCGGGGTGGGGGGCGCACTGGGCTGGGGAGAGGGGTGGATGGGTGAGGTGCACTGGGCTGGGAGTAGAGGGGTGGATAGAATGGGGCAGGGGAAGAGCTCTGAAAGGAAGAAAGAAATGTGGATTGTTTATTTGCAATGGCCTACGATAAACCATGTATGTGTGTCTCTGACCCTGTTTTTCACTACATTTTGTCCAAGCAGATAAAGTGAATACAATATATATATATATACAATATATATATATATATACAATATAGTGAATACAATATAGCCAGAGGAGGGCGCCAGAGATTCACCCTTTTGGTTAGTTTGCCTCTTAGTTGGTATAGAATAGAGAATAACCAAATTCGTACTTTTTTAATTTGTTGTTGTTGTAAAGGTTGCTGCGTTTCTTCGTCATTATAGATTATAATCAATGTCAAAGGAAAATGGGCTTGTCTGTGTGAACTCTCCCTGCAATGAGAACCTGACACCTGATTGTTCTGTAAGGTGCTGAGCCGGTGAGGCATTTAATCCTCTCAGTCTCATTTAAAAAGCAGGCTGTCCTGATTCAGCCTAGTTTAGGTGACCGGAGAAATCAGCTCGAGTGGTGCTCAGTTACTCCTCTTCCTCTGCGTCTGGAGGTAGTTTGGTCGTCTGTCTAAAGACGGACGTTGTTCTGGTTATGAAATAGAACAGTCGAACTGCTGTGGATCCATGTGTCGATTTAAAGTTGATGAATAGCACCCCCCCCCCCCCCCCCTGCATGTAAATTAGGACTGATATGCTTTTTGCTGAAAGTCTTGAGGTGATACAGTCATGCACTGTGTTTTCACTTTCAAATGATTCTTATTATTATTATTATTACTATTATTATTATAATTTCGAGAAGCCTCACTCTGATACTGTAGACTATGCAGTTGAACATAGGATTGTGTTCATATATTAGACAGTCACGGCCATGTAACTGAACTCATTTGTTTAAGACAACACGCCTGGATATCTGCTCTGCGTCTGCTCTTTCAAGTCTCCACCAACCAGGACATCTGCATAGCCAACACCGTATAACCATAACGTCTGCTATAAACTAACAGCCATCAGCTTATCAGAACATTTCTCCTCCTCTTCCAGGCGCTCTGCGTATATGTGTACGTCGTTAGCCAGCTAGCATTGTCATGGGTAGAACACTGCGCCACAGATGGCTCCTAGCCTTGTGAATGAGGTCATACTGGCCAAGGTCACGTGACCCGGTGATAACGGGTAGTAGGGTAGCCATTGTCTCCTCATGCGGTCTCCCTTTGCGCACGAATGTTTCTCGGCTACACCAACACGGACACATACAGGCTCTGTGTTACTGTAAGTCTGCACTGGACAGATCTCTGGGTCAGGGACAGCAGAGGGAGGGATGAAGAGAGAGTGGGGGGGTAGAGGGATGGTGAGTTTGAGCATGGGACCGAGGGAGGGAGAGTGTGCGAGGGAGGGAGGGAGTGTGAGTGGGGGGTGGGCTATGACAAGCCTAGCGAGGACTCCTATGCAGCACAGTCAAAGCTCCATTTCTGTGACCGCTGCCTGTGGGTGCACATCTCTCCAGCTGTGTCCTCCCTTCTCTCCATTCTTCGTCTCTGTCGCTCTCTCTCCCTCTCTGTGGTTTTGGACTCCCTCTGGACTTTTGCCCTCTTGTGTGTGTAGTCGCCGGGTGAAAGGAGCCTGAGCCAGGTAGGAGATTATTTATCTTGTGGGTTTTTTCGGTGGTGTTTGTTTGTGTGCGTGGATAGGAAGAGGGACTGAGGGAGAATATCGGGGAATGTGTGGTCTCTATGATTGATGAACTCTGGACCGCATCCGCAGGGAAGGACACGCGTCTCACTCCTCCAGATCTGGTTTCAGCTCGTCTAAACCGTTAAGTGAAGTGTGTGGATATACGAGTTTACTTTTGGAGCATTAGTGAACAGACACGCGACAAGAACACGAGAAGCATCTCCGTTCTGTCTCTTCGCCCCTTTTACCACGGACCGTTTACAAGCCACTCCAAATTCACAAGTCGCCTGTTTGTCTCCTATTAGGTGTTCTTTCATGGTTAGTTAAAGTTAGTGTCAGTCTGATCAGAGATCAGCAGATTGTATTAGACCATTCGTTCATTGTGCCCCTTCTTCCTGGTGACAGTGCTGTGGGTCCCCCGCCGTGTTCGGGGGGGCTCTTATGTTGCCGTAGTTAATTACATCAGAAACAAAAAGGATTGTGACCCCAATATCGTGTCCACTTCATTTGGCAACAACAAGACCAGCGTCTCATAAATCCACCACAGCCACGGGGGGGCGGAGGGCAGGGGGGGGCCGGGGGGGGGATGATGAGCAAGCAAGGGAAATACACTGGAGAGACATTTTGAAAAGGACTGTTACAGACACAGAGTAGACCAAACATACATTGACCTTGTGCATCTCAGTCTGCTTGTTTTGGGCGGTATTGGGCTGATGATGCTCTCTGTGTACGTCAGGGAACTGTGTTAAACTTCTCGTCTCGTGTTAAGATCATTATCTGAATTCAAAGTGTCTTTGTCTGTAAACCCCCTACCCACTTCTCCCTCACTCCTGTCTGTCTGTCTGTCTCTCGGTGTCTCTAACCCTCCCTCTGCCTGCCTGCCTGTCTGTCTGTGTCTCTAAACCTGTCTGCCTGTCTGTCTGTGTCTCTAAACCTGTCTGTCTGTCTGTCAGTGTCTCTAACCCTGCCTGTCTGCCTGTCTGTCTGTCTCAGCCCCTCTTTCCCCTCTTTCCTCCGGTCTGTATGAAAGGCAGCCAAGGGGCAGACAGACACACTGGCCCGCTGTCCTTCAGGATGACAGTGAGAAGTGCTTGGCTGTGGTCTGACTGTGCAGGACGACCATGTTGAATTACAGACCTTGGTCGTATGTGATGGAATACGACTCTGGTTGCTAGGAAGTGACACGGCAACTCCAATTCCAATACTGCCTCTTGACCCCTTCTCTGAAAGGTTATCGAAGAGAATGACGCTAGAATGGTTCTGTTCTGTGCAATATAACGTTTATAAAAAAAAGAAAGAAAATAGATTCACCTCATGAACTGTTGGTTTTGGACTAGTATGCCAGTCATTGAGAGATGACTCGTGTCACTCAAATGTGGGTCGACTCGACATGACATTCCAGTTGAAACTACTCAGATGTAAGCCTGCTCTCAAAAAGGTCACAAACTGGGTGGCTCAGCCAGCCAAGAGTAAGCACTTTCTTTCGTATTTGTACCGTTTAATATTGGTGACAGTTTCTGTCACCCTTCGAAATCGGCCACAAATCATATTTCAGGGTGAGGTGCTGAGGGCATTCCGGGCCCGCGCCGTGTCAGGAGTCCGCACTTGTCTCCCTGAACAAACAGTAACAGTAATGTTACGTAAGCGCTGTCTCCCTGCTGCTGAGAGGGAATGCGTGGGATCGGCGCCTCACTTCTCCCCTGCAGTCTGTAAATGAGGCGATGCAGTAGGAGATCCAGAAATAAACCTTCATAAATCCCCTGAAACCTCACCAGAGGCCAGGCTGCCCTACTTCTACCCAGCCTGCCAGCGCCGTGCCAAGGCCCTGGCACCTCTGGCCCAGCGGACCTGAGCTCCTGACAGGGAGGCAGCCATAGAGAATCATAGTCATAGTCAATTGTATTTAAACACGCACCAAACTACACCGGTTTAGGGCGACTCTAAAAACAGAGAGTAGACATGATGGAATATGGTAACAATAAGGACGACAAAATAAACAAACTAAATAAGCACGGAGGACGTCTAACATTCAAAGCCGGCCGCACATATTTAAAGACAGACATTCATACGACGCTAACACATCAGGAACATCTCAGTAGCCAAGTTCACGGGCAGTAGTGCGTTTTAAGCAGAGTCTTGAAAGTCTCTAGATCAGGGGGTGGCTGTCTTGATGTTCAGTGGGAGGTCGTTCCAAGAGAGCTCCCCCTCCCTCCCTCCCTCCCTCCCTCCCTCGGCCTGCCTGGGCAGCATTCAAGCTGCTGATGGAACCTGCGTCACACACCGACACACAGCCAGGTAGCCATGACGACCGCCAGAGCTGGTCTCAAGGTCTTCTGGTTGGAGGTTAGGGCAGGACAGGACAGGACAGGCCCTTTTTTATATTCAGCTCTGGTCTGAAGCAGGTCAGGTCAGGTGACGTGTTATATTAATTCACCCATATGGCTGTTCCTATCAGGCCAGCTGCTTGGGGGTAATTCACCCAGAATGCAGTGCACCTGTTATTCACTCCTCCGAACAACTCTTCATTTTCTGGACCGATTCTCCTTTTCCGTGGAGGATTATGGGAGCTGTGTTATTGTTCCTTAGGAGTAATAGATTCATTGGATGAGGGAGGACTGACAGGATTACCAGAGCAGGCATGAACCCCCAGGTAGCTTGGTTGGGTGATACATGATTAATGTGTGAACGGTCATTGTGTTTCTGTGTGTACAGGGCGACAGACCAGTGTTGCCAGATGGGATTGTTTTCCAGCCTAACCACAGTCTAAAAAGCCGCCCAGTGTGATCATAAGAATACGCCCAATCTGGCAACACTGCTACAGACCACTCCAGTCACGCACATACAGTCAGCGGGACTTCAGAGCACCCTGTGCTGATTGAGATGCACGGTTAGAATGGGCCCCAGAGGGTTAAACAGAATCTGTGCATTGTAGGTCAGCCTGCTGTGCTTTCTTTCTCTGCTTCTCAGCTGCTTTCTCTGCCAGACCCCCCCGGCCCCCAACCCAACTGACGTTCAGTGTGATTGAATTTCTCATTGATCTGGTCTGTAACATTGCTGATCTGTGTATTTATACAGAGATGGTGTTTAATTTGCTAATGTACATTGATGTAATTGAGATGGTGATGAACAGTCATGCCAGTTATGACATCCTCCAGGGCCTCACTACCAGCAGGAGCTCTGCTGTGTTACATAAGACCATAACGAACACACTTATCTGCAGAGCACACGGTTCCCCGCCCAATAGACATGCATCTGTACACACCAACACATAAGGGCTACGTGGAGGCTAAACATTAGCTCCTGATAAGAGGACAATAACGGTTGTTTCTTTCATAACATGGTGGGGGGGGGCTGAGAAATCAATACAAAAACTATCCTTGAACACGAGGTCCCAGTTCTAATATTTGGGTTGGCAAAGAGATGTGGCATGTTGACTGTAGCTGTCAGCAAAGTCACACATGCCTGCGACAGAGGCCCTATATGGGGAAGGGAAGGGTGGTGGTGGTGGTAGTGGGGGGAGGGCGTGTTTAGGGATGCATGTTTACCTTATTTAAGGAATAGAGGGGATCTCTTCTCTTCTGGATACAGTCAGTATGTTAGAGGTGTCTGCATGTCCTAGGTGTGACACTGGTCTGTCAGGTTGAACACATACCTCATGATACAAAGGGCATACTGTAGATTGAAACAGTACTAGTAAGGCAAGGCAAGTTTATTTGTATAGCACATTTCATACAACAGGGGCAATTCAAAGTGCTTTACATACATTATTTAAAATTACGGCAAGAGGAGCATAAGAAAATAAAAATTACAATGAATAAAAGCAAATATAAGAAGTAAATAGATAAAACATTTAAAAAGTCTGATATGTATTTTGGTCCAAGACCATTTAGTGATTTGTATGTAATTAGGAGGATTTTGAATTCAATTCTCTGAGAGACTGGTAGCCAGTGCAGGGATCTCAGGATTGGTGTAATGTGTTCAAATTTCTTTGTTTTTGTTAGGACCCTAGCAGCGGCATTTTGGATGAGCTGCAATTTACGAACAGCTCCTTTAGATAGGCCTGTTCGTAGACCATTACAATAATCAAGTCTACTCGAAACAAATGCATGGATGAGTTTTTCAAGGTCTTGCTTGGACATGAAACCTCTCATTCTTGTTATGTTTTTCAGGTGATAGTAGGCTGATTTAGCTATCGAGTTTATGTGGCTGTTGAAGTTTAGATCGGAGTCTAGAATTACACCAAGATTTCTGACCTGTTTTTTTGTTTGAAGAGAGAGAGAATCAAGTTTTGCACTGACTTTCGATCTTTTGTCAGGTGCACCGAATACAATTATCTCCGTTTTGTCCTTGTTTAGTTGGAGGAAGTTTTGTGTCATCCAGGCGTTTATTTGCTCAATGCAATTACAGAGATTGTCAATGGGACTATAGTCGTTCGGTGAGAGGGCTATGTAGATTTGAGTGTCATCCGCATAGTTGTGGTAGGTAACTGTTAGTGCTAGTGCTAGTAACAGCAGGACTAGGACAAGTATGCTCTTGCTTTTTACTCTGTCTGCTCTGTGTTCAGCCATGGTGGGCGGAAGGGAGGGGGGGCGCCCAGCGGTGCAGTGGACTTTAACGGTGGAAATGTGGGGGTGTCACTTCCATCATTGTTTGTACAGAGGTTTCCACACTGCATTGTTCAATGTATAATACTACTGACTACCTAGAGAGGGAAGGGTTGTGTAAGAGCTGTTCCGCCCTCGTCCTGTGAGGAGGGGCTGTTGGAATGTGTGTGTGTGTGTGTGTGTGTGCGTGTGTGCGTGTGTGCGTGTGTGTGTGTGTGTGTGTATGTAGCATGTTTGTCTTGGGGCGAGGGTGGAGAGCCGTGGAACCCGCCTGACAACAGATAAACAGCAGAAACTCAGCCACGTTAAGACACAGCGCTCTACTGGCTGTAATTACAGTAGTGTGTGTGTCTTTGCCTGAACACGGTGTGCATATTATCGGGAGGTTAGAGAAAGGGGACGTTGGTGGACGTTGGTGTGTTTTCGCCAAGACAGTGAAGGTGAGTGAGAACTACTGGTGGTGGTGCTTCTCTTCAGGTTTGTTCTGTTGGGATGATAGTAAATATTAAATATCTTGATGTATCTCTGATGGGTTTGATCTCTTACATTATTTCCTATTAGTGGTGGAGATACAGTGTAACAATCATGTCTAGGCTATACATTATCATGCGTTGCCTCCAGGATAAAGTCCTCTCCTCGTTTTTACTCATTGGCCAGTTTCAAGGTTTTTAGGGCAGATGGGCATCACGGATAGCGTTTATTACTGTTTTAACTAGATGTCCTTTGAGACTGGAAGATAGCAGTTGAAAGAGTTCTATGGCCTCTATATAGGCGAGGGTCTCTACTGCTGATTATAGGCCGAGTTATCTACATGTTGACTTAACCCACCTAAAGAACCAGAACTTGTGACTCTCTCAGCTTGAAACCCAGCCCATTGGCTTTAAAACAACATGGCTGCCTTGACAACCATAAGGCTGGGCCGAGAGAGGAGGGAGGATTTTTAGAAAAAACATACACACACACACACCACGCACGCACGCACGCACGCAAATCAGCTTAGTAGTGAATAGTGAGTGAATGCTGGGATGGGATGGCGTTTGTTTTAATCCCCATTCTCCCGGGCTGCGGCCTGGTCCCTGTCGAGGGATTGTCCTTGTAAGGAGAATAACCTTCAGTCCTCTCATCTCCGTCCTGTCACAGGGTAAACTGTAGTTTACATAGATTACAGTAACGGCCTCGTCGGTAGTCAAATAGTCTAGATGTGTCATGCAAAAAAGTGGTCAGCCTCCTTTGAATGGAAGACATGTTATTTATTATACCATAAAAACTGTTGAACCATATCTAATGCTCTGGAGAGGGAGATGGGGTGAGGTTGGTTCAACTGGAGCTGTCTCTGTTGCTGTTCTTTCTTGTCAGTTCCATCCCCCCCACGGCACCCTGCTGCCCCCTCTCTGCTGTGCTGCCCTGCAGTGTGAGTGTGGTCCTGTGGCGAGTGTTCACACTTTCAGTCACACACAGAAGCCAGGTTAGAAAGACCAGCCCTGGCCCTGGGTCTGCCTAGCTCAGAACCTGCTAGTGGTGTACAACTCGGACTCCAAATTGCAAACTGTCCTTAAATTAATCATTCTGCAATGTCAGTGTGCTTGTGCGTGTGCAGTGGGCTAGAGATGCATTGGTAGAAGACTGCCATTCTCTACTCTACAAGACATTAGCTACTGTTTTTGTTGCCTCAGCCAAAAATTTGTAGTGGAATTTTGGAATTATCAAAAAAAAATTGGCCACCTCTGCCGTGTCAGCCTAGGCCAGGGAGGATCCAGCTGCTCTGCCATATGGCACTTTTCCATTGACCAGACCGGTACGGCACGCACCTGGAGCGAGCCGGGACAGTAGGAGGAGTTAAGTGTCATAAGAGCACTTCACTTTAATAAGCACTATCATGGGCAGGGCTGAGGATACACCAGGCCACACCAGAGCAGAACAAAGGGGAACTCCTGATTTAAGACTCAGAAAATCATGCTGAGGAATTGAAAGTACCATATAAAGGTAGGGATCTGCCTCGCGGTGGTGTAGCGGTCTAAGCACTGGCCACTAGTGCAAGTTGCCCACCGGGGACTGGGATCGTATCCCAGCTCGCCAGATCCGGATATGGCTGGGGCACACACGGGGAGAGGCATATTGGGCGGCCGCTCCCGAGGGCGGTATAGGAGTAGTTCCGGACAAGGATCCGTCGCGCAACACCGCCCCCGTCTGGTGCTGGAGTAACGGTACTGGGCTCGAGGAGCCAGTCAGCTAGTCTGCCTGGCGCCCTCCTCTGGGACTGCCGGCCACGGGGTCGTGCGGCGGATCCTACGCAATAGGCAATAGGCAGGGGATAATTGGATGCTAGGTTGGGTTCAATTGGCTACCAAATTGGGTGAAAAGGGGATAAAATCTGAAAATAAATAAATAAATAGATCTAGGGACAGTAAGAGGGGGTGGGGGGGGGGTGTGTGTGTCCTTTTGGTGAACTCGAGGAGGTATGAGGAAAGGGCCATTGTGTCACAGTTTAAGCCTATTAAGACAGTACACAGAGCAATCACACTGTTTTCTACATGACAGCCTGGAGTAGACCAATCTATTGTCTGTCTAAGTGGAGCAGCCATTCAAGTGTTTACTTTCTCCTAGCCTAGACAGTGCCACTGGCTTGTGTACACAGTAAATGTCCCTGGGGCTTAGAAAAAGTCATAGCAGAGTTCTCACTCGCCATTGTGCGCCGTACACACTCTCACCGTACACACTCTGGCCTCTATCTCCCTCTCCGCATCTCCCTCAGTCCTCTACAGGCTGAGAGACGAGGTAATGGCCACCCACACATGTTAAGTGCTGGATGTTAAAGCTGCCTACACAAAAGCTTTCCTTCGTGCTGACAAAAGCCTGAAATAGCCTTCTACTCATGAGGTTTATATGAAAAGCTTAGCCTATGGGTTATCCATACATGCACTCGGTGAATACTTTATTAGGAACACTATACTGATACTGGGTAAGGCCTCCCTTTGCTCTCAAAAACAGCCGCAATTCTTCGTGGCATTGATTCCACAAGATGTTGGAAACATTCCTTTGATATTCTGATCCAGGATTTTATGCATTGGTGACGTTGCATGAATGAGAAGGTGTACAGGGGCCGGTTGCATAAAGACAGACTCAGTCTTAGACTTAGATCTCACTTTAAGTCAGACTTGCTATAGACTCAAAAATGTTCCTGTTGCATAAAGGTAGCCTATGAGTGACTAAAGTAAGACTGACTTAGATAGCCTGTCACGCAATGCATTCTAGGTAAAATAAGACACTTGACAGAAAGGTAAGGAGGCTAACTTTCTAACCTCAAAATAAGTCTGTCTTATTTTTTTATGCAACAGGCAGTCTTAATTAGACTGGTCTAACCTGAGAATATAAGACTAGTCTAATAAGGCTTAAACCAGTCTTTGATCTATCTTTATGCAACCAGCCCCAGATGTTCAGTAGAGTGCTCGGTGAGTGTACATGCAGTGTGAGCATATGATGTTACATCATCTGATATGCATTATGTAATCATCACAGATGGTATCTGGCCCGTGGTTATTTATTCCTTCAGCACACCACTAGGTGTCATGAAAGCCATAGGAGGAGGGAACGGCTCTTTATTTACTCTTTTTTAACGAGGAATTCTGCATGGTACTTGCAATTGGGGGGGTAATGTGTTAATAACCTATGCTTTCAATAAGCTCTGAGCAGAGTTGGGTCCCAGTTCCAGCTCAGATTAGCAGCATACTGTGCGTCTCATGGGGCCATTGACCTGCAGTAGCTACTGTAACTGACCTGCGGCTGCTCTGAGGAGGCCTGAAGAAGTCTCTGTTTCAGCACTGTCATCACCAGCAGAATAATTAATGTAGCCGTTTAATAATTGATGCCCACCTGCTCTCGTGTGGTTTTTACAGCAGCTGAAGAGTCCTGTGGTCCTTGTTAAAGTCCTTTGTTAATGGTGTCTAACTGTTAGATGTATGTTAGGCTAACAATATACAGTACAAGCTTGACACAAAACAGTTGGCAGTAAACCACAATGTACTGTAAACGGGGCTTTGTGATATCCTTTGCGAACAATCAGGAAGTTGGCTCGACTTCAAACTGCTCTGTGGAAGCGTTCATGACGCAGATGGGCTGCTGCTTTGCATTTCTATCCGATGGGGTTTTCACCACAACACAGCCTACTGCTGCTGTCTATATGAAAGTGAAGGCTGCAGTTGAAGTTCATTGAAACTCTTTGTTTTCAACACTCCACAGGTTTCATGTTGACAAACTAGTTTTGACATGTCGATTAGGATCTAGCCTACTTGGTGCATGACATTTTGGTGCAAGTACATTTTCCAACAATTGTTTACAGACAGATTATTTCATTTATAATTCACTATAACACCATTCCTGTGGGTCAGAAAGTTGTATGTGTATGTGCCTTTTAAACAGCTTGGAAAATGATGTCATGGCTTTAGAAGCTTCTGAAGGCTAATTGACATAATTTGAGTCAATTGGAGGTGTACCTGTGGATGTGTTTTAAGGCCTCCCTTCAAAGTCAGTGCCTCTATACTTTTACTTGAAGTTGTTTGAATATTTGAAAAGGGCAGTTGGGAAGATAGAGAGGACAGGCTTTGTCATAAGCTTTCTAGATAACCCATGCAATTGATAGATGGTTGTTACCGTATATTTACTGTTAGCACTCTATTTGATTGCTGTTAGCACTCTTTTGATTAACGGAACATTTGCACACTCTTAATGCTATTCCACACTGAACTCTCTCTCTCTCTCTCTCCTCTCTCAGGGAACAGTGTTTAGCCTGGAGGAAGAGGAGGACCAGAACGTGATCATAGCCGAGGACAGCAACGACATCTACATCCTGTCTGGAGACCAGCTCCCCGGGCAGCTCAGTCCTCCCGCGTCGCTGCTGTGCACCGGGGACAGCAGCGGGCCGGGTTCCTGGCAGACGGAGAGTCTACCCGCGTCTCTGGCAGGCCACGAGTCCTGGGCACAGGTGGGTATGATGGATCCCGAAGACATCAAGAGCCTGGACAGCAACGAGGGCGTGGCCCTGGCCGAGGAGCGCAGCGAGAACAACTCCTCCAACTCGGACATCGTGCACGTGGAGCGCGAGGAGGCGGAGCTCCTGGACGAAGGCGGGTCCGAGGCGGGGCCCGAGCTGCAGGAGAGCATGATGAGCGTGCTGGGCACGGAGAGCGATCTGGCCGAGTTGAGGGCGGCGGAGCTTAGGGACGAGACCCCCCCGCCTCCGTCACAGCCTATCCCGTCAGCCCCGGCGTCCCTCGTGTCTCTGGAGGAGCCGGTCGTCATAGAGACGCCCGTCGGCGTGTCGGCGGCCGAGCCTTTCGTTTCCTCAGAGCCAGAGCGCCCTGCTCCCCCCGCTGCTGCTGCTGCCCCCCCGTCAGAGCCTGAACCCCCCGCTCCGGTCCCCGTGGCTGAGCCAGAGCCCATCGCCGCTCCTGTGAGGGCAGCGTCCCCGTCGCCAGTCAAGGAGCCCCCCGCTCCCCCGGCCCCAGCACCCGCAGAACCAGAACCAGAGCCAGAACCTGTCACCGCCGAACCCCCCCAAACAGAGCCCCTCAGAGCTCCAGAGGAGCCCCCTCAGCCTGAGCCTCAGTCAGAGACCGTGCAGGAGCCTGCGTATGTCCCCCTCCTGGCAGCACCTGTCGCGGAGGCCCCCGCCGGAGAGGCCCCGGTCCAGACGGAGCCCGAGTCAGCCGAGCTCCCAGTGCTGCTGTACGGTGGCGCCGCCCTGGTGGCCATCGCCGCCGTGGTGGCCTACGGAGCCCTGACCTACAGGAGGAAGTAAACAAACAAAGCTCCAAGGTTCCAGATTCCAAGCCCCGTCCAGAAACAACCCCCTAACCCCCCTACTCTCTAGACACTTGAGTAAGATCTGATGGGATTGAATAATAGGGATGGGTGTAAGCAAGATGGCGAAGATTCCCACCTAACGTATCGGAGGGCATGGTGTAGTTACTATGACCTTCCTCATACTGATCCGTACCTTTCAGATCTAGAAAAAGTGTTTAGGATGAAGGGGCAGCAGATTGTTTTTGGACCTAGCCCCAGACCTCACCTCATCTTCTCTGGCTCACTGCTGGTAATCTGAGCACCAGATGTGCGCGCACACACACACACCATGGGAAATCATGAACTCCTACTCCTGCTCCATTATTTTATTTTCCTCTCTTATCTCTCCTGTTTGACGACGTTTGAATCACAGTATGTTTGTTTGTTTGTTTTCAGTCAACCCATCACATCTCAATGTCCGGAGAACATTATGTTGTATTTCTCTGGGTTGGTTTTTCACGGGGGTGGGAGGAGGTTTTGTGCCATCTGAACGCACACAAACAAGATGTATTTTGCCCGTTCTCTTGACTGATGTTTGGCCTGGGTACCCCTTTCTCTTTCAGAGCCTGAATTATGGTTGGCAAGGGTTAAAAGTTCACGAACACCACAAAGAAAAGGGAACCGATTCCAATTGTTGTTTGTTCCATCTCTGTCTGTTATACAATTTACTCACAAATTTCCATTGAAAACAAGTCGGGAGTTTTGAATTTGCAGAAATAAATGAGGTTTATTTTTTTGGGACAGATAAAATATTTAACTGGATCTCTTGATTTGATTTTATTATCGTGTACCTGCAGGATGTCAAATTGGAATACAAGAAGCACTGTACTTTGGATCCTAATGTGCCTAGTTGATGAAATAATGTTGCTTTCAGCCATTAGTGACAGAATTGAGCCATTTAAGTGGGCAATCAGATTATTGATACACATGGCATTTGACTGTGATTTAACTCACCCTAAAATGTGAAGTAGATAGTTGGTTTGAACGTTTGTTTTTCCATATTAAAAGGTTAATATTAAAAGATTGTGTATTAAATCTACAGATGTGATATGATGACTCGACTTAAGCAAATGGTTGTTAATACTTAGATCATGTGTTAATACTCATCCTCTCATGTGAATGAGATTCTATAAGCCCTTCTGTATAGTAAAGAGCATCCACAAAGAACAGGGCCACTGTTAGAAAAGAGGATGTACTTACCATTATCCTCAACTTCACTTCTGTCATTGAGTCTAATCAGATTACATTATAATGAGGAGTCTAGACTTACTGCATTAGGGTAATAACTGCAATAAAAGGGTTTTTCAATCGTGTCATTAAAAGAGGGGCTAGATCTGAGGATACACTGCTGCATGTTATTACCAGCCATGGGGATTGTCATAAAAGTATGTGGGGGGGGGGATGTAAATTCACCATTCAGGGTGTAAAGGGTGCATCCTTGAAAGAAATAATGTTTTAGAATTTCTGGTATAGAACTGAAATCGGTCACTTTCAACCCTGTGTGTTAACTACTTGTATGTGTTTGCGTGAGTGAAAATGTCAACCACTCCTTTAGAAGAAAAGAAAAAGCCAGCTTAACCATGGCAACCATGGTCAACACTATTCCAGGTACTGTTCTGTTGTTGTCAGGGAATGGAGGGTTGGGAAAGACTGCACTAAGACTCGTTCTGTCGCTACGATTTATCATCATTAAAGTCAGTTACATTTGTAGAAACATTTTTCTTTTTCTTCTTAATAAGAGGGGGACAAACGGTCCTATATATAGATGAAAATCTTCAAATATGTGTTCCTTCGTTTATCTGGCACTGTGAGTGGACTATATCAAAGTCCTCTTGAGAGATGTTATTTGATTGTTGTCCTGATTAACACGTCATTCTGTCATTCCCAACTCTCCAATCTATCGGTGAATAACCTCAAAGGGGGGGGGGGGGGCTGCCTTTCTACAGCTATTCAAACTTCCCGGTTCTCAGTCCTATTATTGTGCCAGGTGTTTGTTCCTTCTGCTGGCCCCGACTGCCCACGCAGCACTGCCTTGCCATTCCTGCTGTAACCCCATAGCGTGCCTACCTTGTATAATAGAGACTGAACAGTTTTATCATCTGCTCCGCTGGCAGTTTCCCACTCTCAAACCTCTATCTGCTCTTAAAGGTCGGGGGGGGGGGGCTGTCCACCACGTGATGATGAGTGGGAACTCCAACGCCAGCCCTGCCACAGACAATCGATATAACCACCAACATGTTGATGACATCTCCCACAAGGGGAAGATCAGATATCCTCCTGCTCATTTTGTTTGTGTAAAAATGGAATCCAAAAATAAAATCTACACTGTAGGCCTCAGGTGTCCAAGAGTACAAGTATAACACTTATTTTTGTACAGTTATGTTTAACCCAGGGGCACTCAATTCCCATATTTATCAGTCATGTTGAGTAGGAAATGTATTACGTACTATCGGAACGGTGATGTCACTGAACCTACTACAGAAATGTTACACTGGAAACTGGTCGTATACTTTGGGGTGTAAAGAGTGCATTTTACCTGATCACTCGCTTGTTACCTGCTCACTTGGTCAATTCTAGTGTGCAGTACAAATGTACACTGGAATCACTAACCCCCCCACCCACACACACACACAAACACACTACTGCTTAGCCAGGTGAAATTACAACCATGTGTGCTCGAAGGGCTATGGGGTGAACGGCTAGTGGGTGAGAACATGGGAGGAAGTATGGTTATTGACTATAAAGGTTTGAACAAGTTACATTTTCCATTGAACAGACATGTAAACAGGATGCTTTCATTTCTGTCAGTGTTACAACCAGGAATGCATATGATATGAATCTGAAACCATGTACAAAGGGAAACACTGAGGATTTGGAAAGTACAGTATGGGTTGTTGTGGATGTAAAAGCCCAAACATGGCACGTTGTACTGAGTTTCCTCTAATGTACAGTTTGAGACCAGATTAAATGAATGATTTAAACTGTGTCTGTGTTTGGAGGATCTGATTAAGTGTATGACTCACTTAGTTTTCACTCTGCTGACAACAAAATATGTCATCTCAGTATGGGAAGTTAATACTCGTAAATATGAATTACTTGATTTCCAGTGTAACCTCGTAGTATGAAGTGCGAAAGCATGAAGGACATACCGGTAACTACAGAACCTTAAGGCTGATTTATTAAAGATGTTTTCCCCCCCATACAAACAGTACGTTTTAAGTGATTAGAAGTCAATCTTTAAATTGAATTAACGTTTCATTACGTAACATCAATTCATTTAATTTAAAACATACCGAAATGTATGTTAAAACAAAGCAGTGGGTCGTTACAAAACAGAATGAACCAATTACAAAAATATATTCAAGTACAAACACCTATGCCTCAGTTTGATAGCAACGGTAAAATGAGGATGAACGGATGAGTGACTGCTGTGGATTCACCGCTGACAAGCTCCAACAGTCATATTTAGAAACAACAATTTAAATAAAAAAAAAGTATCAACAAAAATATTAAATAAATACACTGATGTACCATCAGTGCAGATCAGCCCATTATGAACAATTTGAGCTTGCCCCTGAGAATTCGAAGATGAGGAGTGCTCCCTCTATTGATAATACAGAATGTTGGTAATGGACCTATCGCTAAGCCACGCCCCCTTTGAAAACTGACAAACAAACAACGCTTCACTGACCGCGACTGACTGACCGACCGTGACTGAATGACATTCAATCACTTACAATGGCGGGAGTTGGCAAATTTCTGATTTCTGATTTACCACAGCAAATAATATACCGTACATTAGCGATAGGTCCATTAAGTAGGTAATAAAGCACGTGAGTCCTGAACCAAGGGTTCTGATGCTACTGGGCCGAAGTCACCTGGCCATAGCAGAGTTGATGTACTGCAGTGCTGTGTTGAAGAGGCCTTGTAGCAGCCTGGGGGCGCGCTCACACACCCCCTTCACTAGGGCCATGGTGAGGACCATGACGGCCTTCTCCTGGGGCAAGTCCATGCCTGGGCTCTGCTTCAGCACCCACTCCACCTCCATGGACAGATGGTTCTTCCATTGCTGAGGACCAGAGCAGAAACAGGGCTGCTTTAGGACAGGACCACAAACATGCTATACACACAGTTTACATTATCACTCTGTAAACTCTGTAAATCTCATTCTAATCCCTTGCAGAGGCTACCTCCGCCTATACCCTGCATTGTTTATGAATAGATGGACTCAATAGATTATATCAACTATATGCCACAAAAGGTTAAATTCCAAGTCATAACGTACCAGCCACAAGACATATCATGCTGACTTTTCTAGACATTGACATACATTTCTAGTTTTAGAATAACGTTTTACATATCACACTTAAGGCTTTCACACCGCCAAGGCTCCGTGCCGGTTCCGGAACCTAGTCTGGAACCGGCTGGCGTGTTCAGACCGAAAATAAATTGGTTCGGAACCTGAACCGTTGGTTCACAGCTGGAACCAAACATTTGTGGTTCTCAACGCGAACCCAAAACTAGAACCGTAACGTCGTCAGTGGGTGTGTCATATTCTAGGCTGTGAAGACTAGCAAGAAGGAAGGAGACAAAATGTAATCTTAAATCTAATCATTAGTGATTTAAAAAATGATCAAAAATGTCATCATTCTCTCTATTTTCCTCACATGCTCAACAAACACACACACACACACACACACACACACACACACGTGAACTTCGTAAGCCATTTCTATTCCAGTAACGGAGCAGCTGGCTAGTAAGAGAACGTGTTTAGAAAGTGTCTTTTGTTTTTTTTCATAGAAAATAGTGTTCATTTCAGATACTGTAGTGGAAGATATTATCCTCGTTTCCACTGAAGTAGCTGCCATCTTGTTGTGACATTTTTGTTTATCCCGCCCCTTTGTCACCTAATGTTGATGACGCTTAAACTTTGCCTTGGCGGTGTGAAAGCCCCTAACTGTGAGAGGGAAGGGGACAATGGGGACCTTACCTTTAAGGATGACTTCTGCAGTTTCTTGGTCAGATTCTCAGCAGCCTTGGCCACCACCCTTTGCTCAAACTGGTCTGCAATGTCTCTTATCTCAGCAGCCATAACTCTCACGGCCGCATCTTCAGCTGGGTTCATTGGAGGGAACAATACATGTAGGTAGGTTGGAGTAGGATCCATACACAATGTCGACCCATCGCTTATGATCAAGTATGTCAATATTAGAGAACTGAGAAGTATGAAATCCCCTGTGTATGTGCCAGATGGCTTGTTCCACCCTTTTTACAGTAAACACTTTATTTTCTATTTATTAGGCTGTGCAGATGTGTTCCTTCCTCCACCCAGAGGAAGAGTATCATGTATGTAAAAGTATCATAATAAGTCAAACTCACCTGGACCTGGACAGGCCCTATCCACTTGCTGGAGTTGCTGGAGGTCTTTAAAGTCCGTGCTGGCGAGGTTTCCATCTGTCTGAAGCTCGCCATCCGAGTCATGGATCTCAGACCCCAGGCCATAGTTGTTGTTGTTGTTGGTGAGCTTCAGCGACTGGCCCAGTGAGTCCAGCTCCTCCTGGAGCTCGGTGTTGGAGAACCCACTGTCCTGGTGCTGGAGGAGGTAGGTCAGGAGGACCAGGGCTGTGTTGGGGCAGCTCTCCACCTCCATCGGTTGGTGGTGATAACCGCGCTGCTTCCTTGGGTTCGGTCTTGCCCAGTGTCAGTGGACCTGAATGAATGAATGAATGAATGAAAGCTTTATTTCGAACACGTGAAAAAAGAAATAGTTATAACAACAAAAAACTAAACAAAAACAAGAAAAAACTAAACAAAAAACACTATTTACTTCACATGTCCGAAAAGGAGTAGGAAAAAGCATAAGCTTATTTAATCCTACCCCTTCTCCAATACTCAGAGATTAATAATTAATAATCTGCAGTTTCAATATTAATATAATATTTTTTTTATTAAATCAAATGTATTTACGTATTTACATATTTACCAACAATAGAAAACAGATAATGTAACTAAACAAATAATCTGTGAAAACAACTGGTGACTATCAAAGCCCTTCTTCCTCCTCGTACCTCGACCTGACCTGACTTGATCTTGACCACGCTACAGCGAGAGGAACGACTTGTGTTATTGTTGCACTGTAAATAAGTAACTGCAACTCCCAGAAAACACTGTCTGTCACAAGAGGTTTATATCAGATTAAAGTGCAGTTCCAACAAATCAGTTTTAGGAGAGAATGCCGTGAAGCAGGTGGGTAGAGGAAACCGAATGAAGCGCGCTACTTTCTAATTGTTCCAGTAACAAAGCAAGCATGCGTTGTTTAGCGCGCTAAGTTGTCCCAAAATATCTGAATTCAAATTTCAATTCAAAGTGATCGACCAACACATTCGCTGTTTTCACTCACCGTAAATACTTTCAGTGACTTAAGTTTGCTATGTCAAGAGAGCACACACACAAACACCGCTATGTTGACACGGTCTGTGAGTCGGTTCTTCTGGTCGTTTCTGCAGAGAGGAGGAGGAAGTGGGAGTGGTGTTGATAAGGGTGCATCCCCAAAGGCCCACCCCCCATCCGGTCTGGTCTAAAAAAAAAAGAGTGTAAACACTCCTACTAGTTTTGGAAGGATGATGCAAATGTAGGTTAAAAAAAAGTTTTGGTAGAAAAAGTTGGGGAAGTTTTTGTAAAATCCTCCCTTGAAAAAAAAAAAATCCCTCCCTATTGTAATTGCAAAAAAAAAGGATGCAGATCCAGGATTATATCACACACAGAATTACAGTTTTAAAAGTAGACCACATTTCCATGTCATCAATAAAGTTTTGGCCTACTGCCAATTTACTAAAATAACTAATTCATGCAGCTGTAAGTCAAAGCAAAGTAGAGCTTGAATTACTGGCCAAATTTCAAGAAAGGGTGTCGGTTCAAGTTCAGTTCTAACGTGTTTTGAGTCATCCACAACACAAATGCACCATGTGACAGACTTTAGTGGGATTCCCCACAGGGCTGTGACTACTAGATAAGACAGGAGGGAGTCAAAGAAGGCAAGAACACACACGCTTGGCTCTTGAGCTTGGCTTTATGACAACAAAAACAAGTGGTACTGTATGCAAAAGGTTTAGAGGAATCAGCAAGCAGAGGGAATGAATAATTGTTGATGGTGGCAGGCAGTAGCTATTTATTGAGATATGATAAGAACTTGCACATAAGTAATGTGGCTGGACAATGCAACAACCTGGAACCAGTTGTATTGGCACAGCTCAAACAGCAGTGTATCATCCTCTGGGAAGTCCCAACTCAGTCACTGTGGTTTCACACTTTCTGCCACTCCACTCCCCTGTGACGAACCATTTGGGTGAAAGGTCAGAAGACGGAATCTCCTTCTTTAACGGGCAGACTACATGTCTTACAAATAACTCCAACAGGAAGGCCATCTCAACACTTAAAAAGTTTATTTACATTGTTAAAAGCAACACATCCATAAAGTTCTTAACATGACATTGCATTCACTGATGTCTGCAGCAGTTGTTAATTAATGGTCAACTAATCACACGAAAACATGCTTTACCTATCGATAAAGGCCAAAGTGCTGCACAAAGAATGAATGAATGAATGGAGATGTCCAGTTGCAGTCCTTAAAATCACCAATGTCACTGATGCACAAAATAAACCACCCGCAACCTCGTTGTTACCGTTCACCGTTCTGCTCACCAGTAATGCATCCGGCCAGTATAAGATATCCTGACACAAACTTTGTTAAGTCACGCGCATCTCAAGACTTGGGAGAGTTGGGAAAGTCAGGGGTTAGAGGTGCCTTTTGTAAGGCCCAGTATGTGATTGGCCATTCACACAACGTAACCCGGGCAACCAAAGCTCATGGATCTGGCGACATTCCGACCGACCAGCCTCCTTCCAGGTCTGAGTAGTGGTCCCGATTCAGAGGGCCGCTGCAGCCCAGGATGAAGGGCCTGCCGTGGGGACACGGCTGCCAAACGGGCCTCCTGCAGCTCTCTGTGGAAGGAAAGTGTGTCATTTTAGTTTCATGAAATCATTTAAGTTTCATGAAATCATTTAGAAAACGAATAATACATTTTATGTGTAGTTGCACCCCCTAGTGGACACGTGGGCAAACCTTTACACTCCACCTCTCAGCTGTTGGGACAAATTCTGTTTCCATCTCCTCCCCCTCACCTTTCCAGCATGGCTGTCCTGAACTTCTCCACGTTGAGCTCCTGGAGTAGCTGAGCAGCCAGGTTCCCCGTCCTCTCCTTCCTCAGGACGGGGTGCTTACACAGGGCCGACGCAGAGGGACGCTGAGATGGATCAGGATCCAGCAATGTCTGACAAACACAGGGAGAGTACATTTGCATCCATGTGAAAGAGCTAAAACCTTTGGGCCATTTGTTGCTATGAGTATTTGATCTATTCCTTCACAGCAATGGTAAACAAACTATTTAAAGACTTGGACTTTTATATTGTTTATTTTTAAGACACAAAACACATGCAAGACAAGCACTGACGTGAGCCAAACAAACATCAACATAACACAGGGTTCCCACACCTTCTGAAACATCAAATTCAAGCACCTTTCAAGGACTTTCAAGACTCAATTCCCTCAAATTCAAGGACCCAACATGGCATAGTTTGAGACAGAACTAGTTGAGCTAAGTATTTAAAAAAAAAAAAAAAAAATATATATATATATTTTAGAGAGAGAGAGGGGAATTCAAGCACTTTCAATGACCCATGTCTATTTTCAAAAACTTTTAAGACCTTGATTTCTTTTTCTCAAATTCACAAACTTTCAAGGACCCGTGGGAACCCTGATAATATGTTTAGCAATCAAGTGGGAGTACTAAACCTGAATGAGGCGTCTGAAGGCAGGGGAGAGCTCCTTGGGCAGGGAAGGCAGCTGTGCCTTTCTCAGACTGTGCCACTCGTCTCCATTCTGAGGGAGGGGGGGCGCCCCTGCTGCAAGCAGCACAGTGAGGCCCAAGGCAAATATATCTGCCTTCGGAAGGTGGGTGTAGTCCTAGAAGCAGAGAGAATTCTACTCAGGATATATATATATATATGTTACGGTACATGTGGGAAAACGGTTTATGTTGGCATTTCCGGGGACACGGCAGCATAAAACGTTGACTTGGTACATGCTGGCATGTCTAACTCTACCCTTAACCCTACCACCTAACCCTAACCCTAGTTTTCCCACATGTACCGTATTCCCACATGTACCGTAACATATATTACACACGCACACCCTCCCTCTTGTTACATTCCTTGACCATTCCATACGTGCTGCTACACCATCTACTGGTAGGCAGGCACTTAGCCCAAAGTTACTCCAGGGAGACTGTCCCTGTAATCTCTAATTGTGAGTCACTTTGGATAAAAGCGTCTGCTAAATGGTAAAAATGTAAATGTAATGTGCACTCTATTCATTCAAACTCACGTTTCTTCTCAATGGAAGGTTGAAACAACTTGATACGTCAGGTTGGTAAGAAAACTAATTTATTCATGATATCATTAATAAAAGTAAGTGTTGTCGAGCAGCTTCTTTACAAAATACCATCTGCTGTGCATTTCTCATTCACTTTTCTTGGCCTCTATTGAGAACCTTGTCTCCAAAATGCAAAAAAAATCAGACCTCTTGGTTTCACCCTCTTTCAGTCCGACACAAACATTAGTCTAACCAGGTCCATTGGTCTTACCTCCTGCAGGACCTCACTGGCAAGGAAGCGGCTGTCTCCCTCCTCCACCTGTGGACTGTTGCTGGTTGTTACGTGACCGAGATCACCTGCAGAAACACCAAACATAAACCACTAATGGGAAGTCCACGGCACAGAGAACCAAAACTAGGAAAGACATCATTCAAATGGGTATTCAGTGAAATACAAACAGTTACCGATTTTATAAACCACCCCCGATGAAGGGCCTCCGTCCTCTTCCTCTTCACTCTCCCCCTCTCCTCCAGTACTGGAGCTGTGGCCCTGGCAGATGAAGATATTACCTACGAGAAAGAGAGAATGAGAGAGAGAGAGAGAAAATAGGTGGAGGGGGATAATGAGGTGAATGAGAAGCGAGCGAGAGAAAAGAGGGAGTGAGAGAGAAACGAGAGCTCACTGGGTTTGATGTCCAGGTGCACCAGGCCAGAGCTGTGGATGTATTTGAGACCCATGGACACTTGCAGAAGTAGGTCTTTCAACTCCGGCTCAAGAAACAGCTCACCCTGTGTCTCCTTCTCCGTGATGGCATCATAAAGACTCCCACCTGTGTTTACAGCATACAGGGAGAGGATCCAAACAATTCTCCCCATCTCTGGAAACATCTAATGTAGAACATTTTTACGGTAGGACTATTGATGGCAAACGACAAGTGTTTTCCCCCCAGATCCCTTTACCTCCGTGCCTTGGATGACATCGTTCATACATCTCTTCAGCTTACCGTCACAATACTCGTTCTGGATGATCATGCGATCATTCTCTGCCCATGCTGAGTAGTAACGGACAACATGGGGATGATGTCCCAGTACAGCGTGTGCGTACACCTCCTTTAGAGCCAGCTGCCTGGGTACAATGAAGATGAGACACATTCATGGCCTTAAAAGTAGATTAGATACATCACATATAAAACATACTCAAATAATTGTCATTTATGTATAGGCTACAGGAAGTGATGATATCATAACATTAAATGTTACACAACAAGTAAATGTTCTGTATAGATGACCAGAAGGCCCTGGCTATTCTCAGGCGTCGTGAGGCCTGTGTTATTGACTCACTCATTGGCAGAGCCGGCTAGTGGTCGGCGGGAACACTTGATGGCGTACAAGCATCCGTCAAGCCTCTTCACACACTTAAACACCGCTCCAAACTCCCCCTCACCGATGCGCCCCAGCTCCAAAAACTCGCTCTCATACCTTGAAAGCATGAAGGCCTGTACGGCCTGCCTCTACAGAGACAGACAGATGGACGGATGAACAAAAACAGGAAGTCAGAGGGAATGCCAGTGCATTGGCAGGGCCAGAAAGGAACCATGGACCGCAGCCCAAAATGACTCAATTCGATATGGGCTTGTACCTTTGGCGGGAGAAATGTTTCATCCTCCTCGTCGGATGAAGTATGGCTCAGTTTCATTCTGAGAGGAGATAATATGGTGATTAGCTCTCATTATAACCAAGCCTATTCACTGTTGTTGATCATCAGCATTACTCAGACCGCACAGCAAGGCAATGTACAATACACCCACCGATATTAGGAAAGCATAGAACTCACAAACACAACAGAACCCCCTCGAAGAGTTGGGTTACCTGTGCCCATAGTCATCATCATCATCACCATAATCATCACTTCTACTCTTCCTCTTGTAGCGCTCGCTGTTCCTGCGGACAGTGTCGGGGGTGAAGGGGTTCACGTTGACGGAGGGGATATGGCGGGGGTCGGCGGTTGAGCTAAAGCGTAGTGTCCGCTGACTGCGACTGCGACATATCTTACTGGTTGAGGTGGGCAAAGCAGACTTCGACAGCAGGCTCTTGAGGGTAGAACAGTGTGGAGAAATGGTGAACATACATGATGCACATGATGGTATGAGATGCAATCATTGATTTCATCCAAGTCTTAATGTGTCTTAATAATTACTGATCAAAGATTTTGATTGAATTGAATGAAGTTGACCACCAATAAGAAACGTATTCACATCACACACCTTGGGTGTACTGGGAGATTCACAGAGTCTCAACTTCCTCCAGGCAGCATAGGGTATTGGCGAACCAGGCCGGGACGGGGAACCAGCTTGGGATGGGGAGGTAAAGCTCCCGCTGCGATGACGCTGCACCCTGGGGGTCCTGCACACAGAACTGGGACTTCGGATCTGGATGGTTCTGGGACTCCAGTCATTCAAGTTGGGACTTGGGATCTGTAAGTTTCTGGGATTCCAGTCATCCAAGCTGCTGTCACTGCCCTCCTCATCCTCTCCACAGCTCGAGAAGTCAAGCTGGGGCACAGTCCAGTCACCTATCGTCGCCATCCCTGGCTCAAGGGAAAAAGAGCATGGGAAAAGGAGATTGGAACTTTATTTTGAATTGTGTCAGCTACAAAGCAGCGCATGACTTTGAAAATTAAATGTCAAATGGCTTTGCATTATAATTTTAATATTGACAGCGAATGTGCACATCGGGTACATGAAAATGAAAATGCAAATCAATAGAATTGCATTTGAATTTGAATATTGTCTGAAAGAATGCATGCAAAAGTGGAACATGCAATTGCAATCTCATATTGCATTAGCATTTGAATTAAGTCAGCTATATGCTTCCATACTTTACATGCAAAGACATGCTATTTATATTTCTTTCCCCCAACCTTGAAGAAATTCTCACGAGACACATGAGTACAAACATGGCCTACCGAACACGTGCATTGACGCGCATACACCGTTTATGTACGTGCGTGTACCTCTTGTACAACTACACAAGTGCACATTGATAACCTAAACCCCATTGTGAGTTTGTATTCCATATTTCCACGTTTCCACATTGTCGAGAATTTGAAAGACATTTCTGTAAATGTACTTACGATCAAGATGACCCTTCGAACGCCGCACGCTTGAATTTCGCGCTGAGTATGTTAATGAGCAGATATATCCACGCCTCTTTATCAACTTTCCTCTCTCCTAATAGGCTCAATGGAATTTGAAATGTCTGTCATCAACGAACACACCTGCCAGTATTATTATATGAAGTAGTATCATTATTTTTTTTATTTATTATGAATAACTATCTTCTTTGCTGATCCCGATGTGATTGATTGATTAATCAATTCAAAGGCATACAGTGAATTATACATAACGTGAGCTTAGAATGATAAGGTTCTATCTCCGTTTAGGACAGTTCAGAGATATTGAGCGTCAAAGTTTTTACATTCCATTATGTTTTGTGAGATAGAACCTTTGTGTTTTATTAATTACTAACTCAAAAATGTCAACATTTAAAAAATAATACCACACAGGCATTAATAAACACCTAATGGATCAGATTATGTAAAAAAAACTAAATTTTGACAAAAATGGAGATAGAACCTTATAATTCTAACGTCCCGATAAGTTATACATGCCAACAAATTAGGCCACTATAATAAAATATTAATAAACCCACGTGAGCGGAAGTGTGTGACATCATCAAAACACTGTTCACTGTGTTCACTGGCTTGCCTGGCAGAGACTCTTCATAGATCTGCGGATGTGTGACACGCATACAAATAGCCCAGAAAACGACAGTCAAGAAAGAAATAACAGTGTGCAATTGATGCAATCGTTTCGCCTGGACTCTTAATTTGTTTAAGTCTTTTAACGGAGTTTCGCACAACGAGTTGTTTGCATTGCAAACCCCACAGCACCATGGTCGAGCAGTCGGATCGCGCTCCGCTGCTCGACTGGGAGGAGATCCCACCGCCCGAGCCCACCCAGGCGACCCCCTCACCACCGAAGGGACATGCATCTGAGAAGGGACATGCATCTGAGAAGGGACATGCATCTGAGAAGGGACATGCATCTGAGAAGGGACATGCATCTGAGAAGGGACATGCATCTGGGGGAACTAGTGCATGCAATAAATGCAATGCATCGGGAACGAGTCATCCAGACGGCCGGGGTGCTCTCGGCGGCACCACCGCGCCTGGTACCGGGTGGAGCAACAACGATCCGGGGGGTCCAGCTCCAGCAGCAAGTGGGGGTCCAAGCGGCGACCCCCCTCGTCCAGGACCCCCTGCTGGGCCGGCGGGTTGGGTGGGGGGTGTCCCGAGTCCCGTCGTTGTTGTTGATCATCACAAGTTCCCTGCTGGGATGTTAGTGAAAGAACGTCTTACGGAATGGGAGGAAAAGGACCAGATCGTGTCTGTGTTCGTGGTCACCTTTGACACCAGATCAGGTGAGGAGCAGACTGGAGCATGTGAATGGTCTTTATTGTCATTAATACAGTACAGGTACCATACAAACTGCGACACTTTAAATGAATGTGCAATAATACTATGTGCAATATGACAACCCTCGGGTACATAAGGTTCAGAGATAGGAAATGTTAGGATATTTATAGCATAGCATAGAGTACAGCACAGTGTTTTATTTGTATAGTATAGTATAGTGGATAGTGTATATAGCCTTTGTTTATGTAAACCAGCTCTTTTCCCTCCTTGTTTTTGATATTATTATTATTTTTCCTAGCACCAGGGGAGCCCCCCCTCCTAAATGTCGTTGTATGGTACCTGTACTGTATTAATGACAATAAAGACCATTCATTCATTCATTCATTCATTCATTCATTCATTCATTCATGTAATGTAATTAGAGCTGGAGCTGAGTGTTTACATTGGGTCTGGCTCTGAGCAGTTATTGTGGTGTGGTGGGAGAACAGGACTGACTCGTGGAATGAAATGCGCCAGGAACGGATGACGTTGCAAGAAATGGTCTTTACTGTTCCCAGCCTATCTTCCAGGACACTGTTCAAATATGAGCTCATGCATGTGGACAACCACATGAGTCCTTCCATGCTGTGTTAGTCTATGTATGTTTAACTAACTTGGCTGAAGGATCATTTCATCATAAGGTGCAATAAGCAAGCTCTCTGCTGGATATTTAGATATGAACCATAAAAGTATCTTAGGATAATGCAGGACATTGATTTTAACATTGTCAAATTTGGTTAGGCTATTTAAACCTTTACCACCTACATGTGTTTGGGGCAACTCTTGAGTGCGGGATGCTCTCTGACTAGGCCTACATCAATGTGCAGTAGTCGCTGAGAAGTGAGAGTTGCCTTTTAGTCATGGGAAGTAGTAGTAGTAGTGTACTTTTTTCTGTCGCTAACTTCCCTTTTATCCCTTGGTAAGATTGAAAGTGATGGAATGGGGGAGAGAGGTGGAGGGCACAGTGTGAGAAAGGGAAACGTTATTTTTCTCAGTATCATGCAAATTACATGAGAATAAAATATTGTGTGTGTGTGTGTGTCTCAAATTGGCAGGTAACATGGTGGAGTGGTGCTTACCTCAAGATATGAATCTCGACGGGGTGGAGTTCAAGTCAATGGCCAGCGGATCACACCGAGTGGCTGATGACTTTATGTAAGAATCAGCCCTTTATTTAATGAACCATGTTACAGTCATTGAGTCAGGGGAACACCAGAGAGGCCTCTAATGTTGTTGTTGGAGTTAATGTGCTCTTCTTCTTGTGTGTACTCTCTCTCTCTCTGCAGATATTTCCGTAAAGGCAGCTACTTTGGACTGGCGTGTTTCGCTAACATGCCCGTTGAGAGTGAGCTAGAGAGGGGGGCACGGATGAAATCTGTGGGTATTCTCACCCCCTCTTATACCCTGCTGTACCGCTACATGCACTTCCTGGAGAACCAGGTTCGGTGAGTGTTGTACTGCTGTCTGCCTTGTCTGTCTGTCTGCCTGCCTGCCTGTTTGTCCGTCTGTCTGTCTGCCTGCCTGCCTGTTTGTCCGTCTGTTTGTCTGTTTGTCTGTCTGTCTGTCTGTCTGCCTGCCTGTTTGTCCATCTGTCTGTATGTCTGCCTGCTTGTTTGTCTGCTTGTCTGTCTGCCTGCCTGTCTGCCTGCCTGCCTGTCTGTCTGTTTGTCCATCTGTCTGTCTGTCTGTCTGCCTTGTCTGTCTGCCTGTCTGTCTGCCTTGTCTGTCTGTCCGTCTGTCTCTCTCTCTCTCTCTCCCTCCTCATCCTGCTCTCGGACCCTATTTCCCCTCCCTTTGTCACTTTTCTTCCTTTATCCGTTTCACACTCACTCCATTTCCTTCCTCTTGTCCTTCCTTTCTGTATTTTTTATATCTTCTTCTCATCTATTAAACATAAGCCATGAGTCACTGCGGTCGTCACTGGAATCCGTTTATAGGCCTATTCGTAGTCGTCTGTAATCATTGAATTGGAAGAAACCCTGACTGTATCCTTCCTCGTCAGTGACGACCCTGCTGCTTGAATCTAAAAACGGAGGCTCATGTCATTGACTATGCATTAGGATACATTAGGATATGTCAGGATATACGAAACAGCTCCCGCTCATGGCAGAGATGTATCTTATGTATGCTCTGAGGGTTCAGGTTTAACTCGAAATACCAATAGACTTCGGCTTCGACTCCATTCGAAGCGCTACACATATCCCTGAGATTAGACTAGTTTTTAAGACGCTCTATATGATCACAACCTCTGAGCCTAATCTATTGACACTAGGATTTATCTTCAGGAGAGATCAACACTGCCTGTCTCACCACCAGTGTTGCCCAGGCCACAGGAGTCTACATATAGGCTAGAAATCAAGCCAAAAAAGGTTTCTACTTGGCAGACATTAACAATATGTCTCCTCCTTTCCTCCATACAGACTCCAGCTGAAGTGCCCTGGTCAGTACTCTCCTCTGGAGGCCTTCTACGAGGATAAGAAGGCAGTGCTGCCCCCTACAGGCAACGGGGTGGTCAACGCCTGCCCCACCAGCACCTGGTCCACCACCACCATCAACCGCTGCATGCACCCCGAGATGAAGGTACGTACAACGCTGCCACACACACCACAGTCCACCATGTGACGTGTTACTTGTGTGGTTGTTCGTGTTTACTTTCTTTGTTATGATTGGTAAGTATGTATCCAATGATATGTCTGTATATATACACACACACACACACACATCACTGTTAGGTGTGATTCGGAGCAGGACTGTTAACCAACAGTAGATTTCCTCAAGGAAGAATGCCCTGCTGACAGCATCAGACAATCGGAAAGTCTCTCTTCCCTCTGCCCCCCCCTCCAGATCACCCACCCAGCCGGCTGCATGTCCCAGTTCATCCGCTTCTTCGGAGAGCAGATCATGGTGCTGTGGAAGTTTGCCCTGCTAAGGAAGCGCATCCTCATCTTCTCCCCTCCGCCCGTAGGGGTGGTGTGCTACAGGGGTGAGAGGGAGCAGCTGGAACACACACGTATACATACACACACACGCACACGCACACGCGCAGAGGCATAGTTGTGTAGTAGTTCAATCATGTTTCACTTGTGTACTCCACAGTGTACTGCTGTTGCTGCCTGGCCAACGTCTCCATACCCGGTATAGGCGTGTCTGTGCCTGAGTTCCGCCCCTTCTTCTACATCAACGTGGCTGACATCAGCACCCTGGCGATAGAGCTGTCCTACGTGGCCTGTGAGTGTTCACCGAGGGTCCTTCAACTCACAGTGGATCACTGTAGCGCTCCGATGGATGAGGAGGAGTTGGTGTTAACTGTGCATGTGTGTGTGTGTGTGTGTGTGTGTGTGTTTTAAGGTACCACAGAGAAGATCTTCGAGGAGAAGAAGGACCTGTATGACGTGTACATCGACAACCAGAACGTGAAGACACACAGAGCCAGTTTGCAGCCGCTGCTCAGATTGAACGGAGCCGACAAGGAGAAGTACAGGAAGCTGTGTGAACAGAGGTACGTGGACACTAGTTGACGGCAGGCCATCTCTATGGTTTTGTATGAAACGATGGCGATGATGACGATGGTGATGATGATTTTGATCTTTTCAGGCAATTGCTACTTTACTCCCAGGAGGTGGATGGAGACTGTACGTCCAACGAGGAGGATCTCTTCATCCTGTGAGTGTTGCGTAACGTGATTGTCTTTCCCCACTCACCAAGAGTTGGATTAGGGTTGTAATAATTAATAATTAATAATTTTGCCATTTAGCAGACGCCTTTATCCAAAGCGACTTACAATTACGAATTACAGGGACATTCCCCCTGGAGTAACTGAGGGCTAAGTGCCTTACTCAAGGGCACACTAGTAGTGGTGTGGTTTCAGGCGGGATTTGAACTCACAACCTTCCGATCACAAGTCCAACTCACTATCCACTAGACCACCACTACCCCTGTTGTGGTGCCCGGTTGTGACGGTCATGGGATTTTAGGTAACGGTCAGCTGTCGTGCAAATAATCGATATAGAACCGCCATAATCACCGTTTCACAACGAGGACCGTGTAAACGTGTAACCGTCACAGCCCTAAGCTGGACTCGACTCGGTGACGTTGCCCCCTAGGCACAGATCTGGGATCAGCCTACCCAACTGACTAACTTTTTTTTTTACTTATTGTTTTTAGGTTGTTTTGTTTTTAACTTATTATGTTTTTACGGTTGTTGTTTTTCTCTCTGTAGCACTCTGAGATTCTTTTGAATGAAAAGTGCAATACAAATTATTATTATTATTATTATTATTATTATTATTATTACTAAGGGAAAGTACACCGTACTACTCCTTTTAAAGTCTTGATTTGATTGTTAATCTCCTCTCACAGTCTGTTCTCTGTCCCTGGCGTCCATTCTTCCAGGTTCTTCCAGGAGCAGAACAACCGTATCTTCCAGACTCTGACTGAGGTGGCGGCGAGCGCGGACCCCACCCTAACTGCGGAGCACGTCAGGGCCATGGGGCTGGACCCTCAGGGGGACCGGACCTTCCTGGTGGACCTGCTGGAGGTCTACGGCATCGACGCCATGCTGGTCATCGACAACCCCTGCTGCCCCTGATTCACTCTGTGCGGCCTCTGTCCTAACTCCTGCTCCTCCCAGGCCCCCGACGACACTGCCTCCCCAGGTCTCCTCCTCCCCTGGCCTCATCCTCCCCTGGTCTCCTCCTCACCTATTCTCATCCCCTGGACTCCTCCTCCCCTGGACTCCTCCTTGCCTGGCATCCTCTTCCCCTTGCCCCTACTCCTCCCCCCAGTCACTTCCTCCCCTGGCCTCCTCCCCTCTGCTTCCTGCTTCCACCTGGGTGGCAGGAAGCCGAGGCCTGAGTCTCTCTGTTTGCTTGTCCTCTGTTTGTCTCACTTGGAATCTGCTGGGGTTGCTAGGCCTACTCACCGGAGGTGGAACCGTTGATCAATGTGCCTCATTCTACTTGCTGTCAAATACTGCGGAGCACCCGTGACTTTGACCCTGTGGTACTGCGGCTGTAGTATCCACCGTCTGTCTGGAGAATTGATTGTTCCTCTAACTTGAACCTTATTTTCGAAACTACATGGAAATGAAGTCAAGCTATGGACACACAAGTGATTTATTTTTCCTCACACGCCTCTACAGAGAATTCTGCCTGACCATGTCTGTATCTATCGTATATTACCAAACTATTCATGTGATTGTCACAACTTCTCACTCAAGGATCTCAATCCTTTTTGCTGTAATACTCTACTTGGATGTTCCCTCTACTTTTAGCATCAGGTCTGCTAGAACACGAGAGTAAACAAGAATTTTTTCCCTCTTTCTGTTTTCCTTCAGATAATGCTGAAGGTGATTACTCTTAATATGCCTTGTTAAAAAGGGAGTAATGTGAATATTTGTTTGTTTGTCTGATTTTTGGACAGTCGAGAGACCTACACCACGCGAGTCACACTCATGACATGAGCATCTTTCTAGTCAATAGTAATTATGTTTTTCTTTTATGATGTGACCTTATCATATACTGTAAAAAGGAAAGACGTAATAATGTGAGATGAATAATGTCCTCCTTCAAGGAGGATTTATTGTGGATCTGATATTGAGAAAGGAACGGTTGTTAAATACTGTTAAATACAACATTTCAGTGGTGAACACACACACACACCCCTCTATGACTTCTTTGGTTTCATTGTTTGATGGTCACATTGCACATGTGTATGGTGACTTTTTCTGGATATTCCACATGTTGTGTACTGTTCTATCTAGTTTATTGATTTTGTTGTTAAAAAGAAATGGTGATCCGGGAAACTTTAATGAATGTGATTCTATGACACTAACTAACTTATCATGTCCCGCTGTACCAGACTGTGAAGAAGGAGACCGGCCGGTGAACCTGAAGTGGAGTTTTTGCTTTTTGTGTGCAGTGTGTTTATCTATACTTGTGTGGTTTTGTTTTGTTTAGTTTGATTCAAAACTGCACCGGTTTATGAACGAGATCTGTCGCAGATTTAAATGTAAATCCTTGGGTGTGTGTTATGAGAGCACAGATACAACTGAAGGGTTTCAGTGGGTGTTGTTGTCGTCGTCGTCAGCTTTTGCCGGATGAGGGAACGGTTCTCAGCCATTGTCATCATGGTTCTGTTCTCTGTCGAGGGGAATCCAGATATGGATAGGCCAGGAGAGGGCTACGTTGAGCTAGAGTACATTGGGCTACATCAAAGTTCAGTGACTTCATTGAATCAGGATGTTGACATGCTGTTCTCTTGTTGCATAGTGCTGTCATTGGCTCAGACTAGGGCCAGTAGTCCTTCCTGGTAAGGTCATACTGTATGGTCAGGAAGAACCTTTGAAGTTTTTGTCATGTCTAATTCCAAGATTAGACAGGCCAGTAAGAGTCTCTATCTAGTGAGAGTCATAAAGCATGTAGGTTATCTTTAAGTGTTGAGTGCAGGCACTCAAATAATACTACTTGTACTACTGGCAAATGGACTCTCGTGGATGTGTTTGCTGTTGTTCATGATATGTGAATGTCTTCACAGCCCAAGACTCAGCTACTACCCTGTCCTCCTCTGGACTGTTTGTTTAGACCAGTCCCTGTACATTTCAACACAGAGGCATGCTGGGAAAGCATGCTAATGTTTGTTTGACAGATCTATGAGAATTTACGCGACTGTGTAAAATGCCTTCTTTGTGGAGTTGTTCACAGACCTGAACCAGCATTAGCGCATTAGACGTTATTTGTACAGTGTGTGTCACACCACATCACCCCACTAAATGTCAATAGAACGCAAATCTGTATGACATACGCGCCGATATGTTGCAACTCCTATAACCGTTAATCCTTAGTCGTACCAACTGCAACTTAAGTCTATATTCACAATAGCAAATTAATCACAACTCAAAAACTGTACTAATGTAAAGAGACTTCAGTGATGTGTATGCACAGCGTTTAGTCACTTGATTGCATGAGCCACTTGTTCTCAAGCCAGCTGATTATTACAGTTACTGCCATTGTAAAACAATAAAACAATTGTTGTTTTCTCTGACTCTGTTTGTGTTGTTTATGATGATACAGTGTAACTGAAGTTGCCTCGTACAAGTGATTCTCACGCCAATATTACACCAGTTGTATTTATTACCGAGTACTCTACAGTGAGAGGGAGAAGTCTCTCTTCATCTCCGATGGCATTTCTTTCACTGCGGAATTTAAGAGAAACACAACGACAGACAACAAACAATAATCTTTAATGTTTCACATGATGAGATTATAGTAAACCAACCGGTTAGTTACACCAATAGTCCCGCAGGGGGGGCAGACATACAGTAAACAGACTACGGTAATAGCATTGGGGATAGCAACACGATACTTGGTCCTTGTTATATTCACTGTATCATATTGTCATCTTTCATAATTGTGAATTCCAACTGAACATTGTAATGTCCTGTAACAGATGAGACCTAGCAGTAGACTAGTCCACATTGACCCGCCTCTGCTCTGTTATGGCTGTTGAGTGACAGTAAAGGAGCAGGTAAAGCAAACATCCTTGCAGATAAAAGATGAAGAGGTTCCAATGCACGGCGTCTTGACTCTCCTCTCTGTCCCTCTGCTCACAGCTCCGTGTTGTCGTACCGCGGCGCTTCCCTCACCCGATCTGTGTGAGGAGCTGCTCTCTGCGTTCCGCGCTGACAAAGAACCGCAGTTTCCGTGGCAACAGCCTCACCTCCACGGGCATAGCCTCGTACTCCTCGTTGTCGATGTTGTAGAAGCCAGCTCCCTCCTGTGGGATGGGATCAGAACCACGAACATAGAGCATCATAGTAGATAGAAACTCTTTGTTTTGTTTTGGTGATGATTATAAGAAAAAAACAACTCTGTAAACTCTATGGAGTCTATGGTGGTGAAACTGAGGGAGTAGGCTACTGACCTCAGGCAGGTTGAGGTGACATGCACCGGCCTCCAGCTTCACAGATTTCCGTGTGAAAACAGTTGGGTCCTCTTCTTTTTTAACCCTGCAATGCAGAACACACAACAAAGACACTCACAGTTATATGGGCGATATAACTTTTAGGCCATGTCCACACAGAGACGAATTTGGGTGTATCCCCCAAAGTTTTGTATTGTATGGCTGTTTCGTCCACACGGAACCGCGTTCTGGGAGCCTAAATACGATATTCTTTTGAAACCGGGTCCCAGAGTGAACGAATCTGAAAACGCCACCCTTGCATTTCCATCTTTACAAGCCATACGCATTTTCCTGAAACGATGACGACATAGCCCCACCTCTCCCTTAACCCGCATGTGCTAACCCAGCCAACAACAACAATGGCGCCTTACAGGGTTGTTGCGTTCAGGTCAGGTAATAGATAATTTCTCACAAAGAGACTCACCCAACAGTGATGAACTCTCCCACCGTGAAGTCGTCCGGCTCGGCACACACCAGCATGGAGTCGTCTATCCGCTGAGGGACGAACGCAGAGACAGAAGGTTTAATACACAGCCGCTGTCATTCACATTATGAACTGTTTTGTTGAACGGGTTGCGATGCTTTATCTGCTGACCGTCTGGACAGGGTTGCTGTTGTGTGTGTGGATGGACAGCTCCAACGTGGACAGCTGCTTGTCCTCCCACCTCTCTGGCTCCTCCACTATGGGCGGCTCTGCAGAAACACAAACACAAACAACAGGGTTCCTACAAGTTTCAACAAGTCACATTTAAGACCTTTTGGGGTCTTTGGGGCTTTTTTAGACCTATTTGAATAGAATTTTTGACCAATTCGCGACACCGTGTGATAGCTTTTTGTCATCCTGCCGTAGCTTCGTTCGCCAATAATTTCTCCCAGGTGCAGCGAATTGGCCTTTTTTGGGTTCCAGCTTGATTCATTTCCACGTAAATACATGTGGTCGGACTGATTTCCTTGCAGGACAAGCTAATCTAATTTTTTAGACCTAGCACCTCATTTCTTAGACCTAATAACTGAACGTTGGGACCTTTTTAGGCCTTATAAATCGGATTGCTGGATTTGAGACTTTAAGGCTTTTTAAGACCAGCGCGGGAACCCTGAAACAATAAAGAAACATGAACAAAAACAAAACACAAACAAAACCATTATCGCAATGATGAACTAAAGGATAAAACACCGACACATCAACACCTAGGTAAGGTTACCTTCGATGGGGGGGTTCCAGTAGTTCTTCAGCCTGCGGGCGATGCGGTAGAAGAGGTTGGGCCGGGGGGGTTTCCCTATGGGCAGGTCAGGAGGACGAAGGGTGGGGGCCAGGTAGGTCACAGAGGCCTCGCGGACCTGGGGCCACTCCTGGAGACGGACAAGAATGTAGCGTGACACAGTCGTGCATGGGGGGAAAAAAAAGACTGTTCATGGAAGTGTTGCCGATAGAACTAGAAGGAGTAGAACAGACGCATAGTGTGTTGAGTATATGTTCCGTGCTAACGAAGTGGAAGCGGTTTCTCACCCGTAGAGTACTGAACCAATGTGCCGCTTTCGTCTTCAATGGGCCGAGGTACCAATACCTGAGCAAAAACAAGACAAAAAATGGGTGAGAAAAATGTCTTTAATACAATAATCATGATATTAAGACTATATGATTAACAAGAAGACCAAGACCAAACTCTGCCCATGTGATGTTCCATTGGTTATTAATTAACGTAACAATATGAGACATTTATTTTTGGGAGACAACAACTACTGCATGCAAACGGATTCATCACATCGATGGGACAAGCTCCCATACGCGAATATGTAAAACCCGAGAAATATAAACACTCTGTCTTGGTTCTTACTTGCTGATGGTGGCAGCCACGTCTCTGAAGGCCCCCCAGCGGAGACCAATCAGGGCGTACACAGCCTGCTCTTTCTCACTCTAAAGAAAACACAACAGTCCATCATATACTCAACACATATCTTTGCACTACACCAAAGTACTTATGGAATGGAATGAATGGACTGCACTTATATAGCGCTTTTATCCAAAGCGCTTTACAACGGCCTCTCATTCACCCATTCACACACACATTCACACACCAATGGCGGCAAGGCGCCGGCCCACTCACTGGGAGCAATTTGGGGTTCAGTGTCTTGCCCAAGGACACTTCGACATGTGGCCAACCGGGGCTCGAACCGCCGATCTGCCAACCTTGCGATCATCAGATGGCAGCTCTACCTCCTACGCCACAGCCGCCCCACCTTATCAAACGAGACTCAGGGGTAGATCACAGTTTGTGTCTCACCCCTCCCTGGTCTCACCTTGATCTGCAGCACATCCAGAGGTATTGTTTCTCCCTTCAGGATGGACAGCGTCGCTGATGTGATGTGTCTGAAAACAAGCAGATGACAAACACACATTGGGGCTCCTAGATTTACATTTACATTTTTGGCTTTTAGCAGACGCCTTTTTTTTTATTTTTATATATATATAGACACTGGAGAACAGAGAAACAGTACAAGGGGGGCAGTAGAAGTCTTGGGGGACACAGTAAAGGGGGAAAAGCGGGTGTCTCAGGAGACGCAGTGCTGGGGGGTAGTAGATGTCTCAGGAGGAGCAGTTAAGGTGTAACCTGAAGAGATGGGTCTCTAGATCCTGCCATGGAACACACTATGGCGGCCCACCACAGTCTGGTCTATGTATGGGAAACACTGAATGTGGTTGAAGGAGGAGTGAGGCGTGTTTCAGTGGGGTACTTACTGCACCTGGTTGTCACTGATGACGTGCAGACTGGGACTCAGTGAGTTGTGAGCACCCAGTGGGATGTATCCAATGGGTGTTTTACTGAATGACTCCTGCGTTTAAGACACACACACACACACACACACACACACACACACACATTTTAAATGCTTTATTTATGTCTAAAGGACATAAATACTATCAGTGCATTTTGACATTATGAAAACAGTCAGTTACAGTAGTGCTGAGCCAACAACTAGTTATGCCTACACACAGGATGTTATTCACACCAGATGATAATAGTAGATTGACAGATACAGTATCAATACTGTAAAACAGACAGTATCCAGCTCATGGGTACAAGAAGCACTGCCTTCTCCATATTGAGCGGCTACCAATAATAGCAGATACTGAGCAATACTTGTTTATACTGTTTGGCCCTTCTCTTAGATAGACCAGCCATTTGAAGGCCTCTGACAACAAACTTATGAACATGGCCCAGGCTGCCAAATATGAAAACTAAAAGTTTACATCTGTAACCCAGTTGTGATATGGCGAGCACACACACACACACACACACACACACACACACACACACACACACACACACACACACACACACACACACACACACACACACACAGAGCACAGTCAGAACAATTTCACTGTGATAATGATACACAACACAGTGAGAGCTTGTAACCATGACGATGAACACAAAAATGGCAAACAACTTACCTGATCAGCCCTTCGTAACAAACCAGTGATCACCTCTTGCAAGGTGCCCGTCCCCCCCGCCACAATCAGCATGTCTGTCTGCTCCATAAGCTCCATTAACTTTTTCGCCTGACCCTCATAGTCAGTCTGTAGGAGGGAACAGATATTTACAATATGCAGTGAACAAGGTAAACAATGTACACCAAGACTTCCAAAAGCAGAACCTAAACAGTTACAGTACCTTTACTAGTATCACCTCCATGCCGGCCAAGTGTAAAATAGGGGCAGCATTCTTCTCAAATAGACTGTTGGCTTTCCTATGAGAAGCAGGAAGGAGAATGCATCATCAGTAAGTCAAGACAGCCAAAGACAGAGTACAGTAAATATATCTGTGGTGCAACCAGACATTACACCCAGGTGACATTAGGGACTGAATGTAGCGGGGTAGTGGTGGTCTAGTGGATAGTGAGTTGGACTTGTGATCGGAAGGTTGTGAGTTCAAATCCCGCCTGAAGCCACACCACTACTAGTGTGCCCTTGGGTAAGGCACTTAGCCCTCAGTTACTCCAGGGGGAATGTCCCTGTAATTCGTAATTGTAAGTCGCTTTGGATAAAAGCGTCTGCTAAATGGCAAAATTAAAAATTAATTAATTAATTGAACGTGACTGTGTTCTCTCTTACCCACTGCCCGCTGCTGGGTTGAGGATGACAGTGGCTTTCCTCAATCGATCCTGCGGTGAAATCTGCTGACGTCCAAATTCCTGAAATTGAGAATCGTGATATTAGGAGATAGGCAATACTTGTAGGCTATATGGAGCATCCTCAATGCAAGGTGGACATATTATTATTACTCAAGTTAGAATATGTTGTCTCACCTTCGCCACCAGGCAAGCTTCTCTTCGCAAAACATTGTCACTGTAAATAAATGAATACGAATGGATAAATAAAGTATAATTGAATTGAATTGAATTGAATATATTAACAGATCAAACTGAAATGACTGTGCATCCTCTCTGCAATGACAGTGACAATCAAACTACCTCTTCACCTCTGCTCTGGGTTATATTTATAAGAGCCATTCTATTCTGTATGAACTGACATGCTTGTCTGACCTGTACTTGACAGATCGAGATCATATCCATAACACTGCCGAATACAGGAGGTTCTAAATCATGACATTAGAATGATAAGGTTCTATCTCCGTCTAGGGCAGTTCAGAGATATTGAGTATCAAAGTTTTTACATTCCATTATGTTCTGTGAGATGGAACCTTTGTATTTTATGAATTACTAACTCAAAAATGTCAACATTTTAAAAATAACACCACACAGGCATTAATAAACACCTAATGGATCAGATTATGTAAAAAAACTCAATTTTGACCAAAAATGGAGATAGAACCTTATAATTCTAACGTCATGATATGTGAAAGAGAATCTACACACCAGTGTTTCCCATACAGCCAGTGTCCACCGTACGACAGGACACACACAGCAAAGGTGGACTTCTTCCAGTTATTCCGCACAGTCTTAAACACCTTCACAACCCGAGCCATGATCTTAATTAACTTGATGTCTTGTGTAAAAACATCACGATCTGTGCCCTGTACAACACATAAACATCACAGGGGTCATTTCTCCATCGCTGTCAGAAACCTTCTTTCGCATGTGACCACACGTGTGCAGCTCGATTAATCGTCCCCTCAAACAAGCAAATCGAGGCAATAGTACTTGGTTCCGCTGAAGGAAAATTGATTACATAACTCAATCACATATCAATACAGAGATTGAGACAACCATAAATGTCAAGTTTTAATCTTCAACTTCAACTTGTTTGTCTCTCAATTCAGAATGTTGAGTTTGCTCAACTAGTAAAAAAAAAAAAAAAACAAACTACAAGCAAATCGAGGCAATAGTACTTGGTTCCGCTAAAGGAAAATTCAGCTATTAAAATAAAATTGATTACATAACTCAATCACATATCAATATGTGTCAATGTATCAATATATAACACAACGATAAATGTCAAGTTTTTAATCCATTCAACTTGTTTGTCAGTCAATTCAGAAGAATATTGAGTTTGCTCAACTAGTCAAAAAAAAACTACATTTCCCATGCAGCAAAAGAGGACCTCGCCTGAGGATCAGTACAAACATAAAAGTGCATTACCATACAATTGTATTATTTTAGTCAAGCATGTATGCTTCATATTGCATCATGTTATCATCAATTATCAAATAGAGTAAGCGATCATAAGAGTAAAAAACACAACGATATCATTTTTAGTCAGGCATTCATACAGCGCGCCTCAGAGCAGAATCTCTCAAGTTTAACATGGCTGCGCAGATGGCGGTAAATTCAGGTATGGGCTTTTATTTGTCTTTTATTTAAAAGGAGAGACATTGCCTGAGAGTTTGTTTGATATTACTTGTTAAACAAGCCTATTGAGCCTATCCTATTGTGTACAGTTATCCTATTGAACGAGTCTAATCACGTTGTGGGTGATCAGTTAGCGGTTAGCTAGCCACAACATGTGTGTGACTTGTGCCTAAAAAGCTCTTTTGTCCAAACTGTCAGAAATAATATAGGTTAGTAAGTATTTGATCGGACACTCGAAAGTGCCATGCCAAGTTAATGCCTCATTGCTTAACAGTAGCTAGATCTCTCATCAGGGAATGAATGTGACAGTAAAGCAAGCTGACATTTGTTAGCTAGCTCAAACATAACATCCTCCTCACTCACTGTTGACAAATTGTCCACTGCCAGTTAGTGTAACAACACACACAACCACAGCTTTGTTGGTAAGATAATGGAGATGTATCTATATACAAGGTATTGGTGATGAAAGATATGACTGATTGGGTTTTTGTATACTGAAAGACAAAAGGTCTAGGCTAATACAAAAGGTGTTGACATACATCCAATAAAGCAATGTCTTCAAGACCAAACTGGATCTGAACAAACTTCAGATCCAGACAATGAAAAGTTCCACATTCTTAGCTTTTAAGGAGAATGTGCTGTTGCAAGTTCAGTATCAGTGACTATCAGTGGCGGACTCAGGCTGTTTGAAGGGCAGGGGCGAAAAGAAAAAAAGGGCACCTACTGCACAACATGGGACCCCATCAGTGCACATGGTCAAGTTTAGACCATTGGAGGGGCACCAATAGGGCACGTCCTCTCACTTTCGCCACTCAAAAGGGCACTTAAGAGAGACGTTTTTCAACCGTGAGGGCACCAGGAGGGGCGGTCACCCCCCCTGCCCCCCCCATGAGTCCGCCAGTGGTGACTATACACTACTCTTCTTTGCGTTCCTCAGGAGCCAGTCTGTGGGGGCCGCTGAAGGAGCTATGGGAGACGGTGGAGGGAGCCGTGTGGAGGAGACAACCAGAGAGCGTCCACCTCCTGGACCTGCAGCTCAAGAAACACAAACCCCACTTCCTCTCGCTTTACAAGAACCCAGTAAGAGATGCCAGTCACAGTCTCAAGCATTTCGGTCCATTCAAAACACTCCTATGTTTTACTCACTAAAATACATCCCGAAGTGCCTCTGAAATCGATTGGATACTGATCTTGTCTGTTTTTGCGTCGTTTAGCCAAAGAGTGCGGAGCAGAGGGAGAAGGTGAGGAAAGCCAGCACAGAGGGCATCGCCATCCAAGGCCAGCAGGGGTCGAGGCTCCTCCCGGAACAGCTGCTCACAGAAGCCTTCATCCTCAGTGACCTGTTTGACATCGGAGAGCTGGCAGCCCTGGAGTTGCTGCTGGCAGGTAATGTTTATAGGCAGTGAACAGTGAACACCATATCGACTAACACCTCACAATCATTGAAGGATATAGCTGGAGAGTTTTTCTTGACCGTGTGAGCTAACTAGGAAAACCCCAGGCCCTAGAAGGTACACACACAACCTTTAAACTGATTCTGATTCTAAACTGCTACTTATTTAGAGATCATCTGAGATAATTTTCTGCAAGGCTGGCTTACACACTTCATATTCATTTCTTACCAATGGATGAAGGGATACAATTTGGTGGGATGTGTTTCATAAATATCACTGTTTCTTTCTGTTTAGGTGAGCACCAACAGCCTCACTTCCCAGGCCTAACCCGAGGCCTGGTGGCCGTGCTGCTGTACTGGGATGGGAAGCTCTGTGTGGCCAACTCCCTACGCTCCCTCATCCAGTCCCGTCATGGCAAGACCTTCACTCTAGAGTTAAGGTATGAACCAGCTCCACAGTGTTCTAGAACAACCCCTCCCCTGACTCCCTGTTCTTTGTTGATGATCATGAAACAGCCATGTGGCCATGTTTTTTCCCAAATGTTTTCCTTTATTTACATACCTTACACACCTCATACCCCCCCCCCCCCCCTCTCTCTCTCTCTCTCTCTCTCTCTCTCTCTCTCTCTGTGTCTCTCTCTCTCTGTCTCTCTTTCTCTCTCTCTCTCTCTGTCTCTCTCTCTCTCCCTGTCTTTCTCTCTCTCTCTTTCTCTCTCTCTCTCTCTCTCTCTCTCTCTCTGTCTCTCTCTCTCTCTCGCAATACAACGCAAGTTCTAACTGTCCTTCGTGTCCTCTCTCTCAGCGGGGAGCTCGTGGCACTCACCACACGTTTCACAGACGAGCTGATGAGTCAGGGTCTGACACAGCGCCTGCTGACACTGGTGTCAGAGATTAGCGTGACGCGGGAGTTTGAGCGCCTGCAGAAGGAGCGGGGCCTGGGCAACGAGAAACACAGGAAAGAGGTGAGAGGGAGACCGGTGCTCCGATGGCTCAAGTCGGTTGCAACGCTAGTGTCGTGAAGTTTGATTCCTGCAGGATCCTCATGAAATGATTCTGTAGTCGCCTTGGGTAATAGTGTTTGTTTTCTTAGCGGAGCAGTCTCATCCATAGACACAGTTTAAAACTCATCTCTCACATTCCACATCCTCTCTCTCTCTCTCTCTCTCTCTCTCTCTCTCTCTCTCTGGCAGGTATCTGACCTCATCAAAGAGTGCCGACAGTCGCTGGCAGACTCCCTGTTTTCCTGGACCTGCCAGTCGCCTCTGAGCAAGGACGACACCATGGCCCTCATTGGCCACCTGGAGACGGTAACAGCGGAAGCCGACGGCTCATTGGACAGTGTGAACCTGGCTCTGGTCATGGCTCTGCTGTACTGCCTGGATGTCAGCTTCCTAGAGCAAGGAACAGAAGACAGAGAAGGTAACGGGAACGTAAACATTGTTTTATCATCGTTATCATCAGAGAAACGTCTTATAAAGTTATTGAAATTGTCTCGATCTCTACTGCATATGCTCTTACCATTATTATTTGGGTTATAGTCACGAGCGAATGAATTAATAATGAATCCTGATTTGTCAGTGTTTTGATCTGTATCAAATGATTCGTGTGCATCAGACCTGCTACAGGCCCTGCCCTTGCTGACGGAGAAGCAGTACGTGTCTGCTGTCCACACGCGGCTGGTGGAGGGGCAGCCCTGGAAGCTGCCGGGGCTGCAGGCGGTGTGTCGCCTGGCCTGGGCCCTGGCCCTCAGGGCCCTCTCCCAGCTACCACAGGGCTCCGGTGAGACTAGATTTGTGTTTCTTATTATTATTACTACTCGATCTTTTCAGTTTGTAAAGCGTCTTTGAGTGTCTAGAAAAGTGCTGTATAAGTCTAATGTATTATTATTATTATTATTATTATTATTATTATTATTATTATTATTATTATTATTATTATTATTATTATATGATCTGTAGCATAGAATCTACCTTGTTTATCTGTTAATAGACTGGAGACTCAATCTGTGTGTGTGTGTGTGTGTGTGTGTGTGTGTGTGTGTGTGTGTGTGTGTGTGTGTGTGTGTGCTCTCCTCTCCTCTCCTCAGCCCTGGTTGAATTCACAGAAGCAGATGAGCTCCTGGCTGACCAGGCCCTGCTAGGGACGGTCTTCCTGTTCATGACAGAAGGCATGCTGGGATGCGAAGGCTTCGCTCAGGAGGAGTTCTACACGCGCCGCCTCCACTCCCTCATCACTGACTTCCTGGCGCTCATGCCTATGAAGGTAAGAAAGGCCACCGCTCGGTTATTATTTTTGCTGTGCTGTGGTAGAGAAGGCAGGTTCCCACGGGTCCTTGAAATCCTTGAAAGTTGGTGAATTTGAGAAAAATCTAAGGTCAAATCAAGGTCTTGAAAGTTTTTTAGACATGGGTCATTGAAAGTGCTTGAATTCCCCTCTCTCTCTCTCTCTCTCTCTCTCTCTCTCTCTCTCTCTCTCTCTCTCTCTCTCTCTCTCTCTAAAAAAAATACTTTTTTTACTTCTTTAACTCGTCAACTAGTAAATAAGTCTCTGTATTGCTTAACTACACATATTTCACAATATATTGTGTTGCTGTGCTGTGTTAGAGAAGGCAAGAGACCATCTAGTGTTCACACATTCAAGCCTCTCTTTTTAATTGGTGTCTGTGAGCGGATAGTTCCTATTATATAAATTCTCATCTACATCTGTCTCAAACTATGCCGTGGTGTTGGGTCCTTGAATTTGAGGCAATTGAGTCTTGAACGTCCTTGAAAGGTGCTTGAATTTGATGTTTCAGAAGTTGTGGGAACCCTGAGTAGAGGACTTGTTGTTGTCTTTGAGTATATTTGGTTTTCAACTTGTCACGGTTAATTAGTTAATTTATTTTATGCGGAAATGTGCATGTATATGTGCATGTTTTAAAAATGTACTATTGTAGGACTGTTCGAACAAGGTGTGTGTGTGTGTGTGTGTGTGTGTGTGTGCTGTAGGTGAAGCAGCTGCGTAACCGTGCCGACGAGGACGCCCGTCTGGTGCACATGGCCCTGCAGATGGGCAGCGAGCCTCCGTCCTCCGTGAGGAAAGACCTGGACCACCTCATGATCCTGGTCAGCCTTCACCTCGCCTCAGAGCTGTTCCCTTAGTTCACCCTCTTCATTCACTTTCACCAGGATTTTTTTACACGATATCATTCAATTCACTCTTTCAACAATGTGTTTCAGTACCTCACTTTATGTCTTACTGATTTCGCTGACTCTAGCTATCTTTTCTCTCTCTCTCTCTCTCTCTCTCTCTCTCTCTCCTCTGGTGTGTTTCCGGGTTGGCCAGATCGGAGAGTTCTACAACAAGGACCCGTTTGGCCTGGAACTGGGCCTGGAGTTCTGGTGCCCTACAGAGTCCCTCCAGCACACCTCCCTCCAGGGCTCCTACCTGGGCATGGCCCTGCAGAGGCCCCCACACAAGCAGGTACAAGCCGCCTGTGTCACTCCCCACTCTTAACGGATGGTCAACGTTGACCGCTTAGAGTAGTCCGCAGCACGACAGTTGAAATCCCTGAAAAATCCCTGAAATCCCTCTTGTTCTTGCGAATCCAAAATCCATACGTTCTAGAATGCCTAACCAAGGATGTCTCTGACTTCACCTAGGTCTCTGTGACTGGTCCCTCTCAGCATTCAGCCCTTTCCCTCCTCCCCCTGATAAAAACAATTATGTATTTTGTTCATGTGCCGTTCTGCAGGTGGTGCTGTCTAAGTTTGTGCGTCAGATGGGCGACATGCTGCCCCCGACGCTGTACATCCCCTACCTGCGCATGTTGAAGGGGCTGGCCAACGGACCCCAGTGTGCCCACTACTGCTTCAGCCTGCTCAAGACCAACGGAGCCCCGCACGGTAACACAGCCTGCCTGTCTCACATGTCTGTTCTGTCCCCGCACCACCAACACGCCTGGTGCAACTCCTCAAGGGCTTCATGATAGGTTAAAGATATATACAGGCTTCCCACGGGTCCTTGACATCCTTGAAAGTTTGTGAATTTGAGAAAAGAAAATCAAGGCCTTAAAAGTTGTTGAAAATAGACATGGGTCATTGAAAGTGCTTGAATTCCCCCCCCTCTCTCTCTCTCTCTCTCTCTCTCTCTCTCTCTCTCTCTCTCTCTCTCTCAAAAAGAAAAAAACATATTAAAAACTTTTTTACTTAGCATCAAGTTGAATTTGAGAGAATTGAGTCTTGAAAGTCCTTGAAAGGTGCTTGAATTTGATGTTTCAGAAGGTGTGGGAACCCTGTATGAATCAGGCTTGGAATAGAATAAACACATGAAACAGCTTGTATTTAGTCAGTGACTCTGAAACAGATGATTTAGTGATGCTGTGATATTTTCCTCAAAGCCGAACACTAACCGTGTCTGTGGTGTTGCTATGGCAACACTAACCGTGTCTGTGGTGTTGCTATGGCAGGAGAGGGGGTAGCCGGTAGCCCTGTGTCCTGGGAACACTTCTTCCACTCTCTCATGCTGTACCACGAGAACCTGCGCAGAGACCTGCCCAACACAGACGCAGCGCACTACCGCCACCCGCCACTGAGGGGCATCACACAGAGGGAGCTGGATGGCCTCACCTCCTTCCTAGAGCTGCTCGCCACCATAATCACCTGGGTATGGAGGAGTGTGTTCTTGGAACGCTTGGCCAAGTTTTAGATGTCGAAAGTCAGGAGCCGTGGGACATTTAGATAACGCCGTGTGTGTGTGTGTGTGTGTGTGTGTGTGTGTGTGTGTGTGTGTGTGTGTGTGCGTGTGTGTGTGTTTCAGAGCGAGAACGCTCGCCTAGCACTGTGCGAGCACCCTCAGTGGACCCCTGTGGTGGTGATGCTGGGGTTGATGCAGTGCAGTGTGCAGCCCGTCCTGAAGGGGGAGCTCCTGCACTGCCTGGCAGCCTTCGGGAAGTCGCCTGAGATCGCTGCCTCCCTCTGGCAGTCGCTGGAGTACACTCAGGTAGGCGCGCACGTGTGTGTGTGTGTGTGTCGCGGGGGGGGGGGGAATGGGAAGCTGTAACACTGACACATGTGTTTGATGAGGTTTTGTGCCGAAGCTCACGTTTCATTCTTGTCTCCAGATCCTTCAGACTGTGCGAGCCCCAGGACAGAGACAGGCTGCAGGCATTGAGGTAAGGTTTGTCGTGTGTGTGTGTGTGTGTGTGTGTGTGTGTGTGTCTGTGTCTGTGTCTGTGTCTGTGTCTGTGTCTGTGTCTGTGTCTGTGTCTGTGTCTGTGTGTGCGTGTGCGTGTGCGTGTGTGTGGTGTTTGTGTGTGTGTAAACCCCTCTTTCGCTTCCTCAGGTGGAGCTGAACGAGATCGAGTCCAGCTGTGAGGAATACCCTCTCACACGGTCCTTCTGTCAGCTGATCAGCACGTTGGTGGAGAGCGCCTTGCCCGTCAACCTGGGGGCGGGCCTCCGTGCGCCGGGGTTCCAGCCCTACCTGACCTTCCTGCGTGACGCCGTCTTCCTCCCCTTCCCCACCAGGGCCTACCGCCGTGCTGCTGAGAAGGTAGGGTGCTCTGTCCTCAGTGAAAAGGAGCAGAATTACATTGAGATAGGGCTCCCACGGGTCCGTGAAATCCTTGAAAGTTTGTGTATTTGAGAAAAAGAAATCAAGGTCTTAAACGTTTTAGAAAATAGACATGGGTCATTGAAAGTGCTTGAATTCCCCTCTCTCCCTCTCTAAAACAATTTCTATTTTGGTAGTAGTAAATGTTTTACATAGCTCGTCAACTAGTTCTGTCTCTAACTATGCCGTGTTGGGTCCTTGAATTTGAGGGAATTGAGTCTTGGAAGGTGCTTGAATTTGATGTTTCAGAAGGTGTGGGAACCCTGATTACATTGAGAGATGCTGGATTAAAGACGGCTCAGATGCTGTCGAAACCTGCTGCTATTTAATTTCACTCGCTGAGTTCTTTCCTTAACTTCCTCTTTCTCTCTCCCATTCTCCTCTCTCTTTCTACCCCCCCTTCCCCTCCCCCTCTCCCTCCCTCCCTCCCCCTCTCTCCCTCCAGTGGGAGGTGGCTGAGGCTGTGTTGGAGGTGTTCCATAAGCTGCTGCGTGACTACGAGCCCCAGCCCTCAGACTTTGTCCAGGAGACGGTGGAGCTCCAGGGGGAGCAGGTCCCGGCCCACAAGCCCCCCGGCCACAGCCTGATGTTCCACCTGCTCAACGACTCGCCCATGCTGGCCCTCTGCCTCAGCCTGCTGGAGGAGGGAGTACGCCAGCTGGACACCTACGCCCCCTTCCCGGGTCAGCACGCACACACACACACACCACACACGCACATAGATATACACAGACACAGACACAGACACAGACACAGACACACACACACACACACACACACACACACACACACTCACACACATGCTATGGCTGGCAGTTCTCACTTTGAGATGCTCTTGTTTGTATTTGCTTCTTTTATTATTATTTTTTGGAGCAGTGAATTTCTCAAATATCAGATATTTGTAGGTCATATGACTATCTAGGGTGGGGTAGTGGTGGTCTAGTGGATAGTGAGTTGGACTTGTGATCGGAAGGTTGTGAGTTCAAATCCCGCCTGAAGCCACACCACTACTAGTGTGCCCTTGGGTAAGGCACTTAGCCCTCAGTTACTCCAGGGGGAATGTCCCTGTAATTCGTAATTGTAAGTCGCTTTGGATAAAAGCGTCTGCTAAATGGCAAAATTATAAAATTATCTACTGCCTTAAACAGTTGTGTTGCTGTTTCCCCTCCAGGTAAGAAGCAGCTGGAGTCGGCTGTGCTGCATTGCCTGTGTCTGCTGGACTTGGCCCTGCAGAAGGAGGTGGTGTTTATGGACCTCCTGAGGGAGAGCCAGGCCTCTCTGCTGGTCTCCCCTCTGGAGCAGCTCCTACAGGGGGTCAGCGCTCAGAGTCGCAGGGCCGACCACATCGTCAACATCGGCAGGTACGGTTCACCTGACTGGAACAAAGCTCAATCGGTCACTTGTACGGAAATGTTGAGTGATATGCATTGTCGCCGTCAAACATGAATGTGATACGATTCCACCTCAGAATTTGAATTGCCGATCTGCCGTCAGACAGTGCACTTCCTCATGTCTCCCTGTATGTTTGTCCTGGCAGGTACCTGTACCACAGCAGCACCAACCCAGAGGCAGCCTTCCAGAGTGCCAAGATCCTGCGGCGCATCGCCCGCTACCCCAACATCCAGAACAGGCTGGTGGGAGACTTCACACATGACCAGGTGAGCTCTCAGCACCTGCTGGGCTTTTATAGACTGGAGGAGGACTGTGCGGCTTTAGAACAGAACCATACCTGTTGATAATACACTTCAGAAACGGACCATATTTGCCTCAGTATATTTTTTTTTCAAGGTTTTTTTATTTTGTTTTTCACAATATATCACAGGTCCAAACAGGACCAGCAGAGAACAAACTTAAATAAACCCCCATCCCCCAAATACCAGACATATATATTATACAAACACTATACATAGCCAGACGCCCATAAAAGTAAAATAAATAGTACAAACAAAATGAAATGATATTACATTATCATGCTGTCAGATTCTTCAAAAAAGTTTAGGAAAGGTTGCCAAATAGGGAGGAATTTCTTAGTGGATCCTCTAACAGTGTATCAAATTTTCTCTAGTTTAATATGGTCAGTTAAGTAACCTTGGTCTGTAAGTGGATATGGCAGGGACTGGTATGTATGTATCTGTTCAGTTCTTGGTGAGGACACTCAGGACAGGACTGGTCGTTGGTGTCGGTGGTGTTTGTTAACAGCTTGTGTCTTTGATGGTCAGGCTGTGAGTGAAAAGCTGATGGCTGGCTTCGTGGAGTGTCTGGACAACGAGGGGGCCGAGGAGGGCCTGGAGAAAGGAGACGGTGAGTCCCTCTCTCTCATTCTGTCACGTATATATAATAATACATTAGACTTATATAGCGCTTTACAAACTGAAAAGATTGAGCAGTAAAATAAAAAGCAACAAAAAAATAAATAAAAGAAAGTATAGGGGTCTAATACATTTTTAGATGACTAAATCTAAGTGTCTTTGTAGGACAATCTACTCTGTATACTGCAAGTATATCTAGATTTCGGGTGGAGAAGCGGCGAAAACAAGCAACGCCAGCGTCCTCTCTCGACCGGCATTTTTTGAAAAGTGAAAAGTCTTACGAGTATGATCAATGTGATGTTAGGTAGCCACTTGTATGGGTTGTATGGATTCAGTCACTGACCAACTTCCCCTCTGACCCCCACACCAGACTCTGACCCGGAGAAGAAGGTGGCGAGGATCCGCCACGAGACCCAGATCCACATCCTGAACCTGCTGATCACGTCCCTGGAGCTGAAGACCCCCAACCTGGCCCTCTACCTGCTGGGCTACGAGGTCAAGAAGCCCGTGTCCTCCACCAACCTCCAAGACCCAGGTCAGACCCTCCTCCCTCCTCACCTGGCTGATCATGGGGCCATACAGGGGTCTTTAAGCAGACGCTTCAGTGTTGTTGTTGATTCAGTCAACGTGACTCGTTTAGGGAATCAAATGTGTTGCCAGCAGCGTCATCCTCCAACCGAGTTAGGCACTAGGAACCACAATCTGTGTTTCAGATCCCCATTCCCTGGCGTGTTTCAAAGTGTTTTGTCCATGTGTGTTTCTGGAGCAGGTGTGCTGGGGTGCCCGAGGAGCTGCCTGCACGCCATCCTGAGCCTGCTGCAGAGGGGCAGCGAGAGGCGCTCTGGACCCGTCCTCACCAGCCAGGCCCCCCACCTGGCCGAGCTCTGCTACCAGGTACTGATCTCACTCCACACTAGGCTGGCCCCACCGCAGCCTCGCCCCGTCTCTCTTTCTCCAAACGATGTAAATTCACACAAGACCTGCCCATCCCTCGGATGGCTCCTCACGGTCCACCTTCTGGCCTTCAGAGACTTTACTGAGAGAGATTTTACTACTAGAGAGATGACTGTGTTTGTGTGTGTGTGTCTGTGTGTCAGGTGATCTACCAGCTTTGTGCGTGCTCAGACACCTCAGGCCCCACCATGCGCTACCTGAGGACCAGCCAGGACTTCCTGTTCTCTCACCTGCAGCACCTGCCCTTCGACCTGCCAGGTGAGCTCATCATGGCCCGGTCCCAAATCAAATCACCCCCCTAGCTCCAACCCCCCTATGCACTAGTGAAAATCTGAAAAGGATCGGACAGGTAGAAGTACCACCTCCTCCATTCTCTAACCCCCCCCCCCCCCGCGCGCGCGCCCCCCCTCAGGTGACCAGATCGCTGCCCTGTCCCAGATGTCGTGGCTCATGAAGACAGCCGCCATCGAGCTGCGAGTGACATCACTGAACCGCCAACGCTCTCACACCCAGCGTCTGGTCAACCTGCTACTGGACGACCAGCCTCACGCTCAGCACGCAGGTAACACCGGTGAACGCATGGAGGGAGGGAGAGAGAGGGAAGGAGAGAGATCGACCGAGAGAGACTGACTGAGAGGGACCAACCGAGAGAGACCGACCGAGAGACCGACCGAGAGACCGACCGAGAGAGACCGATCGAGAGACCGACCGAGAGAGACCGATCGAGAGACCGACCGAGAGAGACCGATCGAGAGACCGACCGAGATAGACCGATAGAGAGACCGATAGAGAGAGACCGACCGAGAGAGACTGACCGACCTACCTACCTTACAGTTCATGAATTTCTCTCCACAGCTGATGGAGAGATGGGTATGGAAGAGGAGACTCGATCCGTCAGCGGATTCCTGCATTTTGACACCGTCTCCAAAGGTTTGGCTTTACTTCTACCTGGCACGTATCTGTGAAGCTGTGCAGTGTAGAGGGGGAACAGGGTTTCATATGAGATGTCTCCCTGTGCTAATCCCCCGTCCCTCTGTGATGTCATCAGTACGCAGGAAGCTCCTCAGCGTTCTGGACGCCATCGACTTCAGCCAGGACATCCCCGAGCTGCTGCAGCTGGACTTCTTCGAGCGCACCCAGATCGAGCAGGTCATCTCCAACTGCGAGCACGTCAACGAGCACGGACACACGGTCTGCAACGTCAAGGTGGGTTTGATACTCGGCGTGTGTTCGTGTTAACACAAGCGCGTGGTTTTTGAATGCATTGTTGGTGGTCGATCTTCATGTTCTCTATGGTTGTTTTTTTCATGATGTCCCCCCCCCCACAGTTGCTCCATCGGGTCCTGGTGGCGGAGGTCAACGCCCTCCAAGGGATGGCCGCCATTGGCCAACGGCCCTTGTTGATGGAGGTGAGTGTTGGCGATGGCGTAAGAGAATGGATCTATTGCTAAGCCACGGCCCCTTTGACAAACAAACAACGCTTCACTGACAGTGACTGACTGACCGACCGTGACTGAATGACATTCAATGACTTACAATGGCGGAAGTTGGCAAATTTCGGGTTTCTGATTTACCACAGCAAGTAATAGACATGTTTTTTAAAAGATGACAAGAATATTTAATCTAGAAGCTTTTCACCATCAGATATTTGCGAGTTGTTTGTCCGAGTTTTCTGCCTGTTGTGACTTTTGCTGTGTTATGATTGGACAATTTTATTTTGGGGCGTGGCTTATCGATAGGTTCATTGTGCAGTGACTATCAGGTTATGGTCTTTACTTTGCAGGACAGTGCTCTGGTTGTTGACTGTGTGCGTGTGTCCGTCCGTCCGTCTGTTCTCTGTCTTCAGGAAGTGAACTCGATCCTGCAGCAGGTGGTGGAGAGGAACCGTGTGCGTCGGAGCCTGAGCGCCAAGCGCCACGCGCTGCAGTCCTGGAGGGGCCTGGTGGAGACCCTGCTGACCGCCTGCCCTGCAGACCTCATACCTGCTGACGACAGACAGCTCATCATCAGAGACCTGCTGCTCGATCTACACGACAAGGTGAGGGAGGGAGGGAGGAACGTGTGTGTTAGGGCTCAATATGTGTGGTGGCCTGGGAAAACCCTTCACATGGTGGCATTTTGACATTTTCATTTTTTTATATTTCCATAAATTAGAAGTTCTCAGCTATTCATAACTGGTTGAATGACTGAGATAGCCCTTTATTTTAAAAAGTTATGAGCATTTTAATGTAGCATGTCAAAAAAAGTGAAAGATGAGAAATGCTGCCCCCATGCTGCCCCCGACCCCTTTCTCCTCCGGGTCGGGGGAGGAGCCTATGCAGATCAGCCGGTCTCGTTAGTCTGCTTGTGATGCGGTGGTAGTCTGCTTGTGATGCAGACAAACTACCCACCACAAAAACATAAAAATAAGTTCTTTCTATTTTGTTTTCTTAAAATGTTTATTCACCATAATGTAGTATGGAGTTCAAAGTACTAGAATACCACATAATATCAAAATCGCCAAAATCGCGATTTCCATCTATATTTGCTCTTTGCCACAAACGAACGCCAGCGACATCCGACGGGTTTTCCCAGGCCACCACACATATAGTGTATGACTCCTGTGTACTTCTGTATACTCCTGTGTGTGTACTGAGACGCTCCTCCTGTCACCCAGGTGTTGTCAGAAGACGCGGCCGGGGAGCTCATGCCGATAGTCGCCGGGGCGGTGTTTACCCTCACAGCCCACCTCAGCCAATCAGTACTGTCGGAACAGCAGCAGGGGGCGGGGCTGGAGGGCGGGTTGTCGTCAGGCTTTGCCTCCATCGCCAACTCTGCTCTGCACCTGATCCTGCGGAGGCTTCTGGACTTCATCCTCTGTACAGGTGGGTACACTCAGACACACACTGCTGTTCTGTAGTACCTGTATCGGGGTGGCTGTGGCGCAGGAGGTAGAGCCGCCGTCTAATGATCGCAAGGTCGGCAGATCGGCGGTTCGAGCCCCGGCTGGCCACATGTCGAATTGTCCTTGGGCAAGACACTGAACCCCAAATTGCTCCCAGTGAGCGGGCCAGCGCCTTGCATGGTAGCTTGCCGCCATTGGTGTGTGAATGTGTGCGTGAGTGGGTGAATGAGAGGCCGTTGTAAAGCGCTTTGGATAAAGGCGCTATATAAGTGCCGACCATTTACCATTTAGTACCTGCTTCTCCAAGCCTGTGTCAGTGGCTACATCACCTCTGTCTGTCTTACATATGCGTGTGTGTGTGTGTGTGTGTGTGTGTGTGTGTGTGTGTGTGTGTGTGTGTGTGTGTGTGTGTGTGTGTGTGTGTGTGTGTGTGTGTGTGTGTGTGTGTGTGTGTGTGTGTGTGTGTGTGTGTGTGTGTGTGTGTGTGTGTGTGTGTGTGTGTGTGTGTGTGTGTGTGTGTGTGTGTGTGTGTGTGTGTGTGTGTGTGTGTGTGCGCGTGCGCGTGCGCGTGTGTGTAGGCGGTGGATTCCAGCGTCTGCGTGCCCACCTGTACGGCTCCCTGCTGTACTACCTTCAGATCGCCCAGAAACCAGAGGAGCCCGACACGCTGCAGACAGGTACCTACAGCAGCAGTGTCAGAGCAGACCGATGGTACAGACATACTGAATGTGGGAGACTGGTACTCAATGGGTTAACCTGTCGACTCAGCCTGGAGGTCCCTTACGTCCTGTGGTCTATGCAAGGAAGACAGTTCACCACAATGACACCCAGTTACAGTTTACATGGATAGTATTTTGTCTGGTAGCTGGATTGCCTACCCTAACTCACCCCTAACCCCATTGCCGCCCACTCTCTCTCTTCTTCTCCTACTACCCTCTTCTCTCTCTCTCTCTCCGTAGCGGGGAAGTCTATGTGGGAGCGTCTGACGGCTCCTGAGGACGGCTTCTCCAAGCTGCAGAGAGAGAACCTGGCCATCATCGAGAGCTACGGCACGGCCCTGATGGAGGTGGTGTGCAGGGACGCCTGTGACGGACACGAGATCGGCAGGGTAGGAGCACACGCACGCCACTCGCACGTTCCCCCTGTCCATCTCTCTCTCCTCTCTCTCTCTCTCTCTCTCTCTCTCTCTCTCTCTCTCTCTCTCTCTCTCTGTTTGCTTGTCATCTGTTCACTGCTCGGGTTGCTAGGCCTAACTGTTGATCAATGTGCATCATTCTACTTCTCTCAATAGTGCGGAACACCCATGTCTCTCTCTCTATCTCTCGCTCGCTCGCTGGCTATCTCTCTTTGTTTATATGTCTATATTCCCCTCTCTGTCTGAGTTACTATTCCTCCATTTCTCCCTCGTTCTCTGACTCCTCTCTCTCTCTCTCTCTCTCTCTCTCTCTCTCTCTCTCTCTCTCTCTCTCTCTCTCTCTCTCTCTCTCTCTCTCTCTCTCTCTCTCTCAGATGCTAGCCCTGGCAGTGCTGGACAGGATCCTGTCTATAGACCGTCAGTGCCAGTGGCTGCTGTACATCTGTAACAGCGGCTACCTGCGCGTGTTAGTGGAGAGCCTCAGACAGGACGACGCCGCCCTGCAGACCCTGCTCAGCCCCCAGCCCCCCCTCCTCAAACCCCTCTACATCTACGAGAGCAAGATGGTAAGGCAACACACACACACACACACACACACACACACAGACACACACACACACAGACACACGTCTTCCCTTTCCTATCACAACACATGGCGAGCAATCTAGCACTGGTCTTTGATCTAACCCAGCTGTGTGTGTGTGTGTGTGTGTGTGTGTGTGTGTGTGTGTGTGTGTGTGTGTGTGTGTGTGTGTGTGTGTGTGTGTGTGTGTGTGTGTGTGTGTGTGTCTGTGTCTGTGTGTGTGTGTGTGTGTCTCTGTGTCTGTGTCTGTGTCTCTGTGTGTGTGTGTGTGTGTGTGTGTGTGTGTGTGTGTGTGTAGGCCCTGCTGACGCGGGTGGCTAAGACGGGCCAGGGGGCGGTGGAGCTGCTGCGCTGCGGCCTGGTGGCTCAGCTGGTGGAGTGTCAGGTGTTTGACATGGTGCCCGACAGCGACTCACACAGGTGAGGCAGGAGAGGAGGAGGAGGAGGAGGAGGTGGTGGAGGAGGGGGAGGGAGGGAGGGAGGGAGGGAGGGAGAGAGAGGTACCAAGTGGGAGTAACGTTCATTTAAGATTATCTCCATATTGAGTTTCATCAAGTACATTTCTTAATGACTGTTCATTTGTAGGTAAATAGGAGTTGTCATGTCATTGAACCTGTGTCTGTGTGTTTGTGCGTGTCTGTGTGCGTGTGCGTGTGCGTCTGTCTGTGTCTGTGCGTGTGCGTCTGTCTGTGTCTGTGTCTGTGTTTGTGCGTGTGTCTGTTTGTTTGCGTGTGTGTGTGTGTGTGTGTAGGGTGTTTGGTCAGAGGGACCCGTCAGGGTTCATCCCCAGCCCTCTGGACCGCTACAGACAGATCCTGCTGCCGGCTCTCAGGCTCTTCCAGGTCATCCTCACCTCCACCACCACGCACCACCAGCAGGGGGCAGCACAGGTACGGACACAGTCGGAGAGCCGAGAGAATGCTACTCTGAATAACACACTCTATTTTTGCCATAAACATGTTATTATTTTATACCCCAAGAAATATCTGAACCTTAACACTAGAGCAGTCGTGCCTTTTTTAACCTACTAAAAGAGCCGCCTCGGGGTGAAGGGGGGTCCCTAACCCTAACCCCCTCTTTACAATGGTCAAGCTGCTATTTACACACAGCGACCAGTGTGTCGCTTGTAAATTAGCCTGCCTCCTACACAGAAAAACTGCAAAATAGCTTCATACTAGCTTATCCTGATGTGATTTGGAAAATGTTAGGACACCGGGTGGTCGAACGCACATATCTAGGAAAAGTCATGAAAGGAGGGTCCTGAAATTTGATCGAGTGCAAAGATTTCTCTTTGCATTTTTCTTTACTCACAGGGTTACGGTTAGGGTTAAGGGTCAAATGACCCCTCATGGCTGTTGTCGTGTTGAATATCCAATTTTGAGAAACCTGTGTGTCTCTGTGTGTCTCTGTGTGTCTCTGTGTGTAGGTCCTCCAGTGGCTGATCGTCCATGCAGACACCATCCAGGGTCTGCTGCGCTGTCAGGAGCTCAGTATGGGGTCCCTCCAGGAGCTCTCCCTGCTCACTGGCATCATCAGCAAGACTGCCCTGCCAGGTACACACCTGCACATGATACACACACACTGCCCTGCCAGGTACACACCTGCACATGATACACACACACTGCCCTGCCAGGTACACACCTGCACATGATACACACACACTGCCCTGCCAGGTACACACCTGCACATGATACACACACACTGCCCTGCCAGGTACACACCTGCACATGATACACACACACTGCCCTGCCAGGTACACACCTGCACATGATACACACACACTGCCCTGCCAGGTACACACCTGCACATGACGCGTCTGCATGATACACACACACTGCCCTGCCAGGTACACACCTGCACATGACGCGTCTGCATGATACACACACACTGCCCTGCCAGGTACACACCTGCACATGATACACACACACTGCCCTGCCAGGTACACACCTGCACATGATGCGTCTGCATGATATTGCATAAGTTGACATATACTTGTTTAGATTAGTTTTTTTTTTATTATTCAGACTGCTTAATGTGTGTGTGTGTTTCAGGAGCTCTTGAGATGGGCCAGGAGATCAACAGCGCCGCGCTACTGGAGTTCCAGGGTCACATCAGCAGATTCCAGGTAAGGGAGGGTACCTACCACCCCTCTGTCTCACCTGTGTCTCATTAGCCAGTCATTTAATACATGATCCAATGACACGAGTCTTGATGGTACAGAGGGTAACCTGGGACATAGCAGCACGTCACTGTAACCTGTCTCCCTCTCCCCTACCTGTCTCCCTCTCTCCCACCTGTCTCCCTCTTTCCTACCTCTCTCTCCCTCTCTCTCTCTCCCTCTCTCCTACCTGTCTCCCTCTCTCCTACCTGTCTCCCTCTCTCCCAGCGCCAGTGTCTGTCTCTGCTGGGCCGCCTGGCGGGGAGCGAGCGCGAGCGTCTCCTGAAGCAGGCGGAGGTGGCGGCCCCCGGGGACCCTGCTGAACGACGGGAGGAGATGGAGGTGGCCATGCAGCAGGTGAGAGAGAGAGGGAGGGAGAGAGGGGGAGAGGGAGAGAAAGGGAGAGAGAGGGGGAGGGAGGGAGAGAGAAGGGAGGGAGAGAGAAGGGAGAGAGAGAGAGGAGGGGTGAGTGGGAGGGAGGGTGAGAGAGAGAATTTAATGAAATTATTCAACTTTTTCTTGTTATTTATTTTAATCTTCCATAATTGTCAGGCAGAGTAAGCGCAGGAAAGTGAGGGAGGAGATACGAGAGGATAAGAAGTGTGTCAGAGAACTGACCCTGTGGTCCGCCCTGATGTGTGTGTGTGTGTGTGTGTGTGTGTGTGTGTGTGTGTGTGTGTGCAGGTGTGTGCCAACATCATGGAGTACTGCCAGACCCTGCTGCTGCAGAGCTCAGCCCAGGCCCAGTACAGCATCTGCCTGTTCAGCCCCTCAGTCAACGAGCCAGCCAGCAGGGACGGGGCCCGCACAGGTGAGGCGCACTCCCCCATCTCACACGCACGCACGCACGCACACACACACACACACACACACACACACACACACACACACACACATCACCTCAGCTATTGTGTGTGCGTGCCTGCGGAACCACTAAACGTCCTTGGGGCAAAGTCTGTGTCCTCTGTCAGTGTGTGTTGTGTTAGGAGAGTGTGTGTGTGTGTGTGTGTGTGTTGTGTTAGGAGAGTGTGTGTGTGTGTGTGTGTGTGTGTGTGTTGTGTTAGGAGAGTGTGTGTGTGTGTGTGTGTGTGTGTGTGTGTCTGTATGTGACTGACCCCCCCTGGTCTCCTGTCTGTCTCAGACCTGGCCATGCCCTCCGTGCCCTACTCCCGGGTGCCCAGCCTGGGCCTGGTTCTGTTCCTGTTGAAGAACAGCACCGCCGACTTCTTCCGCTTCCACCAGAGCCACAGACAGAGCCTGGGGAAGCTGCAGAGCCTGGAGCAACTGCCCCCCGAGGAACTGAAAGAGGTAAACGACACCCCCCTCCCTCCCTCCATCCCTCCCCCCTTTCTTTTCTATCTGTGAGTGTATAAATGGCTTCATCTCCAATCCTCCCGTCTGTCCGTCCATCTATCTGACCCGAGAGCCGCTCCCTCAGAACTCATTTTAAACAGCAATTAAAGACCCATCTGTTTAGGCAGGCCGGTAGTCACCTATAGCCACCTTATGTTCTGCTTATGTTCTGTTTATGTTGTCCCTTGTGGGGTGTTCCTCCGTTTGAGTTTTTATTCCTTGATATTTTGATTGCACTTTCCTTATTTTTGATGTAAAGCACCCTGTGCATCCGTGCTGTGAAGGGCGTTCTAGAAATAAAGTTTTACTTACTTACTTACTTACTGTCCCGTCTCTAGCTGTGTCAGGCCCTGGTGTCGGGCTCCGGAGGCGTGGAGAAGATCTCGTCGGTCCAGAGGAGTCTCCTGGCCAAGCGACGGCTGGTCCAGCTCATCAACAACAGAGCCAAGCTGCTGGCCCTCTGCTCCTGTATCCTTCCAACACCACGCCTGACCAGGCCAGACTTGGTTAAACCATGTGTATATATATTATATATATATCTATATTCAAAAAATTACGTAGCTTGTCAACTAGTAAATAAGTCTCTGTATTGCTTAACTTTACACATATTTCACAATATATTGTTTTGCTGTGCTGTCGTTGAGAAGGCAAGAGACCATCTAGTGTTCACACATTCAAGCCTCTCTTTTGAATTGTTGTCTGTGAGCGGATAGTTCCTATTATATAAATTCTCATCTAGATCTGTCTCAAACTATGCCGTGTTGGGTCCTTGAAAATGAGGGAATTGAGTCTTGAAAGTCCTTGAAAGGTGCTGGAATTTGATGTTTCAGAAGGTGAACTCTGGAACCCTGGGAAAGGGACTGGGCTAAGTTGTTTAGGGGGCCGTCTACCGGACATCGATTAAGCCTACTCCTTTGCGTTAAAGGCATCTTCGATGGAGAAGTGTGATTTAGTCTAGGGTTCGGCTTCATCTCTGTCCAGGTTGAAAGTTCTAGATTTAACACTTGGACGGCCGTGCCTTTTTACCTACTAAAAGAGCCGCCTCTGGGGTCAAACTACCCTCTCTTTTTCAATGCTAAGCTGCTATTTTACACCCCTCGACCACTAGTTGGCCGCTTGTAAATTAGCCTGCTTCCTACACAGAAAAACTGCTAAATAAATAGCTTTATATTAGCTTATCGTGATGTGATTTTGAAAATGTAAGGATACTGGGTGGTAGAATGCACATATCTAGGAAAAGGCTGATTAAGTGTTAAGACCTGTCTCAGTATGAGGGAGCTACGTATTACTGATGTACCTT